>NC_138373.1:148931665-148937560 GCF_054177405.1 Leptonychotes weddellii | reverse complement strand
AAAGTTATGGGTGCCTATCAGGTTCTTTCATCGCGCTCTGTAGGTGAAAACCCTTCCTTTTCCTTTTCCTGTGCGGAGGAAGGAGGGAACTCCAGGAGAGGAACACCCCGGCGTCTCTTCCATCTTCTCCCGGAGGAGGAGGAGTCTATCGGTTCATTTTTGCGGCAGCGGGTTCACCCAGGGCTCAGCCAGTTGCTCAAAACTCTCACTGGGACCTGCCTGCTTGCAGGACAGTATGTGCTGCTTCTGCTCCCGCAAGCTACGCGTGTCAGAGAGGCAAGGCCACGACCAAGGCTGGCAGCCCCCCAGCATGCCGGCGCCTTGGAGGGAGAGCTGCTCACTTGTGGGGTGAAATCCTCAAGCCCCCGTGGCTTGCAGAGAAGGCTCCCCTCACTCTCCAACAGCTTTATCGGCCACGAAAGTCATATTCTGATCTCCATCTGCCTCATTGTTGTGCCTATCTCTGGGTTGCTGCTGTGGGCCGAAAACTTTGAGAAGTATACTAAGAGTATAAGGGGCAAGAAGATACACGGAGATTGTGTTGCTAACGCCTACATTTAGGCCTTTGTCTTCGGTTATGTAGGTCATGTGTGGTTATGAACTTGGCAGCTCACAGAGGCAGGTGGCCTTGTCCTCATGAAGGGCTGATCTCTCTCTCTCTCTTTCTCTTTCTCTCTCTCTTTCACAAGAATAGGTCTTGGTTGATGCCAGCCTTTGGCCTTTAAGCGGTACAGCTCAGGAAGTAGATCAATTACAGGAAAGAGAAACTTGGCTTACAGCTCTTTTAGATATTGATAGATGGGAGTGGGGGACCATTTTTTCTCTACTATTAGGGTAGTTAGTCAGCCAGGCTGCACACAGCAGCTTCAAATCGATGTCGAGCATCAAAAATTCATGATGTTAAGAATTCACTGCGCAATGATTTTGAATAGGCGTTTTCCCGAAGAAGACATACAAACGGCCAATAAGCCCAGGAAAAGATGCTCAATCAATTCATCATCAGAGAAATGCAAATCCAAGCCACACTGAGATACCACCCCACACCCATTAGGATGGCTGCTAGGAGACACCAGGAAACAGCAAGTGTTGGCGAGGCTGTGGAGAAATTAGAACCCATGGGTGCTGTTGGTGGGATTGCAAACTGGTACAGCTGGTGTGGGAAACAGTATGGCAACAATCCCGGTGGCCACAGCGGATGAATGGGTAAGCAAAGCATACTGCATACGTGTGATGGAGTGTTGCTCAGCCGTAAGAAGGAGGGAAACTCCGACACATGCTATGACATGGACGGACCTCGAGGACATTATACTAAGTGAAATGAGCCAGTCACAAATGGGCAAATATTGTGTGATTGCACTTAAATAAGGTACCCAGAGCAGGCACATGCAGGGTATGGGTAACCAGGGGTCCCCGGGGGGGGGGGGTGGCTGCTGAGTTAGTGCTTACTGGGGACAGTTTCGGTTTCGGATGACAACAAAATTCTGGAGATGGACGTTGGCGATGGTTGCACAACCACGTGAATGCACTTCGTGCCGCTGAACTCACACGTAGAAATGGTTTCAATGGTACATTTTATGTTATGTTTATTTTATTGCAATTTTCGGAAAAGAGAAAGAGAATCGCCATTTACCCAGTTTTTTTAAAAAAAAATCTGTTAGTATCTCGCATGGGTAGGCTGGGTTCATGCAGCTGCCCCAAACACTGTCCCTCTTTTTTAAAATATTATTTCCATCCACCTTCCGGACCAAGAGAGGGTACCAGGGAGGGGCCAACCCTGAATTCCTCAGACTTGTCTATGGGTTCCAAGGTACATTCACCATGATGAATGTCTTCATCACAGGAGCATCCCCACGGTTTTAGAATTCAGATAGTCAAACTGTGGCTTCACCCAAAGAAGGATGGTAGAGTTTATGAATAATAATTTTTAAAAGGAATGGAGACAGAGGAGTTGGCTGAGGTGCTGCTGCTAGCCAAGGCTGGAAGCAGGCCTGCCCACTGGGGTGCCGACAAAAACGCACAAGGTGGTGGGGAGGCTGTTGACCTCCCTGGGAATCCAACTGGGCAGAAGCCACCTTCGGAAAAGTCTCAGCTGAGAAGCTTGGGGGGGCACCCTTGGAACTCCCCAGAAAGCTGCCTCTGGGCTGATGTTGAATTCACTGGGATGGATCCCTTCCATCTGGCGGCTGAGCGCCACAGGAACCAGGAAAGGAGCTCACGCCAGAGCCGGGAGGAGATGCCTGCAGTGCGCCCTCTACCGACAAAGCTTAACGTGCAGCCCGCTGACTAAGGAAACCGTCGGAAGCCGAGCACTGCCAGTGGGTTTGGAGCTGAATGGCGGTATTGATAACTGGTACAGGGGCAAGATGCTAATAGTTGTGAATCTTGGGTGAAGGTATATTCTTTGTACTATTTTTGAACTCTCCTGTACGTTTGGAATTATTCCTATGTTTAAACACTTAAATCAAAGAACTCCTTTAGCCGAAAAGAACCAAAATAAGATGTTGGGGAGGATGATTTTTTGACTTTAAAAACTGCACTGGACTCTAGAAGAAAAACTGATTTTAAACTTCTTTGATTCTTTTGGACTTTAAAAGATTTTGATCTCTTTGAACTGTCATCTCATGAGGGCAACACGATGTGATTTCGGACTCTTAAGTTTTAATTTGCAAGGAGATCAAATTTAAAATTTTTTTTCCTGGAAATTTGCAATGGAAGGGGGCTAATAAGCTATGTGGGGGTTCTTGTTCTTGACTTTTTACTGTTGGACTATCTTTATGCTAAATCTTGATCTCACTGCACAATCTTTGAAGAACTATATTTGACATGGTTTGCTATCACTTGGGATGGGAAATGAGAGAAATTCTGGTTATAGCAAGACCTTGGAGTTAATTAATTAATGTTTTGATCTGACCCATTTCAAATAAACCTCTTGCAGCAAACTTCATACTGCCCAACAGCGGACCCAGGATATTTCAGACAGAAGTGGTTGGTACAGAGGGAGCAGCTGGGTGAAGCTGAAAGCAGGGCTGTTTTAATGGATGGTTGCTTGCCACCTGCTGACTATGAATTTGACGGATAAATCCAATGCTTATTTAAAAGAAGGTTAGAACTAGTGGAAGGATCACTTGTTCCCTAGTCCTGTTTCCACGTGGAGGAATTCCATCCAAGGAAATCTCCTGGCCTCTCTCCATCCTTTTGCTTACCAATTCCAAGGAAGGATGAGCAAGTTATATGGCGGACAAGTTGGCCAGAAGGAAACGCCATGAATTTGAGGTCTGCTGGCCTTCCAGAGCACTCAGTATCTGTGCTCCTAAGCTTACAGGGCTGGCCCGAGTTTGCCCAGTACTGCGCATGGCAAGGGGTGAGGCCATCTTACTGAGGAGTGAAGTAGAAGCAAACCAGCTTGGGCATCCAACCTAAAGCCGCTTCTTCCAACAACTTTAATCAAGCTGATACTTTCATCTCCACCTGCCTGACTCTGGTCTACTTCTTCATTGTCTCTGGGTCTTGGGATCGAGCCCCACGTTGGGCCCCCTGCTCAGCAGGGAGTCTGCTTCTCCCTCTCACTCTGCCCCTCCCCCCCCATAGTACGCTCTCTCTCTCTCTCTCAAATGAATAGATAAAATCTTTTAAAAATATTTCTGGAGGTGCATTTTAAAAAAACAGGTGAAATTGATTTTAATAATACATTTAATTTAATGCAATCTGTCCAAAATGTTATCAATTCAACATGTGATCAATTAAAATTTTTAACTGGATTTTTTTTTCAAGTAGGCTCATACCCAGCATGGAGCCCAGTGCAGGTCTTGAACTCATGACCCGGAGATCAAGACCTGAGCTGAGATCAAGAGCTGGACACTTAACCGACTGAGCCCCTCAGACACTCTTATTAATTGAATATTTTATATATTTTTTACACTATGCCTTTGAAATCCAGTGTGTATTTTATACTTACAGCACATCCTAATTTGGACTTGCCACATTTCAAGTGCTCAATAACCACATGGCCAGTGGCTGCCACATTGAACAGTACTGGTCTACATGGTCTCGCCTATCAGAGAAAGGAAGCTAGTTTTCCACTGTAGTTTTGTCTAGGTGAATTATAACTACGAATTAAGGATATCTCTCCCTTTCTCCCCCTTTCCCGCAAACACACATCTTTTCATTTTCTCAAGAGACCAAGAAAGGGTTCAAATTGCTTTCTGATACACTTTCCCCCAGACGGCTATTTCTTTGAATATAACATGTGCATCGACTAGAACACATGGCCATTTGGTTTTCTTTCAGTTGAAAGTTAGATTTTAGACCCATGGGACTGTGATTTATAGATGACCATATTTTGCATTTCATCACAAATTCAAGGGCCACCTGAAGCTCATGGTTGAGGGTGGGCCTAGGTGAGCTGGAGTGACACAGGGATGCCCCTTGAGGCCACCCCCAACTAGTCAGGTGCTGATGGATGGATCTTCCCCATCCCCAGCGAACTTGGGGTTTAGCTTACTGACGGAGATTCCCAATTTCCTTCTAGTAGAGGGGCAGGGCATGAGCAGGACCATTGGCCTCCAGTTTGCTCTGGTCACAGATCTCAGCACGAGCAGGACAACTTCACTGGCCACTTTGGAAGGCCCAATGCTTTGGAAAAGCCTGGAACTTGTGTCCATTGTGGTATCAAGGGGCACCTGTCAGCTGTTTGGTCCATTCTCACTGGAGCATGTGAGCGTGTTCATCTTTCTCATCTTACTGACAAAGACATTACATCTCAAATCCCATCAGCTTCTCAAAACTCCTGGGACCCCCACAAAGAATCGTACTCAAACTGGAAGAGAGAGGACAGATGGATGAAGGGCTTCTCCTGGTGCGGAGTGCAAAGCCTTAATAGTGGAAAGATACAAGGAGGTGAAGGCGCCGGTTCTGCAGGATTCCAGGTGGTGGAAGAGCTCACACCCGGGGAAGCAGACAGGGATGCACAGAGAGCTCAAGCTTGGAGGCACTGCCCCCCCCCCCCCGGGAGGAGAGAGAAGGCCACTGGGGCTCCGAGGCAGGGAGGGGGTGCAGAGACAGGGGCAACCAAGAGCCCGTCCTGGAGCCCCTGCCCTCAGGGGGGAGAGGCTGAGGCTGAGAGACGTGGATGAGGCAGGCAGGGTGGCCTCTGCAGCCCCTCGATACCCACGCAGTCGCCTCCGTAAGGACTGGCATTTCTGTCATTTCTGCTGAGAGCGGGCACCGCACATCCACGCCCGCGTGGAGCCCCGGGTTTCATTCCGGTTACACTTACCTCGGGGCTCAAGCACCAAAACGCAGACATGGAACCAGGCCACTGAGTGTCGCAGGAGGCTCTCCGAGCGCCACTCTAATTCATTCTTTTCCGTTTTCTTCCAGACATTCGGCGGAAGAAACAAAAGGCCACGCCAAGGGACGATCTGCTCTGTGCCAGGGATGACTATCGAGAGCGTTTCTTTGGCGCTTTAAGGATGCTCATACACGAAGCCAACAGTATTAAACGTGGAGAAAGCCGTTTATTTACTTAACTGTGGACGCACAGTGAACACACCTTTTAGAATCTCTAAAAGTAAGAAAGAGAGTTTTATTGGCGGGAAGGACATTTGCCCGGGAAACACGCTCTTCACAGGGGAGAACGGGCTCCAGGAAGAATGAACCGTGTTTACAGGGTGATAGCCTTTCTTACATCTCGTAAAAGCTCTAATGATTACAGATTTGCATGCAGGCAGGAATCACGGGTTTACCAGAAAGGAATGCAGGGCGGGGAGGAGCATTGATTGACTTCTCGAGGACAAGATGGTTTTCCTTCAGGCAGCTCACTCACAAAGCAGGTGTACGATGCCTGACGCATGCGTGGTGGGCCATAAGTCAGGCTTTGGATTTTTTTTTTTTTTT
>NC_138373.1:148865458-148931165 GCF_054177405.1 Leptonychotes weddellii | reverse complement strand
GAGAGAGAGAAAGAGCACAAGAGGGGGGAGCGGGAGAGGGAGAAGCAGACTCCCTGCTGAGCAGGGAGCCCGATGCGGGACTCGATCCCGGGACTCCAGGATCATGACCTGAGCCGAAGGCAGTTGCTTAACCAACTGAGCCACCCAGGCGCCCAGGCTTTGGATTTGAACAAAGTTTCTAACAGTCACATTGACTTGGAAGGAAATCTCAAATGGCTTCCCGCGTATCTCAGGCCTTCAGAGAGTTTTTTCTGTCATCATTCTGCTCCTGAAGAACTTCTGAGAAGAAATGAGAACAGCAAAAGCAGGAAGCACAGTGGCATGGCAACTATTTAACCCCCGCGAGGGTAAGATGTGGGAAATGGGACTGGCAGGCTGTGGTCTGAAATGGGGACAGTGGCTCTCTTTCCCCTCCACGCTTTAAATCTTTCCCGTTTCCCATGATATATTTCACTACTGTAATTGGGGGGGGGGGTAGGTGGAGACTCCTCCTTTCCCGTCATAGGGTCCTTCTTTATTCAGGGATCCCCATTCAGGGACTCTATTTTAAGAAAAGAAATCGTAATAATAATGCAATAAGCTTTTGGCACACAGATATTCATTTTACCACTATGCATAAAAAAATTTTTTTGAAATAATCTAAATGTCCCTGAAAGCGGAAGGCATCTAGTGTAGCCCTTGCTTTTCCTCTTCTGGCTCCTTTCTCCCTTCCCGTACCCTACAGCGCCCACCGCTCAGGCCCCATCCAGCACAGGCAAAGGCACGTGACCCAGTCCTGACCAATCAGAGCGGCCCCTGGGCCTCTGCCCCGCCCCTTTCCCTTTGGGAGCACCCAGTGGGAATGGGGTACACTGGGTTGCGGGGGGGAGGCTTGGGGGAGGGTTCTTGTCTGAACCTGGTGCAGGCCTGCCTGAGAAATGGAAAGGCAAATACCTGATGACATCCTTTTTGTCCTCTGGATCCAGACACGCTGTACCCCTAAGCTGTCTAAGCACAGGAGTCAATAAACTCCCTTTTTTGTGTAAGCCAGTTTGCGTGGCTTTTGGCTACCTAAAACAGAAAGTGATGACTAACATATGTCTAATTTAAAAGATTGTATATATAATCAAGAGAATATTTCGTAACATAAAAGAAGTCTATAAAAACTAAGTGAAATAGAGAATGGTAGGAAAATATTGTGAAGTGAAAATAGCAACCTAGAAAGTTCTAGATCTGTAGGCAAAGGAGGGAATTGAGAATGAGAGAGAGAAAACTCTGGGTTGCAGAAAAAAATCTAGGATGTAACGCAGCCTTGGGGGAGGGTCCCCAGCGGGCAGTCTCAGGACAAGTACGGAAGGCAGGCACTTGAACATTCTACACCAGACTGCCAAAAGTCGTCACCCTTGGTTGATGCATTATCTCTCTTTTTTTTTTAAGATTTTATTTATTTATTTGACAGAGAGACACACAGCGAGAGAGGGAACACAAGCAGGGGGAGCGGGAGAGGGAGAAGCCGGCTTCCCGCGGAGCAGGGAGCCTGATTTGGGACTTGATCCCAGGACCCTGGGACCATGACCTGAGCCGAAGGCAGATGCTTAACAACTGAGCCACCCAGGCGCCCAGTTGATGCATTATTTCTAACTCCTATGTTTTACTTGACTGAATTTTATTTTATTTTACTATTTTTTAAGATTTTATTTATTTATTTGACAGAAAGAGCACAAGCGGGGGAGCAGAAGGCAGAGGGAGAGGGAGAAGGAGAAGCAGGCTCTCAGCTGAGCAAGGAGCCGGATGCGGGGCTCCATCATGACCTGAGCCAAAGGCAGATGCTTAACCGACTGAGCCACCCAGGCGCCCCTGCCTGAATTTTTAAAAAGTTGTATTTAATGTCCATGCGCTGCTTTCAAAACAGCAGCTAAAACATAAGAAAGAAGTAGGTTGAAGATAGGTGATGCAGGAAGCCTGGAGAGGTCCTCACAGTTTCTGAGGAATCCTAAATTGCTCTGAACTCGGGGAGGAGAGAAGGGCTCCTGGGCCTCTCTCTTTCCTAATGGAATCTGGTCGAGCAGTTTCCAGTGACGTCCTGTTGTGTGCAAACCCAGGTCTTACCCAGCATTACCCTGGGTGCCGGAGGAAGGGAGCAGAGCAGGCAGCTGGCCACGGAAAGGTAAGCACAAGATGCCCCTCACCTCAGGGACCCTCCTGTCCTATCCTCTGCATTTAATATAGAGCCCACACCAATCGACACATGCTTCATGAGGACCTACTGTGTGCGCGTGAGTGAATGGGGCACCGGAGAAGCAGCGGGAAAGAGGCGGCGCCCTAGAGAAGGGATGGGGGACAATGAAGAAGCAGGGTGGTGAAGGAGAGGCAGGACAGATGGACCTCACCACACTCACTAGCTGACCGCGCCCTCAGGCCCCAGTTGGACCTCCCGATTGCTAAGTCCTAGGCATCGCCTCTGCCAACCCAGCCCGCCCCCACCCTGTCCCCTTTTAATTCTGCTCAGAGTCCTCTCCTGTCACCTGAGGTCCTGCTTCCCCACGCCTGCCTGGAGGTCAAGCCAGAGACCCCGTGGCTCCGCCCGAAGATGAGCTCCTGGGCCTTTTCTCTTGGAAGAGTTTCTGTAAAGAAACAAAAACACCAGTCACAAGAGGGCTTGCAAGGGAGGGCTCGGGGGGCAGCCTCTGCCGGCAGGCTTCCTGGCTTTGTATCCTGACTCTGCCACCCCCTAGCTGTGAGCACTTGGCGAGTCACTGAAGCTCCCTGTCTTCGTCAGCTGGGGCTGCCCTAGCGGAATAGCACAGACTGGGTGCCTTATATAAGGGGAATGTGTTTTCTCCTAGTTCTGGAGGCTCCGGCCAGTTGGGTTTCTGGTGAGCCCTCCCCCCTGGCTTTGGAGATGGCCACCTTCTCGCCGTGTTCTCCCACGGACTTTCCCTCTGTGCGGGTGCAGGCAGAAAGAGAGAGCCCTCTTGTATTCCCTCCTCCTCTTAGAAGGACACCAGTCTCATAGGATCACCCCTTCCTATGACCTGATTCAGCCCCAGTCGCCTCCCAAAGGCCCCACCTCCAAATAGTCACTCTGGGGCTTCAACCTATGAAGGTTCAGGGACACATTTCAGTCTGTAATGCTCCCTGTGGCTCAGTGCTCTCTGTTGTACACCTGGGAAGACCCTCTTCCCAGCCCATGGACCTCAAGGAGCAATGAGAGAGAAATCGAAGGCATGACCAGGTCTGTCCAGGAGAGGCGCCATTATCATCAAGAGGCACCTGACATCATTTGGACCCCCCGGACCACCAGGTGCCCCAAATCCTCAGGAACATCCAAGCAAACGTCACACACACACACACACACACACACACACACATGCCGGCTCCCTTAACTCCCTTTCTTTAAACCTTGGTGCCCATCAGCCCCGGTTAAAGCTTCTCCCCTCCCTCCAGCCCTACCCACGAAGGAGATGTCAGCCTCACCTGCTGCTGCAGCCTCTCATAGAGCTGGGTAAGTTCTGTCAGCTCCCTTTCTAGCTCCCGCGCGTGGGCCCTCAGCTCTTCTGCCATCTTGCTTCCTTCTCCTTCCTTCAGTTGCTTCCAGTCGGTCAGGAGGGTGACCACGTCCTGGCAGAGGGAGAAGCCGGCCATAGCACTACACAGCATGCGAGCATTTTTCTTTATCAGCACTGCTGTATCCTTAAAGGCCCTTTGCAACTGCATGCTCCTTCGGGCCGAGACTTGGCCAGTGGTCAGGAGACGCTTGGCAGCAGTGGCCAGACGCGGGTGGGCTCTGGCTATCTGAAAGGCATGGATGTTCCTCTTAACATCCTTGATGTTACTTCCACAATCATAGGCCTTCTTTCCGACACTCGTGATATAGAAGACCGTCTTTCCCTGAGCCTCCTCGACCTCATGGTTATGGGTAGACACTAGGGTGCCGGCTTGAGTTTGGGCTTTTTGATTTTGAAAGTGTTCCATAACATTGGTGAAGATGCTGGTGAACCCGGCTGCTGTCCCCAAAACTTTACCAACAGCAGAGAGCACCAGACTTCCTCCTACTGTTGATGGAGCGAGGACCAGACCCAGGATGCCCATGGTGTCTGAGACCACAGTGATGGAGGTGGCCAACATGTTGGTCTTGGTGAATGTTCTGTGGGTTGTGTTGATGTCATCTGCAAGGGCATGGAGCTTCTTGATGTCCACTTCTAGCTCTTCCTTGATGATGGGAAACTCTTTCAAAAATATTATTTCTTCAGCTGACAGATCCTCATCTTGTTGCTGCACATCCTCACACAGAAGACTGTCATCCTGGTCTCTGTGGGTGAGCAAAAGAAAGGTTTTGCTTAAGTCTCCCTGATGAGAAAGTCACATTCTTAGTCAGGCTCATTGTGGTTTCTGGGTGTTCTTGCCACTCCTGCCTCTGAATTCTTCCTGCATCTCCCTGACACCTCTGTTACCTCTCACCCGGCCATGGAGAGTCCCAGAGCATTGTTGGGAGCTGCTGCTTCCATGAAGAGAAGAAACACACATAGTAGAGACTTCTGGAGGGACAAATGGGAGAAACACAGCCTTGCCTAAGAGATGGAGAAGGTAGATTAGTCCCGGGGGACATGTTCAGCCTTGTTCAAAGAGACTGTCACCCAGGAGGGACAGTGAGGAAATGCTAAGATCTGAGTCAAGATAAAGAACCTGGGACTAATGGAGGGGCAGGTGTGGGAAAAGCAGGAGAAAGAGGAGACCAGGTTGAGGGTCCTGTATTTGTAGAGGTGAGTCAGAGGAAGGATGCGCCATATTGTACAATGCAGCCTACACTCCCACGGCCTTGAGTTTGGCTGCTGTGGTGGCCTTTGCCTCCATCTGGATTTGAACACCGAGAGGGCTGAAGTAAATTATCACTAATATTCTGAAGGTTCTCCTTGGTACTTCGCCAGTTTTACTTGACGACTCAAGCAGATGGGTTGGGTCCTTCATGGAAGATGTCAGGGACAAAGGGCATCTCCTCCCCAGTGTCTCACAGTACAAAGTATTAAGGGATCTTTGTCACCCCAGAGGAGTTTGGCCTTTATGGGAGAACAGTATCAGGGAGGAGCAAACCGACTCCTTCGGGCACTTTCCTCAAACCAAGGGCTGTTGGTGCATCTCCTTCAGGGTGAGCTTAGGAGGCCCAGTGATGACGGATTCCCTGGCCCAGAGGAGAGACTCAGAACTGGAAGGAGCCCTAGCCAGGGTACAAGCTACCACCTTTACTTTTCAGCGGAAGGAACAGAAGCCCAGAGAGGAAAGGGGACTTGCGCGAAGGGATGCGTGAGATGAAGATGGAGCTCCAAGCCCACCGCCATTCTGGGCAGTTTTTCTCTCCTGTGTCAGCTGATGTCAGGAATTCCTCACTGAAGTGTGTATATATATATATATACATCTTTTAATATCTTTCTCTCTCTCAACACACACACACAATTTCTCAATGGAAGAGGTAAAAAACCAAATATACTTCCAAGGAAACCCCTTAGCATTAATAACGAATGAATTTAGGCCCAATGATCAGTTAATCAGCAGCTGTAAATCAGTTCACAGAGCAGAAGGTTGCCAGGGGCTTGCAGGGATAAGGGGAGGGATGAAGGCTAGGAGGGAGGACATGGCTGAGGACCCCTAACCTTTGCGATGCCACAACCCAGCCCTCCATGCCCTTGTGTTTCCTCAAGGGAGCGGGGACAAGGAGACGAAAGGACAAGGAGGTACAGAGATTGACTACCCCACTTTGCGTCCACTACTGAGTTTTGTCTTTAACATGGTTGAGAGAGAATGGGAGTTAGACTTCTTGTGCTTTTGAATGAACCCGAATGTCTCCGATGTGGGCATTTCCTGCTGCCGCCATCTCACGGGGGACAGGTACAGCGTGGTGGTCCAGCTCTAGAAGGCACCACCTCGCATAAGCTCCCCTGGCTCGCTCAGCGAACATCTGTTGACTGTCCGCATTGTGCTGGAAGCTGGTGGGGTGACGTCTGCTGATCCGCGGCTCATTGGGCCTGAATTCTTCAATGCAGTGACACCAATGGGCTCTTTCAGTAATGGCTGAGGCCTCACGGGCCTCCCCTCTATGAGCGGGGCAGTTTCTGCCCTTCCAGGCCTATTGCCCGATGTCGGGCACCTGACTGATCTGGCCTTCTTTCCAAAATATTCAGTGTAGGCCGTGGCATATTTGTTTCCCCGTCGCATTGCAGGAGGATGCCTGGAGCATTTCAGCAGAAGCCGCCCTCCCCAGGGACAAAGCTCTCCACCTTACCTTGGGCATTCTGTCCCTGCCTCGTTGTCCAGAGGCTCCTGCCGCCCCAGAGTTGAGCTCATTTGGTCCATGGGAGAATTAGAGGTGCCCTCGTGAGTCACTGGTGCAACGTTCTGCTTGGACACCTGGAAAACAAGGTTACTGCAGGTGCCAGGAAACCATGCGAAGTTCAAGGTTTGCGGCGGGATTTTAGGTTATGTGAAATCAAAGTAATAATGAAATACTGACAATATACTAAATATTTGCAAACGACCGCCAGTACATTTTATAGTGCGGTGTCGCAATATATATTCTATTTATAGAAACTTTATTCATAATTGCCAAAACTTGGAGACCATGAAGATGTCTTTCAGTAGTGAGGAAACAAACGGTGGTCCAGCCAGATAAAGGAGTATTATTATGATTCAGCACTATAAGAAATGAGCTATCAAGCCATGAAAAGACCTGGGGGAACCTTAAATGCATTTTACTAAGTGAAAGTAGCCAGTCTGAAAAAGCTACGTTCTGTGTGATCCCAACTACAGGACATTCTGGGAAAGGCATAATTCTGGAGACAGTAAAAAGAGCCGTGGTTGCCAGGGGCTGGCGGGAGGGAATGAGGAATAGACAGAGCAGGGAGGGTTTTTAGGGCAGGGAGACTATTCTGTCAGCTCTTGCAATGGTGGATAGATACATGTCATTTTACATTTGCCCAAACCCATAAAATACACAACACCAAGAGAGAACCCCAATGTAAACTATGGACTCTGGTTGATAATGATGTGTCAAGGTAAGCTCACCAGCTATAACAAGTGTCCCATTCTGGTCTGGGATGTTGATAGGGTGGGGGGAGTGCTGTGCGTGGCTGGGGGGGTGGGGGGAGCCAGGGGGCGTATGGGAAATCTCTGTACTTTCCCCTCACTTTTGCTGTAGATCTAAAACTATTCTAAAATATGAAGGTTCTTTTTTAAAAAAAGAACCAGGCAAACATGCAGATACAAAAAGGAAGCAAAAAGCAAGCATAATTCATAGTTAAAAAAAAAAAGGAAGGAAGGAATGAAAGGAAAGGAAAAGAAGGAAAGGAAAGGAAGGAAGGAAGGGAAGGAAGGAAGGAAGGAAGCAAAGAAAGAAAAAAGAAAAGTCTGAAAACCACCCCAAATGGACTAGTTAAGTATGTGGTTTATCTAACAACGAAATAGTATGCAGTCATTTAACCAAATGAGGCAAATCCATATAAACAGAGGGAAGGCTCTCCAGTGCACATTGGTACATGAGAAGGCAGGGTATAGGATTCTGTATAGTGTGCTCCCATTTGCATTGAAGAAAGACACACATGTTTGTAGAGACCAGAAACTAGTAACACTGATTGGATTGGGGGTCAGGGATGAGAGGGAAGCTTGCTTTTCATGCTTCATCCTTTTATACTTTCTATCAATCACTTTTGCCATATACCTGCCTGTGATGCCTTAATTTTTTTTAAAGACTGTCCCCGCTAGCAGGTTGAATAGTGGTGTCCCTCCAATTCGCGTCTCCCTGGAACCTCACAATGTGACCTTATTTAGAAATCATGTTCCTGAAGATATAATTAGTTAAGGATCTTGAGATGAATTCATCCTAGTTTGGGGGAGGCGGGGTGGGGGGGAGCCTAATTCCAATGACTCCTTACAAGGAAAGGACACAGACACACGGGAGACGGGTGCGTGATGACAGAAGCAGAGATGGGGGTTAAGTTGTCATAAGGTCAGGCTTGCTTGATTCACCAGAGGCTGTGAGAGGTGAGCAAGGATTGATTCTTCCCGAGAGCCTTTAGCTGGAGGACGACCTCTCTGGCACCTTGATTTCAGACTCTGGCCTCCAGGATTGGGAGGGAATCCATTTCCATTATTTTAGGCCACCCAGTTGGTGGCACTTTTATTCCGGCTGCCTGAGGAAAGGGACACATCCTCTCTCATCTCTTCTCCTATATTTGGTGCTTGGCCTCAGAGTGTATGTCAGAAATGATACCTGAGCTATGCCTTCTCTCTCCCGGTCATCTTTCTCTCCCTCTCTACTTCTGAAAGAACTTAGAAAAAAAGTCCTCCCAGTCTAGCACCGGTCGGGGGAGGGGCGTCCCCAGCCAGCAGAGGTGAGATGTAACTTGGTCTGTCCCATCACCTTCGTAATCCTGTTTCCACTTAAACTTCAAACAGCCCAGGAAGAGAGAATCCTACCCTGATTTACCATCAAAGAAGTTGAGCTTCAGGCCTTTCCCGAGGCCAGAGCCCTGACAGGACGGGGATGTGGACCCCGGTGGCCCTGGTCCCAGCTCTCTGTCCTGAGCCAAGTGCCTACAGCCTCGCTCCTCCGCCTGCTGTCTCGCTGAGGGCTCGGGTGCCCAGGGACAGGAGGACCCCACCCTGCGCTCTGTCCTTACCTCTCTGGGGCCTCTGGTCCGGCGGGGGGCTGCAGCAGAGTCTCCAGCAGGTTCTGCTGCCCAGGGGGAAAGCCCGAAGCTCTGCAGACCTCTTCTGAGTCAGCTGAGAACCTGAGTCTGGGCTCTGCAGGCACGGAAATGGTATGAACTGAAGCAACATTTCCGGGAAGAGCAGGGCTTACTGAGAAATGGTTTTCACTTTTGCTTTCCTTCTTTGCCTCTTTCTCTTCTAGCTGTGCAGTGAAGCAAAGCAGCAGAACTGTGGGCGGAGGCCCAAGCCCCCCTCGCCCTGCCCTCGCTGTGTGCTGGGCGCCAGGCCAGTGGCCAGTAAGGCGAGGACTCAGTCTAGGGGACCACGGGGAGCTGTTCCTCACCAGTGCTTGGCCTCGATTCCCCAGCTGTGAAATGGGTCTCAAAATAGTTCTTGCGGCTCAGAGCCGTGGTGAGGAGCGAGTCCCTCAGCGCCCAGCGTGGACTGAGCGCCCCACAGATGCGTCACCGGTGGCTGCCGTGGGTTCTGTTACCTGGCTCTCCCTCCCTCTGAGCTGGGGACAGGCGAGGGCCGATGCCTCAGATCTGTAACCGTGACTTGCAGAAGTCGCTGGAATCTGAGACCCGTTTCGGTAATTCGTGTGGTGGAGGGACCTGACCCTGACCCGCCCGGGTGCAAGGACATGGTTCTTGCATATCCCGCTTCATTCGCATCTTTGTGGTTTCCCTGAGAAATAGTAGCGTGTGACCAAACAGGGCGGCGAGGGGGTTGCAAAACCTTTGCAGAACCTTTCCCCAAATCCAGACCATGGGAAACTCTGAAACACACCTGGCCCCGAAGGTTTGAGTACAGAATTGTGGTTGTGAGTCTCCCGAGTTGCAGATGGCGAAACTGAGACCCTGGGGGGCGGGGGGGAGTGGCATGGGTCAGTGGCTTGCCCATGGTCACCCAGTTCTAGCCTCCATGTCTGTAGGAATAACCTGCGCAGTCATGGGCTGAGATCTGTGTCTCCATGTGTGTGTGTGTGTGTGTGTGTGTGTGTGTGTGTGTGTGTGTGTGGGAGTGTGGGCCGTGTGGTTTGTGCACGTCGATAAGGCAGAAAGCCCTGGGTTGACTCCCCAGCCCTCCCGAAGGCCACACCGGCTCTGTGGGCGTCCCCCAGGGCCCTCCGAGCAGGGAGGAGGGATGAGAGGCCGGTGGGCTGCTGAGCTGGGACTTGGAGGGGCCTGAGGGGCCCTGGTGTCCTGGCCTCGTGCACTCTGGACAGAGGCTGTCCTCCAACTGGGGCAGCCGCCCTCTGGCCTCCCTGTGGTTTTCCCTGGCAACAGTCCCAGATGCCGAGGCCTCCCCTGAGGGCCTGGGAGCCTCAGAGACCAAGCCGGCCACTGGACTAGGGTGGTGTTTACCACGGCGGCGCTGGTGAAGCAAGACCCCCCTAAGAGACGCGGGGCGAGCAAAAGAATGTCACATGCAGCAAACGCCGCTTCTGGGGTGAGACAGAAAACATGTGGTGTGTCACCCAGCCAAGCAAGAGGACAGAGCTGCTTCATTTCGTAAACCGCACCTCCCCTTCCTCGGGGGCCCCAAGCCTGCTGACAAGAACAAACTTACCTTACGCTCCCTCGGTCTCTTGCAATTTCAAATACACAGTGTTGGGTCAAGTTGGTCACTCGGCAGGGGAATGTTCAGGCAAATTCGGACCCGACTTGGGCATCAGGGCTTTCCCTCTCCCCTTGAAAGTCTGCAGCCTCCTGAGAGGGCACCTGGGTGGGGATGCCTGTGCTGTGCCTCTGGGGTCTCCCTGGCCTGCCCAGAGGCCTCCTGTGTCCCACCATCCCATCAGGCGGCAGCTGCCTCCGGCTGGGGAAGCCCATCCAGCTGGCTGTTGGCTTGGTGGCGGCCCCCGGGCTCTGGTTGCAGCCACACCAGCCTCCGGCCCACACACCCGTGGAACAGGCTCCCATGCGCTGGGCCCACGTCCCACCTTGCAGGCCTTGCTCAGGCCCTGGGGAACTGCAGGGGGCAGGGTGGGGGGAGGACGAGCTGGGGAGACCTGGGGGCAGGGGAGGAGGTGGTCCAGCCCCTTCCTTGACCCAGACACGCACCACTGGGGCTTCTCTAGCTGCTGCCCCTGCCCCAGACCTCTCTGCTCCGGCTGCCTGCCTCCTTCCTTCCCCCAGGCGGACTTTTCCTACCACTTCTGCCCGAGTCTGATTGCCTTATTGCTCTTGTCCCTCCCTCTGCCTGTTGCCCTTCCAATCCTGGAAGGTTTCTCCCTACACCCCTCTCTGTAGGGACTTCTCTAAGGTCAGGTCCGTGCCCCCCCCCCACCCTATCCTGAGGACTTCTTGTCCTTTGTTCTCATTCCTTGAGAAATTGACGGCAAAGGGGGTCGGGGAGGGAGATGTCGCACAGATAAAGGGAAATATAGGGGCACCTGGCTGGCTCGTCAGTTAAGCATCTGCCTTCGGCTCAGGTCATGATCCCAAGGTCCTGGGATTGAGCCCCGCATCAGGCTCTCTGTTCGTTGGAAACCTGCTTCTCCCTCTCCTCCCCCCCATTCATGCTCTCTCTCGCTCTCTCGCTCTCTCTCAACTAAATAAATAAAATATTAAAAAAGAAAAAGGGAACTATACACTGGAACTGTTTCAAAAGCATCCCCTTTGCTCTCATCAAGGGCTTAGAGAGTTTCTCTGTTATCCAACAAACCAGCCAGGGCCTCCCTTTTGTGACCTAAATGAGGATGGTAGGAATGCCAGCCAGTTAGTCTGGTGCTCGAAGGCAGGCCCTCCAGGTTGCCCTCCCTGCTGGGGACCTGGCCACAGTCCCTGGTGCTGGAGAATTAGGGAGCTGACAGCCAGACACCTCTGGGCTGCCTGGAGCTGTGGTTTGAACACAAGCCCTAGAGATTGATTCAGGCTAATGTAACTTAAGAATCTTCTGGAACACCCTCGAAGCAGCTCCAGCTCCAAACGTGCAGCAAAACCACCGGGCCTGGGAGAGGGCAGGGAGCAGGCCGCCAGTAGCCCATCAGGAGCCGGGGGACGACTCGGGAGGCTCGTTCCATCACGTGACTCAACCACCTGCCCCTTCTTGTCTGTTCAAGTTTTGTGATCCTTCGAGAGAATCTGGTTGGCCTAGCGGAGGTCACTGGGTGTGTTTGGGAGTGTGGCTTAGTCCTCTTGGGGCTGCTACAACAAAAAACTGTGGAGGTTTTGGAGGTCAGAAGTCTGAGATCACCTCACGCCAATATGGGCGAGTTCTGGTGAAGACCCACTGCGGAGTTGCAGACTGCTGACTTCTCCTTGTGTGCTCACCCGTGGAAGGGGCCGGGGAGCTGTGGGGTTTCTTTTAGAAGGACACCCATGCTGCTCCTGAAATCTCCACCCTCACGACCTAATCACTTTCCACAGGCCCCACCTCCAAATACCATCACATGGGGTGTAGGATTCCAACGTGTGAATCTGGGGTGGGGGGCACAGACATTCAGGCTCTAACAGGCTGGGAGGCGTGGAGGTGAGGCTTGTTAGTGCGCCCACCAGAACCCCCTGGGGTAGAGCAGAGGCAGTTACCCAAAGGAAGGGGGCGCTGTTCCTAGAATCAGCCAAGAAAGGATGTTGGGCAGGCAAAAGCAATAGGTGTCCTCTGCATCCCATCCTTTGCACTGTGCTTCCCCCCCCCCCACACCGTCCTTCCAGGTATAGGACTGAAGAAGGCCTTCTTTATGAGCTGCGACAACCCAGATAGAGCTCTGGATGTCCCCAGTCCTCCCCAAGAGTTGCACCAGAAGTCACACCCAGGGGTTGTATCTGCAGGCAACGGATCTACCCAGTGGACCCAGGGTGTCCAGCCTTCTCTCGTTCTACCACAACCCTTATTGATATTCTCAAATCTATGACCTCAGTGGTAAATCTAACCACCCTTAGTAGATAAGAAAGGGAATGAGGAGGAAAGGGAAGGAAAATTCTGAAAAATCATGCTGACACAGCAAGCAGGGAGTTGCAATCTTTTGGTTATAATCTTTTTATGAAACTGGCATTCACAATATTTTGGCCAGCTTCAAAAATATTAGTAATAATATTGGTAGTAATCATTAGAGCTAGAATTTACTGAGTACTTGCCATGTGCCAGTGCTGTTCCAAGGGCTTCATGAGAATTAGCTCAACATCATGGCGGGTATTTGTGACTTTCCTTCCTAAATTACCCATTCCTTTATCCCCTTGCCTTCGGCCAGCTCCTCATCAGGTTGGAGTCCTTTCCAAAGGGTAGACCCTAAGCTTCACATGTTCCGGAATCAGGTGGGGTTAGGCTTCCAGCAGCTTCCCCCTGGTTAGGGCAAGCCGGCACGGACCTAGGGCATGGGAATCTCCCTCCCCCAGGGCATGTTGGCAATATGATACTACTTCTTTTGATGAGCACAGCCAACCACCTGTGTCAACAACAGTCCCCCAAAACAGTCTAGTAGTCCCTCAGAACAGTAAATATACCATCAGTGGATGAATAGATACATAAATCATGGCATATACATACGATGGAATTTTATTCACCATAAAAAGGAATAAAGTGCCAAGACATGCCACAATGTGATTGAACCCCAAAGGCCTTCTGCCGCTAAATGAAAGAAGCCGGGCACAAAAGGCCACACATTGGATGATTCCTTTTACATGAAATATCTAAAACAGATAAGTTTATAGAGACGTAAAGCAGGTTGGTGGTTGCCAGAGAGACCAGAGGACAAGGGCTTGGGGAGTAACCACTTAATGGGTTTGGGGTTTCTTTTTGGGGGTGTTGAAAACATTCGGGAACCAGGGAGAAGTGATGGTTGCACGACATTACGAATGTACTCAATACTGAATTGTTCACTTTAAAATACCTAATTCTGGGCGCCTGGGTGGCTCAGTTGGTTAAGCGACTGCCTTCGGCTCAGGTCATGATCCTGGAGTCCCGGGATCGAGTCCCGCATCGGGCTCCCTGCTCGGCAGGGAGTCTGCTTCTCCCTCTGACCCTCCTCCCTCTCATGCTGTCTCTCATTCTCGCTCTCAAATAAATAAAATCTTTAAAAATAAATAAATAAATAAAATACCTAATTCTGGGGTGCCTGGGTGGCTCAGTCATTTGAATGTCTGACTCATGCTTTCAGCTCAGGTCATGATCTCATGGGTTGCGAGATCGAGCCCCACATTGAGCTCTGCACTCAACGGGGGAGTCTTCTTGGGTTTCTCTCTCTCCCTCTTCCTCTGCCCCTCCCTCACTTCTCTCTTTCTCTTTAGCCCCCCTAAAATAAATAAATAAATCTTTTTAAAAAATAGCTAATTCTATGTCCTGTGTATTTTATTTCAATTTTTAAAAAGTCAGAAAAATGGATTTTGGTCCAAAAAGTTAGGATTTTGTTAAGTAAACGCATCCTTTTCTGGGTCCAAAAAAAAAAAAAAGGTAAACATAGAAGTACCCTATAATCCAGCAATTTCAATCCCAGATATATACCCAAGAGAAATGAAAACATGTATCCCAAACTTGGGCATGGATGTTCACAGCAGCATTATTCATAATAGCCAAAAAGTGCAAACAACCCAATGTCCACCTACTGGTGAATGGCTAAATAAAACATGGTCCATCCATACAATGGAATATTATTTGGCAATGAAAAAGAGACAAATACTGGCACATATTACAACACAGATGAACCTTACAATCATGCTGAGTGAGAGAAGCCAGGCACAGAGGACCACACAGAGTGTGATTCCATTTATAGGGCGTTTCCAGAGTAGGCAGGAGTATAGAGACAGAAAGGAGAATGAATGGTGGCTTCCAGGGGCCCCGGGGAGGGAGGAATGGGGAGAGATTGTTAATGACTGTGGGGTTTCTTTTGGAGGTGATGAAGATGTTCTGGAGACAGTTCTGAGTGCCTGTCTGCAGCTAATGAGCAAGCTCGGAGCAAAGAACAGCAAGTTCTATGGGAGAGTTCTACACAAAATCAACCATCGTAGTCACTTCCAAGGGCACAGTTCAGTGGCGGGGAGTACGTTTACGTGGTCCTGCGGCCTCACCCCCTGCCCCCTCCCTACACACACCCAGCATCCACCCCAGGGAGCTTTTCATCTTGCAAAACTGAAAGAAACTGTGTCCCCATTAAACACTAACTTCCTGTTCCCTCCATCCCCCAGCCCGACAACAGGCACTCTCTCTTCCTTCCCAGAGCGGCCAGGGAGGCCCCCGGGATTGCACATGGAAGATACCCAAGCTGCTGACCGGCTTCCCCAACCCCGAGGCAGCCGGCAGTAGGAACATGGGCACACCTGCCTCCAGCTGGGCCCCTCAGAGCAGGATGCTTTAGGGCCACTGTTAGAAAAATCCTAAACCACGGCTCCAGTGCTCACAGCCCAAAAGGCATTCTTGTGATCCTTGGGCAGCCCTTGCTCAGGTGGCGACCGTCGTATGTTGGGGAGAAGGGGCCTTAAGGTACGCACTGAGCCTGAAACTCCTGGGTTCTGGGGATCTCTTCCCTCCTCCCGTGCCCGGGGAGCACAATTTGCCAAACGTAGTGAAAGTTCCATCCCTGCCCCCACGGCTTCGCCTGCAATCAGCCCCGGAATCCCCAGGGCCTCGACGGAGGGGAGCAGTGGGGCAGTGGTCACACGGCAGAAAGACACTGAACCCGGTCCTTGCTGCTTGTCCTCCGAACCCTCCAGCAAGCACCCTTTCCCGGGTTCCTGCAAGGGTCCAATGAGTTCATCTTGACAATGGGAAGACCAGCACCAGGTATGCATGTCACTGTTACCGCTTTATACACACAGACAAGACTCACCTTTCATGGGATCCTTGAGACACTCTTGAGGACGTGTTCCCCTTCCTTCTCCTGCCCCGCAAGAAAAATCCAGATTTCTGTGAATGGGGGTTTGGAGGGATGGGAACTGCCCAGTGCAGAACATTGCGTCGGAGCCCTGTGCCGGGAGAGTACAACTCTGCACCTGCTTCCAACGTGCACGTTTCCCCCACACCAGCGAGCAAGTCTCTGACACCAGAGAGGTGACTGACTGCAATTTAATTCAGTCCCGACACTGT
This sequence comes from Leptonychotes weddellii, assembly GCF_054177405.1. NCBI lineage: Eukaryota > Metazoa > Chordata > Mammalia > Carnivora > Phocidae > Leptonychotes > Leptonychotes weddellii. The sequence continues at coordinate 148,915,463 of NC_138373.1, read as the reverse complement.
CTCCCCTGAGATGGCATCAGATCCTATAGGTTAGGGGCTCAGGTCATGATCTCAGGGTCCTGGGATTGAGCCCTGCTTCGGGCTCTGAGCTCAGCGGGGAGTCTGCTTCTCTCTCTCTCTCTCTCTCTGCCCCTCCTCCCCGCTCATGCTCACTCTCTCTCTCTCAAATAAATAAATATAATCTTTAAAAAAAAAGAATGTATCACACATAATAATGGTATAAATATTGCTTCATGAAAATTATATACCTTTCATCCCGTACTTGTGTGTGTGTTCTGGATTGCAGAGTGCAATGGGTCGTAGGTAGAATGTTTGTGAGCTGTTGATCTAGCTCATGGAATCAAAGGGAAATCTATAGGTTTCAGGCCACTCCTGAACCTTCAGGTCCTGAGATTAGGGACCTCATCATGGTCATAGGTTTCTCTCTCTCTCTTTCCTTTTCCCCAGCTCTGTGTTTCTTTTGGGGCACCAGCCTCATTCAGTCCCGGTGTAGGTAGGCTTTTTCCATAGCAGAGAGAACAGAACCTCAGGCCTATTCCAACTCACATCCTTCTGGTTCCAGGACTATGGATGTAAGGACGTCTCCCCCTCCAGATCCAGTAAGAAGACTCCTTGTGTCCCACGTCCCACTGGTTCCTTGTGGCCGGGGCAATGAGGTTCTCTGATTCCCCAGCCTGGGGCACAATCCTTCTCCCATAGCAAAAGCAGTGTACTGTTTCTGGAAGTTCTCCCTGGAACCGTGAGATTGGAGGGAGGAAGAAATAAGGCCCAAACAAAGGGGGTGCTCTTCTGCATGAGTCAACCAATGACTGTTCTCTATGAAGGGGTCAGGTGCCAAAGAGGGGCTCCTCTTGATTTGGCCCAGGGACCGCCTGGATGGCATTTTGCAAAGCATCAGTTTGCCAAGCAGCTGATCCTCCAAGAGGGTGGGGGTGGGGGGTGGGATCTGGGCATCCTGTGGGTCTGCAGATCCCTGGCTGAGCCCCCCGTTCTGCTCCAACAGAACCAACCATCTCAGATGTCTGCTAACCTCTCCAGACTTGGGCTTCTGGAAAATACAGCCAGTGGGCAGTCTTTGCAATTTGCTTGCAGAAGGGCGGTCCCTCTGGCATCAAAATTTGCCTCCTTGCATGGTCAGAGGTGGTGACATCTGACCCAGAGGCTTTATTTACATATCCAAGGAACTGCTGTGGGTGGCTCTAGGAAGCACTGTGATGGCCAAGGATACAAATCCAGAGGCCGCCTGAGCCGGACTGGGGGCCAGTGGACCCAGCTCTGCTCGCTTCCTGCTGTGGCCGTGGGCATGCCCCTTCCCCTGCATGGATGGGCAAGTTAGCTCTAGCGGGCTGGCCAGGGGGCTTGGGGGCTGAGGGGTGAGGGGTCCCCTGTGACCTCACAGGGAGTGTCTTTCACAGGGACGAGCCCATCCTTCAGGAATGAAGCTTGCCCTGAAACCGCCAGATCCCTGCCCACATCTGTAAAATGAGGAAATCCCACTGGATGAACTAGGGTCCTTTTCTTGGCTGTGACTCTATGATCCTTAGAATCTAACGTTCCGTGATTCAGAGATCCTAGGGATTGAAAAACCTCCATTATTTTGCCTCCTTTACTATGGCTTTGGACCTAAGCCTTATTCTCTCCCCAACCCCATGGATCTTTCCAGACCCCCACTTGCACCCAAGAAGGCCATCCACACAAAATGTAGGTTGGTCTCTCCCTGGCTCTCTCATGAGGCTGACTGTTGAGTGGGTCCATTTTTATACGCACCACTAGGTGGCACGGGGCAGGGCCTGAACTTTGTCATGTTTTCTCCTTGGCCATTCCCTCCTGGCACCGTGACCCTTTGTTGGCCCCACATAACCTAAATTCCACAGCTCACAGTACGTGTGGCTCCAATCCGATGAGATGCAGAAAAGCTTATTCGCCAGAACTCCAGAGATGATAGGGTAGGCCTGGCACAGGACTAGACTCAGTCCCTGGGAGAAGCACATTTTGAGGCAGGAGGGCGAGCTCCTGGGATCTGGTGGCAGAGATGTGGAGCTGGGAAGGGCCAGAGGGGACAGAAGGAAAGGGCTGGTGATGGGGCTTAATTTAGCTGTTGCCCCTGCTGTGCATCAAGACCACCCTCCCGACCCCCACCCCCACCCAGGTCCCTGTGACCCCATCAGTAAGGATGACGCTGCTCATTCTTCTTGTCTGTGGGTCTGGATCTCCGATGTGGTTCTCAGGAAGTGCCGGCAGAGCAAGGCCCAGGGCTCTGCCTGGAGAAGGCCAACCCTGGCTGCCGGGATGTCCCACACCACCCGGTGTCTCAGGTTCTAGATCCTCATTCTAGATGCTAAAATTCCATGGGAAAGAAAGCAAGTGTTTGGCCTGACACAGAACAAACCAAACTCACATCTCATCCTGGGCTATGCAGAGCACAAGGGTTGCTGGCCACGGGGTGGGTGGGTTTGCAGGGGGGGGCCAGAGGTCTTCCGGGAGAGAAGGAGCAGTCCCCATGGCCATGATCAGCCTGATCGTGTGAGGAGATCAGACCTCCACACCCCCACCCCGGCAGCTCGGCCCCCAGATCCAGCCTGCTGACCTGTGCTCAGGCCGCCCCGGGATGGGGGTCCCACATTACAAGAAGGTCAGACCCCAGGATTCTGTCTCGGCCACAGGTATTAGGGACCAATCTTAGGTTCTTTTATTAAGGCCAGAAAAGACCTCTTTTGCCTCACAGGTCCCAACCAGCCCTGAATGTATATGACATCAGACTGGTCACAACTCTGTCCACCTTTTTCTCTTAGAAGTTCTTAAAACCAGGATTGACTCAAATGGCCCGTGGCCATTCGCTAGAGGTGGACCTGAATTATGATTTGCACAGAAAAGCAAAACCCCGGACCTGTGTTGGTATCTGGGAAGAGGAGAGAATCTTCCAATAGGAAGAGCTGTGGGCTAGAAGTCATATTAATTTGATCACAGCAGACATTTGACTTTACCTGTAGCCTGAGCTCGCGGTCAGTGGCCCCCACACTTCATGCACAATGACGATGGCCATCTCTCCTCCCCTGAGTATGGGCTCTGTGATAATGGCTTTCTGTGCTTAGGTTAATCCTTTGAATGACTGCATAGGGTCAGTTTGCTGTTGTCCCTATTTAACCAATCAGAACACAGAGACTTAGAGAAGTCAAGGATGTGCCCAAGGCCACAATTCAGCAAATGGCAGAGCTGGGACCTGAGGCCAGAATGATTTTTCTTTTTAAGATTGTATTTATTTATTTGGGAGGCAGAGAGAGAGAGAGCGGCGGGGGGGAAGGCACAGAGGGAGAAGCAGGGAGCCCGATGCGGGGCTCGATCCCAGGACCCTGAGATCACGACCTGAGCCGAAGGCAGAAGCTTAACGGATTGAGCCACCCAGGCGCCCCTGAGGCCGGAATCCCAATCATTATTCTCTGCAGCCTCTGGGAGCTGAGGATTTAGAGTCGGATTCATCAGTTTAAATCCTATACAATGTTCCCTGGCTCTTCCCAAGGAGAGCAAGAGTCATCTCCTGGAAAGAAAGCCTCAGGGGAAACTCATTCTTCTTGCCCTCCCCATTGTGACCAGAGCCGCCTCTGGCCTCCAAAGAGAAGGGGTTGGGAGCAGGGACCCTGCGAGCAGGGACGTGGCCTCTTCCCCAGGGCGGGGCCTATCCGCCAGCCCAGGCCCCAGGCACGGAGCCAGCCAGGAAAGGAAACTCCCTCCTGCGATCATATTCTCGGCCATTCTGCACAGGAAAGGGCAGGCTCCCCCGAAGCCCAGACAGTCTCCAGATGGTTTTTCACTGAAGACTTTCCCAGAAAATCTTGGGAACCGGGGACAGACTGTGGGCTGGGCCAGAGCTCTGGCCAGCGTCAGGAGAACAGGCAGGCCCTTGGCTGCCCTAATGTACCGTGGGATCCCGGAGCAAACCCCTTTTCCTCTGCGCCTGCATTTCTCCATCTGTGGTGGGTTGACTCGTGATCCCAAAAAGATATGTCGGAGTCCTAAGCCCCGTACCTGTGACTGTGACCTTATTTGGAAATAGGATCTTTGCCAATGGGATTAAGCGAAGGATCTCCGGAGGAGATCGTACTGGATTTAAGGTGGGCCCTAAACTCAGTGAGAGTGTCCTTAAAAGAACAGGGGAAGACACAGAGACACACGAGGGGACTGCTGCATGAAGACACGGGCAAAGATCCGAGTGGTACAGCCACAAAGCAAGGAGGGCTGGCAACCTCGGGCAGGTGGGAGAGAGGCAGGCAACAGAATCTCCTCCGTTCCTCAGAGTCTCCAGAAGGAACCAGCTGCCGACTCGTGGCCTCTGGAACTGAGAGAGGGTACGCTTCTGTTGTTCTAAGCCCCCAAGCCGTGGTCGTTCCTTAGGGCAGCCACATCTCTGAGAGAACAGATGGGGCCAGGAAGTCCCCCAGGGGCTAAGAGAGGTCAATAAGAGCCTCAAACGTAGCTCCCACCCTGAGAAGCTCACAGCTGAGTTGAGAAGCCAAAGCTCACCAGTCAGCCTGGGGGTCTTTGCCTAGGCTCCTGATTCTCATGTCTCCTAATTCCCTCCTCCCAGTCCTGCAAAGCCCTTTGCCCTGGGCTAAGCCTTGCCATCAGCACCCCTTGCTCTGAACTGGGCAGCTTGGCACCCCCCGAGCTGAGACCTTAGAAGCCCAGAAGCCCCTCCACAGAGCCACTGCAGCCCCTAGAGAAGATGCTGGCCCATGGCACTTTGTCCCGGCTCCCCACCCCAGCTGGGAGGTTTGAGCTCCCAGGAGGTCCCCATGCACCCTACTCTCCACCCTCTGGTCCCTGGGGGCGAGTCCTTGTCTAAGGTTTGAATTTCCACCAGCCCTGCCCTTTCCTGAGACCGTGGTCCTGGGAAAAAGGGCTTCTCCTCTCTGGACATTCCTGACCACGTCCATGAAAGGGAGATAATCTCGAGACCAGGATGTGAAAGCATGCGTACTGCTTGACACTCTTTCTGAATAATGCACGAATTAAAATAAAGGCAGCTGTGTGAGGCCAAGAGCACTGACAATAAATGTGGTAAGAGGTACAGACAACAGTTAGTAGTAGCCGGGAGAGCGAGCATTTGCTCCTCGGAGGTGATCAGGGAAGCTATATCAGTAGGAATCTTGTTATTGCAAGTGACAGAAATCCAACTCAAACTGCTTTGTGCGCAAATCAGAATGTTTGGCCAATGTAACGATGACAGTATTTTGAATATGCACAATGCACACCTACCTCAGTGCCTTTGCACTTGCTGTTCCCTCTGTTGGAATACTTTTCACCCAGATATTTCCATGGATCTCTCCTTTACCTCTTTAGATCTTTATCAAATACATTTAAATTTAAAAATTAATTTAACCAACACTCTTTATGCCTTTTCTCTGCTTTATTGCTTTATTTTTCTCCATAACAGTTATCATCATTTAACGCACTATTTTTATGATTTATTTTGTGTATTGTCTTTCTACTCACATCCCCTCCCCCACTACCATGTAAGCTCCACTAGGTAGGATTTTTGTCTTTTTTAACTGCTGTAGTTCCACTACCTAGGAGTATGCCTTGATGTAGTAGGTGTGATGGTTCATTTTATGTATCAACTTGACAGGGCCACAGGGTCTTTCTTTGGGGTTAGATATCAAGCTTGTGCTGGCCTTTGTTAAAATAAAATCCCTGGGGGCAGGTGGTGGAATCCCAGCTAGTGACCATTAAGACAAGTCACAGGGGAAAATGGTATTCAAGATAGCTACATTTTGTCTGAGGGGCAACTGGAGGGAAAGTTCTGGAACACAGGGTATGCTCTCCACAGGCACACCAGCTAAGCCATAAGTAGAATGAAATCCTAGGCCTTCAGGGGAAGAGGTCCTAAGTGTTTATATCCTCACAAGTTGGGTACTTTACAGTTTACAAAGCATTTTCCCATCTATTATCTACCTGGTCCTGAGTGGTAGGAATTTCCTTATCCAATAAATATTTATCAAGAATTCCTGCTTAGGGGGGTCATGAGGACCAAATGGGCCTCTGCATACAGAACTTAGGGCCCTGCCTGGGCCCTGGCCAGTCCGCAGTGCATGCTCATGTGCTGGGGGTAGGGGGGGGCGTGGGGGGATAGATGTCAGCATGAACTTGGCCTGTACCAGGCCATGGAACTATAGGATAGATACGGTTCCTGCTCTCGTGGGCCCCACAGTCCATCAGGAAGAGGGACATTATTCACTATGTATAAACAGGGTCAAAATTCTAACCGTTTCAAGTCAGATGTTTGAAAAAGGTGTTTTCTTTAAGAACATCGTTTCTTTATTAGCCATAACTGAGACCATTGGCCCACAGCGTATTAAGTGCTGACTCTGTGTCAGGCCTAGTTGTAGGTATTTTACCTCGTTTCAATTTCACAACGTCCGGTAAGGCAAGTACCTTTGTGATTGCCATTTGGTTGGCAGAGCAAGAAACAGGCACAGAGAGGTTAAGTAACTTGCTTGAAGTCACACAGCTAGCAAATAGCAAAGCAGAGTTCAAACCCAGTAGTCTGGCTCCAGAATCCACACCCTTGATCCCTGTACATTTATCTCCTGCTTGTAAGCACCCCCTCCCTCATTGCTACCTGTGTGTGTGAGGCGGGGGGAGGGCAACTTAGATTGAGCCAATTACTGGGATCTCAACCTTTCCTGGTAAGTGCTCAGTGTCTCAGGTTCCGTGTCCACCTCTGCCCCTAACCAGCCCCAGTATGGTGGCGGGGGGCTGGGGGGGCTGGGGGCGCCTGGGTGGCTCAGTGGGTTAAGCGTCTGCCTTCGGCTCAGGTCATGGTCCCAGGGTCCTGGGATCGAGCCCCGTGTTGGGCTCCCTGCTCAGTGGGAGCCTGCTTCTCCCTCTCCCACTCTCCCTGCTTATGCACATGCTCTGCGCGCTCTCTCTCTGTCAAATAAATAAATAAAATCTTAAAAAAAAAAAAGAAGAATGGTGCCTGGGTGTATGGGAGGAGAGGGGAGATGGGCCTTTGGATAGGGCCTGCTAAATAATACACAATTTAAAAATTTCACAACCATTATCCAGTTTACACATATGAATATTGCCACGTAGGTGAAGTACAAGCGTCTATCACCTGGTCTGCTGCGGAAGGCCCCCAGAAGGAGGGGTTGCCTAGGGGAACGGGGAGACCATTCCAGGCCAAGGTGGTCCGAAGGTCTCACCGGGGAGTTGGGTCAAACTGCCTCACAGCCTCCTGCTGCCAAGGTCAGAGCCCCGAGAGGTGCTGGCCCAACAGCCCAGAGCAGAGGTCCCAGGATAGGCCAGAGCCCTGCTCTAACCCCGAGCACCCCCCCCAGTCCAAAGTAGGAAGGAGAAACAAACCCTGGTTGCCACATGAGCCAGCACCACTGTGGCCTCGTGGCTTCTCCAGGCTGGGCCACGGCGCCTAATTTTAACTCACCTGCTGATTCATCACAGGTGGCTCCCTCTCCCACCCCGGCCCAGCCCCAGCCTCTGCCAGCTGCAGCCACTCCTCGGGGGCCTGCCCAAGGGCTGCCAAAATTCTTAAAGTTCAAGGTCATTCCCCATCTGCTCCAAGCCAGCATTCCAACCTCACCCGTGACCAGTCAGCCTCACAAAACTTCTGGCCCTGTCAACTAGTCTTCTCAGGCTTTCCTGAACATTCCGGTACATTCCTGCTTCCCTAACTCTCTGGACCATCTTTCAAGGCCCCACTCAAATGCCCCCTTTCATAGGATGCCCTTCTAGACACCCCAGGCCCAGTGGCCACCCCTCCCCAGCCCCCTGCACCTGCCACCTTATTAGTGGTGACCACGCTCACCCGGAGGACAGACTGTGAGCTCCTACTACGTGCTCTGGGGCCATTAAGACATCAGTTATAGGAAGACTTCCTTCCCAGCCCTTCTTCCTCAACTTTCCACTAGATCCCAAGGCATTTTACTACCTCGGGCCGGGACAGTGGCAGACATCGTGCTGTGTGTCACAAGCCCGTCTCACTTCCTCTGGGCCCATGGGGTGGTCTTGATCCCAGCCTCCCTGGAAGCTGGCACGGCCGTGTGGGTGGACACGCTGATGGCACAGGGCCGGAAACGACGGGCATCACTGTCAGGCGTGGACCCCAAACCTGTCACATACCTTTGTCTCTCCTGCGGCTGGCCTGCCGGATACGGAGGGAGCAGAGCCCTTCAGCGTGCTTGGGGACAGAGCGTGGGGCCCTGGATCTCTATGTGGAGCAGAGCCCTCCCCCCAAGCTTGCATGGGACGGGAGGTGAGTGACCGAGCCCAGGCAGCCACGGAGCCTGGGGGCTGTTGGTTACCGCAGCTAGTGCTCTAACTACCGCACTCACCCACTCCTGGTACCTACGTCCTTCGTGATCATCCGAGCCCACCACGCCGCTTCCCTCTCGTCCATCCTCCATGTGCACACCTGACCTGTCCTCCGTCCTCAGAATTTCCCGGGGCCCCCCACTGCCCTTGGAAGTTTCCTTGTCCCCCTCTTCCTCTCCCCGGTGCTTAAAGGCTGGGGTGGCCCCCACCCCCGCACCCTCTCTGGAAACATCTCTGCTTGCTTCCCCTACGCCGAAAACTCGCTCGGGCTCTGGCCCTGTGTCTGACGGGGTAAACTGAGGCTCCTCCAAGTCTCCGGATAAATTCTGGATGGGGGTCGGGGTGGGGACAAGTCCTCTCCCGGCAGAATAAGGACAGGGAGCGAATTCTCAGGGAAAAGGTCGAAGTCACACTAGTGGGAAGATCGGGAATATCTCCTGTGGACTAAGCAGGCTTTTGAGAAAGGAATCACTCTTTGCCGCCGTGAGTTGGGCTTGATTTCAGATCAACTAGAGAGAGCCCAACTGCAGTCTGGGGTGTGGGTCGGTGTCTCACTTTGTCTCCGCTTCCTCTGTCCCCTCCCAGGCAGCAGGTGCCCCCCCTCCCCGGAGGAGCTCTCGGTAGCTAGGGCCTGGGCTTTGATTGTTTTTAGAGGGAAGGGAGGAGGTTTGAGGAAAAGGCTGGGTGGCGTGGGGGATGAGGAGGGAAGGGCACGGCTGCAGGATGCTAGGGAGAGAGGCTGGGGGGGTAGGGAAGGGCCAGGGCCTGCCCCTGTGACCTGCTAACTGGATGTGACCACGCCCGTGCCCCCTCCATGCCCACGTGGCTGGCTGCCTTCTGGCCAGGTGGAGGAGGGGCTCCCCTCCTTTCCCTGGTGGCAGAAGCCTTGTGGGCACTGGGACGGGGTGGGGAGGATGTAACACGGCCACCTTGCCAGACGACAGTCAAGCCTCGGGGACACGTGTATCCCTACACCTGCCAGACAGATGTCCCACAGACACTCCAGATGCTGCGTCCCAAGGGAGACTTGCTCCTCCGTCCTCCCCGTACCCCACCCACCTTGGTAAATGGTGCCACCCTCTGCCCAGTCACACAGGCAGACTCTGACTCCCACTGCTGGCCCAGGGTCAACCACTCACCTCCCTCCTTCCGTCGGCCTCCCGTGCAGAGTCTGTCCCCTCTCCTCTTTATCCCTCAGCTCGGAGCCCCTCTTACAGGCCTCCTTCCCCAAACCAATCTGTGCCCGAAAAAAAACACAACATCAGGACAGTGGTTGCCTGTGGGAGGTGGTGGGGGTGGGCCCTGGCCAGGAAGGGGCATGTGGGAACTTTCTGGGGCGATGATAACGTCCTGTATCCTGATAGGCGTGTGGGTTACACAGGTGTTTGAACTTCCAAAACTCCGTGAATGCACAGCACCTTCACACAGCATCTTTCATTGGATATAAATTTCACATCGGAAGAAAGAAAATGCAAACAAATATTGAACACTCATGAATGACCTGCAAGCCCAAGGATTCAGGGGGGAAGGGGGTGGACAGATGTCTGCAATTCACTTTGAAATGCCACAAAAATAGGAAAGACTGGTGGGTGCCTGGGGGGACGGATAGATATGCGATCAAACTGGTTTAGTAAAACGTCAGTGGTAGAACACAGGGGGTGGGCATAGCGTGTTTGCTCTAAAATTCTTTCAGCTCTGCTGTATGTACGAACATTTTCAGGATGAAATGTTGGGGGACAGTGTCTCCTGCCTCCAGACTTGTCCCCTCCATGACATGATTCCCACTGCAACTAGCTGGGTGGTCGTAGGGCAACACAAAAAACCAGGCCCTCTCCTGCTCAAACCCCTTCAGTGGCTCTCTGCTGAGGAGAAACTTTAACCCCTGTGGCTTTCGAGGCCATCTGTGGTTGGCCACTGTTTATTTTTCTGGTTGTTTTTTTTCCATTCCTTCCTTCCTCCCTCCCTCTTCCCACCACAGAAACACCAAAATACTTCTTGCCTGCATATATCATGTTCTTTACACATCCTGTGGCAGAAATTTCTAGTTTTCATCCAACTTTCATTCTCCCTTTCTTTTTTTTTTTTTTAAAGATTTTATTTATTTATTTGAGAGAGAGAGAATGAGAGACAGAGAGCACGAGAGGGAAGAGGGCAGAGGGAGAAGCAGACCCCCTGCTGAGCAGGGAGCCCGATGCGGGACTCGATCCCGGGACTCCAGGATCATGACCTGAGCTGAAGGCAGTCGCCCAACCAACTGAGCCACCCAGGCGCCCCCATTCTCCCTTTCTTCCTGAGTAATAGAAACTCCCAATTTTCGTCTGTGGATATGGCCATATAGAAATAAACACTACATTTCCAGGCCTCCCTTGCAGAAAGGTGTGGCTGTGTAATGTGCAATGGGAGGAAGTATTGATTACAGTTTCCAGGAAGTGTCCCTAAAGGTAGGGGGCAAAACTGTCTTTACCCCTTTTGCCTTCCCGCTCATTGGAATGGTGACATGATGGCTGGAGCTCAAGCAACCACCTTGGGTCAGGAGGTGGAGGCCATGTGTGTGATGTCTTTTCTCCTCGCCGCCATTAGATGGCAGCAGGGCCACCCGGTGCTCAGCCTCCCAACTGCCAGAGCACTAAAGCAGACTGCGGCTGGGTGTGTGCCTTACCAGCCCTGGACCACTACCTCTGGACTTCCATATGAAAGAGAAATGAATCTTCACTTGTTGAAGCCATGTTATTTTGGATTTTCTGTCACCCACAACCAGATCTGATTCCAACCCACCAACTACCATGTCCCTGAATGTTTTGGTCCTTGTGCTTAGAATAGTCTTTCCTCACCTTGCTACTAGCAAACCCCTAATAATCCTCCATATTTCTACTCAGACATCACCTTCTCTGTTATATGTGCTTTGGTGAGAGTGATCATTTCCTCCTTAATGATTCCTTTGTTCTTCATATCACAGTGAGCAATTATTGAGCACTTACTGTGTACCAGGCACCAAAATGAGTCCTGTACATGCACTCCCTCTTTTAATTCTCATGAGGACATTTGGGATAGGTAATTATTTTCAAAGTTCCCATTTTACAGATAAAAACCCAAAACCCGTGGGGGGATGGGTTAGCCTGGTGGTGGGTACTGAGGAGGGCACATTCTGCATGGAGCACTGGGTGTTATGCACAAACGACGAATCATGGAATGCTACATCTAAAACTAATGATGCAATGTATGGGGATAATATAAGAATAAAAAAAAATTAAAAAAAAAAAACAAAAAAACCAAAACCCTGGGAAGTTATGATACTCCCCCTGGATCACAAAAGTAACAGGTGACCGGGCTAAGCATCGAATCCAGCTGATTCCCTGTGCTGTACCCCTATGCTACACCATCCCACTACTACCCTTATTACAAAGCCCTGCATCACCTGTTTACACATCTATCCCTCCTGTCACCCCCTAAAATCCAGGGACTGTGCAACATTCACCTTGGCCTCTCTGGAACCCAGCAAGAGCCCGGCCCCCGGTGAGCACATGTGTCCGCGGAGTTGCCCTGTTGATTCGAAGTCTCCCACCCTGGTTCTGGCACAGGAGGGCCTTCCCAGGCTGGCTCATCTCCCCAGCACTCCTTTCCCCACATGGCCCCTGTTATCCCTTGGGCTTTTGCCCACAGTTCGTTACCTCTGCTGAGAGGGCATGCTCCCTCATACTTTAAGATCCAACCCCCTTGTCACCTCTGCCAGCAGGTCTTCTCCTTGTAGCAAATCCCCCCTTGCCCCGCCTTCTACCTTCCCAAAGCCCTTTGCTCAAATCTCTGCTGCATTCCAAATCCCCCCTCCCACCAAGGTTTCCTCCACTCGACCTTGAGTCCCTTGAGAGCAAAGATCATGGCTATTTATCTTTTAATCATTTGGAGAGCCGTCCCTGGTCGGTGCCATGAGTATAGGGATGGAAAGAGACCCCGTCCTGGCTGGCGGGCAGGGTGGTTGGGTGAAGGCAGGGACCTAGTGGAAGGGGCAGAGCCAGACGTGGAGGCTTTTCTCCTTGCCGCCACTAGATGGCAGCAGGGCCACCCGGTGCTCAGCCTCACAACTGCCTTTGCCATTACCTCCGGGGAAGCCAAGACCTGGGATGGACTCAGTTCAGTAAAATACACATTCAAAGAGCTCACTGACCCAGCTCTCTGCTAGATGTGCTGTCAGAAAGAGAAGAAGAAGGATCCAAAAGTTAGACTGGTCCCTAGTTGTGAAGCACAAACTGAAACCAGACTGCCTGGGTTAGAATTTTGTGCTTGGCATCTCCTAGCTGTGTGACTTTGGTGGTTACTTAACCTCTTTGTGCCTGCTCTTGTGGAAAGTGGGGTTTATAAATGTGTCTATCAAAAAGGGCTGCCGGGAGGGGCAGTGTCCCTGGAGTTCAGTGAGTGTCTGTTGCTTTTGTATGCCTGCTTCTGAGGATACTTGCAGGGTAGAAATGGGGAGCTCAGCCCAAAGTGGGAGCGATAAAGCTGCACAGAGCCTGGGCGGGGGGAGGGGAGAAGACACACCTGCTAGGAAGGAGGTGGAGTTCGGGGAGGATTCATGGAAGGGGAGCTATTTCTTTGAAATGGGTCTGGAGGGGAGGGAGGAAGGGAGGGAGGGAGGGAGGGGGCTGTGGAGGTGGGGCTGGATTGCATCAGGGGACAGGTGGAAGGTGGGGCCGGAGGAGCCATCCCAGGCCTCCGACCCTGCTGCAGAGGGGAGAGGAGGGGGAGGAAGCCTGGTGTCCTCAGGCCACACCTGTTATTGGGTTATTGGGATCCTTGTGTCCCTGCCAGCCCTATTCTAATAAAGCCCCTCCAGGCCTCCAGGGAGAGGAGGAGCCTTGCCATGTAAACCATATTTTTAGTTCCCTGCGCCTCTCTCTGGCTGCTATAAGACACCTCTCCCCACCCCCAGCCCCGCGGCTTGGCTAGAGGCTCCAAGAGGTCAGCTGGGGAGAAGGGGAGACTTGGTCAGTACTGTGGCTGCCAGGGGGCTGGGAGGAGTGAGGTCTCGGGCAAGCTCAGGGGTCCCGATGCCCCTTCGAGTCCGCTCTGAGTCTGGCCTGGTGCTGGACCAGGAGGGCAGACTGCCAGGAAGGAGCAAGCTAAGCTGGGCAGGAGGGAGGCACTGCCCAGGCTGGCCTCCAAAGGGGCAGCTCCTAGGAGGAGGAGGAGAAAGGGAGGTGGTCAAGGTTGATGGGGCGCTTGGCTCTGAAGGGCCAAAGTCACCCCCTCCCTCACTGGCGTCTTAAAGTCTAATCCCCCAGATTCACAGTGGGGAGTTGTTGGCTGCCCAAGGGCCAGCAAACTCCCAGGTCCTTGGGGGAGAGCCACCTGGGGACTCAAACCTGTGTATGTGTAGAAGTGGGAGAGGGGAGTTGCTAGAAACCCCTTGCTCTAGAGTTCTCTTCATGTGCTCGAGGAGAGGCGAGAATTGCTGCCTTGAAGATTGACCAGACAGGCTCCTGGTTTATCTTGCCAGGGGAGGGTGCTCAGTTCAAATCCTGGGCATGGTTAGTACGGACCAGAAAAGTCTCCGGCGAGCCTGCAATTTCCCTCGTGAGAGAGACTCTACTGGTCCTCTATATCCCCAAAGAGCCAGCAGAGCACGGACAAGGGAGTGAACGAAACCAGAAGACATGTTTTGGTTCAATATAAAGGAGATGTTTTAAAGCTTTAGGTAGTGAGCCCCCTGCTCCTAGGATATTCAAGCTGATGCTGGATGATGATCTGTAGGGAAAATTCCAGCATGTAGTGGGAACTTGGACAAGATGCCGTCAAAGTCCTCTGTTAGCTTCAAGACACGATGGCCCTATCCTTCTACACTTCTCTACCTCGGCCTTTCTATGACTCTGGAGTCTAGCTAGAGCCCCTTTCCAGAGTGGCCAAAGTTGAAGACTTTGGTGCCCCAGAATTTTAGCTCTGGGATCTCAAGACTCTAAAATTTGAAGACTTGAGAATGATCCCATACGTCTGAGATTGTTGCATTCAAAGGATCCTGTGACATGAGAGGAGAAAGAGGATGGGGCAGATCCGACTTGGAGGGATGCAGTTTTGCCCCGCTGGGTGTCAAACTAGCCCGCTTCTGTGCGTGTGCGTGTGTGACACGCGAGTGTAAGGCTGCTGGAGTTTTTCCTATTTTGTGCATCTCCAGCTTCCTTGCCCCGGCCATTTGAAGACTGTTGCAGGGATAATTATAGCCCCCAAACAAAGCTGGCGACTCCAGGTAGCCATGGCAACTGTTGGGTAATGCCTGTTCTGTTGTAGAGATGTGTAAGTGCAAACAGATGTCGGCTCCTTCCTATTAGCTTAAGTGGTAAAACTTAAAAGGTCCATTGACTTCAAAGTCACAGGTCTCCAGGAGCACGCCAGTTAATGGGGGCGCTTGCCAAGGGGTGACAGCTAAGTATTAAACACTTTAGCATCGGTAATGATTTGATGAGCTTTTAAACGCTCAGGCTGTCCCCAGACAGCTCGGAGGCTGGAGATGGCAGAGTTGTGGCTTATCAGCCCCAGGTGGTGGGCGCATATCCTTTCCAGGGCCCTGTTCCCTTACCGCCAGGTGGGGAACCACACCACCCTGCCCTGCCCCGCCCTGCCCTGCCGCTGCGTGGGGCTCAGCCTCCAGCAAGTGACTGGGACGAAGCATTGCAGCTGCTGAGGGTCTGAGCCCTTGGCAGACCCTCTCCAAGTTGCTTTTCCTCTTGTTCCTGGACCTGGCCAGGAGTAAGCCCTTAGTACAGGGCTGCTGAAGGAACAGATAAATGATAGTCCCCTCCTCCATCCCCCCGCCCCATCCCTGTGGCATCTTTAGCTACTCATTCTGCTACGGCATCCTCCACTGGGAACGGTGGATGGGCTCCACATCCCTGGGTTAACAGGAGCCTCGTGTGGGGACTCCTGGAACATGGTGTCGGGGAGGGACACCTCTGGTTAGGAACGAGCTGATTCGATAAAGAAATAGGGCTCACCAAAAGGACACATGAGGGGTCCTATAAGAAGTGGCAGTTCATGGACCCCCAAATGGTAATTGGGCCGGGCTTGACAGAGAATGGAGTGAATTCTGGGCCCCTAGGTTACACTAAAGAGCTCAGTTTGGGGTTCTTACTCAGTGCTGGCCATGAAACGATCTCTCTTCACTGCCGCATTTCCTGCCAATTAGACAATTCTTGCCAAAGGCCCCTGTTCATATTTTGCAGAGGGGATCTGATTGGTGTAGCTAGTAGACACTGGCTGTTGGACAGAGCCCTGCCATTGGCTACCTCAAGTTATGGGCCAGCCGCGGTCCAGTCACCTGTGACTGGGGTAACGAGGGGGAAGAACATGACCTACGGTCATGGAGGGGCTGGGGCTGGACAGTTGCTTTTAGAAAGAGCTGTATATGTGGGATAGTCATACCTGATGTGTCTAATACAGACCCAGGACAGCCAGGACACTTGCTTCTTTCTGAACCTCATTGTTCACAGCTATAAAATGGGGCAATGCTCATTACTTTGCAAGGCTATTGTGAAAATTAGATGTAATCCTGCCCAAGGAGGCACTTGGTAAACTGTAAAATCCTGTGTAGATGGAAGGAAGGGCCTGTGTACCTAGATCATAGCACTATATCAACTGTACTGTAAGCTTATTCCTTTTATCTCCCCAAGGGACTGTGAGTTTCTTGAACACAAGGATGTGTTCATTTAGTTTTGTTGTCCTCGGCATGTAGCGGTTTCCACCACACAGTAGGTACTCTGTAACTGTGTGTTGGATGGATGAATGGATGGATGGACAGATGATGGATGGGTGAACAAGTGGGTGGATGGATGGATGGATAAATGGATGATGGGAAGATGGATGGATGATTGGATGGATGGATGGACGGACGGATAAATGGATGATGGGAAGATGGATGGATGGTTGGATGGATGGATGGATGGATGGACAGACGGATAAATAGATGATGGGCAGATGGATGGATGGATGGGTGGATGGATGGTTGGATGATGGGTAAATATAAAGAAGGCCAATCATCTTCACTTGCCTTTCGTACAAAGGCCATCTATCTTTTTATTCAACAAACATTTATTCAGTTCCAATTTGGCACAGGGCCATGTGTGAGGTCCAGAAGATACATAAGTGAATAAAATAAGTTCCCTGCTGCCCTGAAAATAAAAATAAGGTATTCAGGAGCCTGGACTCAAGAGGCTGACTTTCTGGGTTCAAATCCCAGCTCTCTACCATCAACTATGTGACCATGGCAAGTTTCCCAAACTTCCCCTCAATTAAACAAGGATAATGTCATATCTGTCTTAGAGATAGGGCTGTCGGGGGATTAAACAAGTTACCAAAAGTAAAGTGCTCAGAGTGTGTATTGGCTGCTATTATACACTCATGGCAGAGCCAGCATGGAAACTACAAAATATGGCATGGTGAAGGAAGCAGCACAACGGGAGTACCTACAAGTAAATGGAAAGAGGAAGAAATTAATTGTGCCTCAAGGGGGGAGGTCAAGCAAAATTTCTCAGAAGGAAATATTTGAGCAAGGTCATGAAGGCCATGAAGCCAGGAGTTTTCTGGGTGGAGTGGGAAAATTCAGACTCCAAGAGGCAATGGGTTTGTCTGGGTTCATCCAGCTATGAGCAGGAACCACCTCAGCTCCTTCCCCACTACTGCTGGCTGGGTGAGGGGCACTCTGGCAAAATGAGCGGGCTGTGGACAAGGAGACTGCTAAGGGCCAGGACAGCCCCAGGGCCAGCCAGGGTGCTGCTGCCGGAGCTTGGAAACATGACAGTTCTTCCTGGGATGGTTGACAACAGGGAGTGTTGAGTTTCAGGCTGCTGGCGTGGGCCTTGGTGGTGCCCTTTCTGCTGGCTTCTGAGACTCCAAACAGTAGCCAACCTCCTCCCTGCTCTTGCCACATACACAAACACCCCCACGCCCCTGTGGCCTGAGTTGTCCTACCTCCCCCCAAATGGCACCTGCCCCAAAATAGCTTCCATGTGAGAGCTACAGAAAGGAAAAGATTAGACCCCGCATGAAAAGGAGGGAGGAGGAGGAGGAGGAGAGAGAGTGAGCAAGCTGTCAAGTGATCTGTGTCAAGCTTCTGGGAAAGTATAAAATCCCTCTGGGGCCAGGCGATCTCAAACCCCAGCTGTCAGAGCCAGGACACCGAGTCAGCCCGGACTTGCTCTTCTTGTCTTCCTCAGACTGCACAATGGGGCTCAGCGACGGGGAATGGCACTTGGTGCTGAACATCTGGGGGAAGGTAGAGACTGACCTCGCGGGCCATGGGCAGGAGGTCCTCATCAGGTAAAAGGAAGAGATCCCATTGCCTCTGTCACCCACTCCCCAAAGATCAAGGGTGTGTGCCTGTAAGGTGGAACGTTTGCCTGGGGTTGACCAGTTGGCTGCGTTGGTTGAGTTTATTAAAACCCCCGCTTGGTTCTCCTTTGCTTGTGTCAGGGACTTGAGTCCAGAAAGGAAGAGAGGAAAAGAGATCCAGCTCATGCCTGTGTCAGCAGCAGGAGAAGCCTGGTGCTCAAATGCTGGATGCCTAGCACCCACCAAGAGGAATCCTAGAATTGTAGACAGAGTTAACCATCTCTCAGGCCCTGAGACGTCTTGTCCAGCCGCTTCAATTAATGGTTGAGGACAAAACGGACCTGAGAGGGACAGGACCTCCCCCATATCACAAGTCCATTAAGGTCTATGAACTGTCAAGGCTAAGACGTGGTCTTCAAGATGAGACCCGCAGCTCTAGAATGGGTTCTGCCACTGAGCAGTTGTGTGACCTTTGGAAAGGTACACAACCTCTCGGAGTCCATTTCCTCTCCTATACAATGGGGGGAAATGCTAATATCTACGTTTTAGAGTGGAAGTGAGATTGAATAAGATAATGCATGTAAGGGGCCTGACATTGTTCGTGGAATATAGCAGGTTCTAGAGGATGTTAGTAATTGTTATGGACGGAGCCAGACTAAGGACCTTCACAGCATTATACTTAGAAAACAGAAGACAGAGGCCCATTCGTGACATTTGATGTTGAGGAAGTCTTGAATTTGAGAGCTCTGAGTGGGGTGGTCTCCAAGTGCATCTTCACTGCTATGGCTAAGGGTTCCTGAATAAACAAAAGAAAACAAAATTCCAAGCTTTGAACATAAAGGATGGCGTGGGATTTTATTTTCCCATTGCCCTCAACCACAGATGGTGTTAGATCCCTTTTCTGGTCCCTTCTCTCATGCTCTGGGCCAGTGCGAGTCAAATATCTAATGGGGCGTAAGTCAACATTTCTGTACCTGGGAGCAAGTGGGCTCTGGAGCTGCCTCAAGTGAATGGATTGTCATTCACACTTTAATTTACAGATGAGTTCCTCCTTCTTTGTGGGCCAGGTTTTCCTCTCCAATTCAGATGTGTATTCAGTCTCACTTGGGCTTCACTCATTTCCAGGTCCCATGTCTGGGGAGAATGGCCAGTCCCGTGAGCTTTATCCGCAGTCTGAGCCCTTAGTGGCCCATGCTAGAAACACCTGGGGAAGGATGGTCAAGTTCTCTGTTGCCTCTGACTGGTATCATGGAGGTGTTCCCTTCTGTCTTTCTCCTCCTGTCCCTGACAG
Organism: Leptonychotes weddellii; assembly: GCF_054177405.1. NCBI lineage: Eukaryota > Metazoa > Chordata > Mammalia > Carnivora > Phocidae > Leptonychotes > Leptonychotes weddellii. The sequence continues at coordinate 148,896,532 of NC_138373.1, read as the reverse complement.
CAAGACATAGCTCCTCAGCCACGTTTGCTGTGTGACCTTGGACAAATCACTCCTCCTCTCTGGGTCCTGTTTGCCTATTGGTTGAGTGAAACGATTGTCTGCCAGAGTCTCTGAGGTCTGTTTCTGCTCTCATGCCCTGGCATTCCCTGAACCCATGCTCCTCCCCTGCTTTTGGAGAGGAGAGGGAGGGTAGTTGGGGTTGGGGACCAGTTTGCCGAGCACGAGACTCTCCAAGGCGATCTGGGGGCTGCCAGCCCCCAAGGCAGTGACTTGAAGGAGACTTGGGGTATTAGGTCATCAGGGGAAATATTCCCTCCCTGCCCAGGGTGGATCAGGGAGACCTGCCAAGGGCCGGGGGCCAGGGATGAGATGTGATGCCTGAGACTCCAGCCCCTGGAAGGTCCCAGAAAGCCCAATGTTTTGTCACGTCTTAGGCTGTGGGACATGCAGAGACCATGCCAACTGGTTCTGCCTTCTTAGTGTTTAGGGTCTGGGGAGGAGGGTCCCCCCTGCGTGGAGAGGGTTCGGGGGGTGGGGGGAAGCTAACTCCCAGGGCTGCATGTGCCTCTGTGGGAGCTGGGCTCTTGGTTCTGTTCCAGATGCTCAGCCTTACTGACCTTGGCAAGGTCATTTCTCCTGCTCCCCTGATTATAAAAGACAGCAAATTCTTTTTGGCTGAGCCTGCTAATAAAACACAGAGGGCTTCACTCCAAGTACATGATCATAAAGGTCTAGAACATAAAAGCCAGAAGGTCAGTTGGAGAGCCTGGCTCCAGGAGTGGGGGTCCAGGAGGGAGGCGGCTGCTGACTGTGCCCCTGCCGTTCCTTCTCCTGCCCAGACCCTTTCTGCTTGATTTATTTTTGTATTTGGACAAAGAATTTTGAGGCCACGAAGTTTGAAAATCACCGCTGGTGGCCAACACTTCTCATGTTACAGGGAGGAAACACGGCCTGAGGGTCTTGGCCAGCCAGGGGCGGCTATAGACAGAACCCCAAATTCCCGAACTCGATGATAATGTTGGAGACGGTGGTGGCCACGGCGGTGATAATGGTGGTAGGGACAATGAGGAAGGGGGAGGACAGCAAATATTTACGCGGTACACACCGCCTGGCCCTGTGTTCGGTGCTTCATGCATATTAACTCACTTAAGCCTCACAAGTGCCTCATGAGGTAAATATTATGATCACCACTCTGAACAGAGAGGTTAAGTAACTTGCCCAAAGTCACACAGCTGAAATTCAAATCCAGGCAGCGTGGACCCTCGCTCATCACACCCCTGCTCTGGAGCCCCAGGCTTCCGTGTGGGCATCTAATCGGGCCTCAGTTCAGAGGATGGCTGGGAGGTGGCCTCCTTTCTTGCTGACTTGCCTGTAGGCCTGTAATAGGCCAGGAAGGTGGACGTAGGATGGAAGATGACAACACGAGGCAAGGGAGGGCTTCTGCAACAGGAGAGAAAATCCGTCCATCCTTCTCCGTGGGGTGATGGCTTCCTCTGTCCATTCGCAGGGACCTGCCGTTAGGTTAATCCAGGTGTGGCCTTCTGTGGCTGCCCCCACTCCCAGCGGCAGGACTGTGGGCTGAGGGAATGAGGTGGCTGAGTGGTGCTGGAATGATCTGGTGGGCACGGATTAGCCCGATATTCCTGCACTGTTGAAAGTAAATCTGGGCTCCCTTGCCGGCTCACTGGTGGAGAGTGGAAGGTGAGGCAGGGGTCAAGCCTTAGAATTTGGAGGCTGAGATATCAGCTAGACCAATCTTTTTGTTTTATAGATGGGTGAACCAAGACCCAGAGAAGTTGAGTGATTTCTTCAATGTCACACAGCACATTGGAGACAGAGCGGAGATCAGAACTCAGCTTCCATAATTCTCAGTCCCGTGTCCTTTCTCCCATACATCTGGGGGCCTCCCAGAATATCTGAGACTCCTGGCTACCTTGGGTACAAGTCCTTGGCCTTCATCTGCCCCAGATAGCTCCCTCCAGTGTCCCGACCTCCGACCTTCCCCTGTGGGTGCTAGGTCTCGCATCTGCCAGGCAGGGATCATTGTCACCAGATAATAATAGGAGCTCAGGGACCCTTGGGTGAAAAGTGCCAGAGATGAGCTGTCAGTGACGCACATGGCTTGGCGGGGCCGGGGCCGGGGCCGGGGCCGGGGCCGGGGCCGGGGCCGGGGGGTGGTGAGGTGGTGACATTGGGCAGGGTGTGGACAGCCCTGAGCATTCTGGGGAAGCAGGAGGGATTCCCTCCCGGGAGAAGGGTGTGCTCCCTGTTGGTGCTGCCCTGTGCACGCTTGTGTGTGTCTGGGTGTGCATGCATGTGAATAAGGGTGTATGCTAGGAGATGCTTCCACAAACTGGAGTGTGTCCATAGCAGGGCTGGAGGCGGTGGCAGAGCCTGGAAGCCACGAGAAGGAGGAACTTTCCGAGGACCTGAAGCCATTAGACAGGAGGAGGGAAAGCCTGGGCAGACAGGGTCACTCCTGGAAACATTTCAGAGTGTGACACAAGACAGAGAGCATGAGTTCTAGAACTGTCCAGTCTCTGCTGTGGGTTTTGCCACTGGCCAGCCGTGTGACCCTGAGCACATCACTTACCTCTGTGGTCCATTCGCCCACAAGGGAAATGGGGAGAACCACTCCCATCTAGGCGGCAGGTAGGACTCCCTTTAACCAACACCCACCTTTCCACAGCAGGAAACACTGAGGTCCAAGGTTACAGGTGGCTGCTCAGGTTCATGGGCAGAGTCGATCTGTGGCCAGATCCCTGGCTCCCTGGCAGGAGCGGGGACCTGGTCTTTGGCAAGTGGCTCCCCCTCCGACCCCGGGGCCTCACTGTCTGTACTGTGAGGAGCCTGGGAGGGACAGGAAGTCTAAGCAAAACAAGCAAGAGCTTTCTGAGCCCAAGAGCTAATCTGGAGTAGAATGGCCCTCACAGGTAGTAGTGAGCTTCCTGTAGCTGGAAGTATTCAAGCAACCGAAGGATGATCCCTAGGTAGGAAACTGCAGAGATAGTCCCCTGCATGGTCTATTTTTTGAGTCACTCTGATCTGTTTCCAGTTGGCCCTTCTGCACACCAGCCCTGTAATATTGAGTTACGCCTTCACACCTCTGAGCCTCTGTTCCCTCCTCTGTAAAATGGGAATAGTGGGACCCTAAAGGGAGTTGCACACAGGAGGTACTCAACAAATCCAGGGTCCTCCGGCCCCAGTGCCCCCACGTCCCCCTCTTCTGCCCAATTCCAGTTAGTCATCTACTCTCCAAACAACTTAGAAAAAATAGGGGTGAAGCCAGGGACCAATGCAGATACAACCCTCCCTCCTGCCTCTCACGGTAGCAATGCAGAAGACGCAGATAATGAGGATGAGAAAAATCATAAAGCTGAGCCTCTGTATAGCACACTGCGTGTGCTCGGTGCATATGCTCTCATTTAGTCACAGCATTGCTGCTATGGGTAGGGACCCGTTATCCCCTTTGTTTGGATGAGGAAGCGGAAGCCCAGAGAGGTAGAGTGACCTGCCCAAGGTGACACAGCTGGAAAGTAGGGGAGCCCAGCCTGGCATTCGTGTCTGGCCACCTCCAGACCCAACGGCATGTTCCTGTGTCTGACTCCCACCCTCCTTGTGCCCGCAGGCTCTTTAAGAGCCACCCTGAGACCCTGGAGAAGTTTGACAAGTTCAAGCACCTGAAGTCAGAGGATGACATGAGGCGTTCTGAGGACCTGAGGAAGCACGGCAACACGGTGCTCACGGCCCTGGGGGGCATCCTCAAGAAGAAGGGACATCACGAGGCTGAGCTGAAGCCCCTGGCCCAGTCACATGCCACCAAGCACAAGATCCCCATCAAGTACCTGGAGGTAGGAGGCAGGGCAGGGGCGCGTGGGAGGGTGGAAGGACAGGCCTTGGAGGGATGCGATTTGGGTTCGAGTCCCAGCTTGGCCCACGATGCTCCTCCTTGTGCCCCAGGGCCCTCATCTGTAAAATGGGCTATTGCCCACTTTGCCTTCCTCCTGGGGTCACTGAGAGTAAATCCACTTCTCCCCCAAATCAGTCTGTCATCTAGGGGAAGAAGGGAAGAGCAGATATTGGGAGCACCCCTTGTATTCCCCTTCATGGGAAGGTAGCACTACTGTACCCACTGGGCAGATGAGTAAACTGAGGCACAGGGAGGGCGATAGCTTGTCCCTGGCACACTCCCAGGATTCAGACTAGGGCTCTGTTCCTCCAGACCCCCCGCTCCTAACCCCTATGCCACAGTAGAGTAGCTGGGGCTCCATCCTGGGGTGGGGGTGGCCAGCAGGCTGGCGCCACTCATTCCAGCATCTTTACAGATGAAAAGAGAGACAGCCCTGGTGTCCTAGGCAAGGGGAATTGGTTTGAACCTCCTTTGATGGGCTGAGAAGTTGGGTGGGCAGGGGAGAGCCTGAGCTGCAAGGAGGAGGGGTGTGGCAAGAGGGAGGACTGAGATCTGGGGAATAAAGGGCCTTAGGGATAGGTGCAACCCCTGGGGATGGGAGCAGCAGACAGGCTGGTGCAGTGATGAGGATAAAGATCATGGTCATAGCTACCAGTGAGGATGGGCCTTGGTAAGCATTCGCTTGGATCACTGCGTGGAATTCTCACAGTCTCCCCGAGGTGAGGAACTGCATTCAGGGTCTTCTTTTTCTCTGACACAAAGGAAGTTCAGAGATAAGGAGTCCAGAGCCGGTGTGGGGGCCCCACAGCCACCAAGGGTGCAGGCTCTTTCCGTGCTGCCAAAGTTGGCATGAGTCCTCAAAGTTGACTCATGGTCCAAGATGGCTGCTAGAGCTCCAGCCATCTGGTCCATGTTCCAAACAGGAAGCAGGAGGAAGAGAGGAAAGTTCTCTTTTAAGGAGTCACAGAAATCCCATCCAGCGGTTTTGTTTACATCTCATTGGCCAGAAGTTAGTTATAAGACCACACTCACCTGCATGGAAAGCTGGGAATTGTAGTCTATTGCCATTCCAACTCCAACTAGTGTTCTGTTACCAAGGAAGAAGGAGAAGAGGGGCATGGGGCAGGCAGTTAGCAGACTCTGTGCCAGGCAGGTACCCTTCTCATACCCACTTTACAGATTTGGAAACTGAAGTCTCAGAGAGGTTAAGTAGCTTGCCCAAGGTGACACAGCTAATAAGCCAGTAGGTACAGTCTGATCTATGGTACTCGGGAACTCAAGCTCTTAATCCCTTGCGGCACAATGTCTCCCATCAACCACCACCGCCCCTGTCTTCAGCCTCTCAGCCTCACCTCCCTGCACCCCAGCTGCCCCCACAAATCACACAGAGGCAACCCTGCCTGCCCGTGAGGAGCGGGTCCTGCCTTTGAGACTCTGCGTATGCTGCGGCCCCTGCCCTCCCCATCTTCTCTTGGCAACAGACCCCTGTCCATCCTCCAGGGCCCAACTTAGAAGCCACCCCCTCTGCATGTGGCTGTCAGCTGCTCCATCCACTGGCGCCCCCCCGTCTCCCCCCTGCAAAGCCGCTTTATCCTCATCCCTTGTCATGGCGCCTGCCCGGCTGTACTGGGATTTATCTCTTTACCCAGCTGTCTCCTGGCCGGGGCATGAGCTCCCCAAGGGCAGACCCTGGCTCTCCCATTTCTGAACCCTGGTGGCATGTGGTGGGCTCACAATACAGCTTGAATGACCCCTCCCCTCTAGGGGGACAAGGAAGCAGGCTCAGAAAGAGAAAACGATGTATCCAAGTGGAGTAGAACCCAGGTCTACTTAAAACAAGCTTCATTTACTGCGTAAATCCCTGCAGAATCTAAGACGGAGCCCCATGTCTGCTCTCCTGGCTCACTGTGGGACCTCCTTCTGTGCTCTTCCTAGGGGGCTGCTACTTCCCGGCGGGGAGTGAGGGGGCCACAGAGGGGGCTGGGTGCCAAGGGCAACTTTTCTCAGTTGTCTGGCTGCCCAAGCCCACCCTAACCTGGATATTAGTGGCTGTGCCCCAGACTCAGAAAAGGCTGAGTGAGGGGACCCGATGGGGTCAGCTGAGCCCCTGTTTTATGGTGAAGTCACCCATGGGGGTCACGGCAGAGTGGAGCCTGGAACCTGGGTCTCCCACATTTTCCAGGGGCAGGGTTGACCTCATGGCAGCCCGAATCCCCGCTTTGTTTTATGACATTTATGACGTTAGAGGTGAACTTCAATATATGTCCAGATCGATGCCCAAAGGCAGGTGTTTGTGGAGTTGTCCTTGTTTCTTTTTTTTCTTCTTCTTCTTTCTTTTCTTTTCCTTTTCTTTTTTTTCTTTCTTTTTTTTTTTAGAGAGAGAGCATGGGGGGAGGTGCAGGAGCAGAGGGAGAGGGAGAATCGGAAGCAGGCTCCATGCCCAGGGTGGAGCCCAGTGCGGGGTTTGATCTCACGACCCTCAGATCATGACCTGAGCCGAAATCAAGAGTCGGACTCTCAACCAACTGAGCCCCCCGGGCGCCCCGCTGTCCCTATTTCTAGGCAGAACTGTGTTTATGGGCTGTTGCCGTGTGTGCCTCCTGAGCCTTCTGTCACCATGTGCCCCCCGTTACCTGCCTGTGGTCACTTGCACTTGGGGCACCCTGAGAAACAGGGAAAAGCCACCCAAGGTGTTGTCCCTGCCTCTGTCCCTGGCTCTGGCAGCCGTTTGCCCACAGCCCCCTGGGTGCAAATTCTAGCTCTGCTGTCCACTTGCTATGTGACCTGAGTCTGGCTACTTTCCCATCGGGGACCTCTGTAAAGTGACACCACTTGGTCCACTGGTCACAGTTGTGGTTGGCATCAAATCTCGACCAACTATCAAAAAGGCCCAGTAGCATTTTACACCCATGAGATCTTTCGGTCGCTAAAGCAGCCGTGCTGTAGATGTTCCCGGTAATGATATTGTGGGTGTCTGAGCACTTGTGGGGACGGTGAGGCTGGTACGGGACAGGCTGGGCCCCAGGGACGAGCCGTAGGCCTCCCTCCTTCCCGCCCACCAATAATTCTGAGCACCAGCTCTGTGCTTGGCCCAGAAAATATGATGCTCTGCCCCCCACCCCCGCCAGCCCCCAAGTAGGCTACTTAGAGCAATAACCACACTAAGCCATCGAATGCAAAAATTAAACACACACAGATGGAAATAGTTTCTTTCTAGATTTTCCGACTGGGAAATCCTGGGTAAAACCACGGAATGGGAGCATTTCCCTTCCTTTCTGCTGCCAGCATGGGGGCAGTGTCCTGGGCTCTTGCACCGAGGTGGGCCTGGTTCCCCGTCGGCACCTGTCTCCCAGGGTGGTAGGGAGAGAAGGAATTAATCCATGGAGACCCCTCGGAAGCACGCCTGGTGTGTAATAAGCCCTCGATAAATGGCCGTGGAGTAAAGAGAAGGTGGGACTCAGTCTGATTCCCATCTGGCTCCTAGCGTGTGCGCCCCTGTGACCAGCACCCCCTTTCGTCTCCTCCCTGCAGTTCATCTCAGAAGCCATCATCCATGTCCTGCACAGCAAGCATCCCGCGGAATTCGGCGCCGACACCCAGGCTGCCATGAAAAAGGCCCTGGAGCTGTTCCGGAATGACATCGCTGCCAAATACAAGGAGCTGGGTTTCCATGGCTAAGCACCTGGGCGCCCCCACTCCCACCCCCACCCACTCGGGCCCCGGGGCCAAGGGTCGGGTGGGCCTAGATCCCCTGTAGCTGTGTAGAGTTTGCTTCTGAGTGTCCGCTTTGTTTGAGAGGTGGGTGGGAGAGGCTGAGGAGCTGGGCTAGGCTCTTCAGGGTGGCTTCGCTTGCCTGAAGACTGGGGTCCTCGTGGAGGGTCATCACCCCGGGAACCAGGAGACATGTGACCCTTTGCTCACTGTGGCCCCGCAGTGTTAATTCGCCTCTCTCTTAAACTCCAACCCAATTCCTCCAACCTCCAAACTCAACCACACCTTCACCCTCACCTCTAATCACAAATCCAAGCCATAAACCAAGGCCTGGCCATAAAGATGCTCTCCTATCACCCCCCGCCCCAAAGTCTGTCTGCAGTGAGAAAGAGGTGTGGGCGGAGAGGGACAGCCACACGCATCCCGAGAGAGGCGACGGGGGTCTGGAACATAAGTGTGCCTTCTCAGCAAATGGAGTGACTCACCTGGTTTTAATAAAAGACCTTGCAGCATCACAGTCCGTGCCTGGTGATCTTCCTTTCCCGGAGCAAGTGAAGGGAAGAAATGGCTGGGATTGTGTGTGCAGATAGCCCTGGGGGGCGGAGGCAGAGGGAGAGGAGGAGAGGAGGGAAATGGGGCAGGAGGGAGAGAGGGACGGGAAGCTGCCTTCCTTAGATCACCCCTCAGTGGCGGGGACAGTGCTGGGCACGGGGAAGGAGGCGGAACAGCCCTGGCCAGTGGGGGGGTGTGGGCTGCTCGGCAGACCTTTGCAGTAAGAGGCAAACAGTTGCAGGGCGCCCAGAGGAGAGGACCCGGGGAGGGGGGGGGGCAGTCACCGTGCTTACGGCAACTTCAATAACACGCCAAGGACACCGGCTAGTGAGCGGCAAAGCCGGGTTCAAAGCTGGGGAAGCAGCGGGGACTCCAGCTGGGGAGACAAAGAGGTGGCCAGCCGGTGGCGGGCACTGACCTTGTGGCCACGGAGAAAGTTCAGACACATGGGGGTAACTTACAAACACAGGCCAGGAGCCACGGTCCATTATCTACAAATGCCGAGCACAGGGACAGAATGTGTGGTATTGCGATGGGGACCCAGAATAAAACACTGTCATGTGACCGTGGCAGCCGGGCAACAGGCTGGAGCCGAGGCCATGGACAGGGGCCACGGAAAAGGGGGCCTGAGTCCACTGGAGCGCCCAGGCCGGGAGGGCCTCAAACAGAACCTAAGATTCAGGATACCAACTCCGGGAAGCCACAAGTCCTCGGCCCCGTAAAGCTCCAGGAAGGGAGCTAGTCACCCTTGCCCTTGAATCCCCGGGGCCCAACCAACCCCCTGCGATGAGCCTGACCTCAGACCACACCAAGGTTCCCGGCAGCTGAACAGGGCGGAGCTCATCTGCTAGTGTAGACATGTCTCAAATCCTAAAAGGCTCATCCATCCGGCTACGCTGCCGTATCCACAATAGCCTGAAAGGGTCCCCCTCCTCGGTCTGCTCCGGGCTTTGGGAGTTCTTCTGCTATCTGAGATGGTGGGAGAGAAGGGGAGGGGAGTGCAAGGGGAGGGGAGGTTTTTGATCATGGAGTCTGGGGAAAATTCCATGCATTTATATAGTCCTTCAGTTGAATGCCCTGGCCAGGAGCACTTCTGTGTAGATACGTGTGCAGGATTTAGAGCTGAATGGGCTGGGCCCTGCCCTCAAGCAATTGACAATCTAGTCAGGGCACCGGGCGCTCTGATAATTAAATCAGGGCAGAAGAAAATTAGGGTTGCCGAGAAGTACCAGCCATTTGTCATTCATTCAGCATGCATCCGACACATATTTGTTGAGCACAGCCGGTAGAAAAATCGCAGTTTATACCTCTGACGTGCACAAAATGCAACTTGGTTTTTCCTATTTGGCATCCTCACTGTGGCAGATACTTAATCACAGTCTCCTGGAGGTTGCTCTCCGGTTCCGCAGTTCCCTGGGGTTTTGGCTAATTCTAAGAGGGCTTACATGTGCCACGTTGTGGTGTGTGAGGGTGGGAAGGTGGCTATCTGTGGCTGTCATCCGTTCCCAGTGGTCCTCAAGGATGCTGCACCCCACCTGGTCTTCACTTAGTGTCCTCACCAGGCACTTGAGGAAACCCTGAGGCTGTCCGAGGCTCCTTCTGCCTGGGCCACTTCTTCTTTGGAACACCCCTGCCCCATGAGGCCTTCACCTGGGACAGGAGGCACAGATTTCCCCTGTGTTTAGACCCCACGGGCCTGTCTGAGCTTTCCCAGCCTCTTCCAGGGCTTGGCAGGGGTGTGCAGGGCTGTCCTGTATGGTTGTATAGGTTGTGCACTCCATAAGAGCACCTGGGGGGAGGATCCAATGAAAGGCTGCATCCAGTCTGTGCTCCAGGTGCCAAGCTGTGAACCCGGAAGGGGTGACTTTTCCTAATTCACACAAGGGTGCCCTCTGAGCTAACAGTGGCCTCAGGCAGGGACAGAACTACTTTCTCTGGGGACCACCACCAACTGCCATCTGTGTCTTCCTTCTGACTGTTCAGAACATTATTTTCCAGCTCAGGAAGCAGGGACGCCTCACGATTTCCTCCAAATCTTTGCCCTCTCTGTGTGTTCTTCCTGGTCCTCTCAGGGCCTGAGCTTTTGAGTCCACAAATCCACACAGGAGACGTGTTCTTCCTGCTTTCAGCTGCCACGTCTTTTCCTGAGGCTTGGGCTCGGAAGTGCCTTGCTGACTGAAAAGGAAAGAGCAAAAGAAGAAAAGAAATCCTGGGCAGGGGGGCAGGGGGTGGGGGGAGTAGGGGCTAATATTTTACAAATGTAATCCTGCAACAGCATGTATTCTGCGTTGATTCAACGAATATTTATTGAGCCAATACTGTGGGCCGGGCTCCCGACTGGGACTAGTCTCCCAGCTGTGAGGAGGCCGGACATGGTGTCTGCTCTCACGGATCTTCTGTGGGGCGGGACTGGGGAGGAAAGAGTCTGTGTCAGGGCCTCAGGATGGTGGGGGGTGATATGCAGAGAGAGTGGAAGATGGTGTCAGAGTCAGGGAACCGCATTAGGAGAGGCTCTCCAAATAAATTCACTCGACGGTGAGTTCATCCAATATTTACTGAGGCCTGCGTCATGCCAGGCACCGGGCTGGGCTCTGGAGGGCCGTGGTGAAGCACACAGGCCTGGCCCCTGCCTTTGGGGAGTGCACGTAGGGCTCTGGGCATAGGGAGGCCGGTAAGGCTGGATCCTGAGGCATCTGGGGAGATGGGGGCCCCGTCCCAGCAGACCAAAGTCACAAAGATCAGTCAGGGCTCTCCAGAGAAACAAACCAAGAGGATTTATTTTTTGATATATAATATACTTTATAAATATATATCTTATATAGAGTATATATAATATAAATGTGTAAGTTCACATTTGAGGGTTTTATATTTAAAATATAGATAATAAACTATATAAAATATCAATATAGAATATCAAATTCAAATGTTGCCTTTCCTACATTTATTATCTCCTTCTAGAATTCCTGGGTTTTGTTGTTGTTGTTGTTGTTGTTAAGATTTATTTATTTGAGGGGCCCCTGGGGTGGTTCAGTCAGTTGAGCGGCTGACTCTTGATTTCAGCTCAGGTCATGATCTCAGGGTCCTGAGATCGAGCCCCACATCAGTCTCAGAGTTCAGCAAGGAGTCTGCTAAAGTTTCTCTCTCCCTCTCCCTCTGCCCCTCCCCATGCTCTCTCTCTCTCAAATAAATAAAGATTTATCACACACACACACACACACACACACACACACACCATCCATTGTGTGATCCCAAACAATAAAGATTTATTTATTTGAGAGAGAGAGAGCAAGCAGAGGGAGGGGCAGAGGGGAGGGAGCACAGTCCCCGCTGAGGCGGGGAGCCTGATGCAGAGCTCGATCCCAGGACCCTGAGATCTTGACCTGAGCTGAAATCAAGAGTCAGCTACTCAACTGACTGAGCCACCCCAGGGGCCCCTAGAATTCCTATTTTTTAGATTGACTCATACTCTCCTCCATGACTCTTTCCTGTTTTCCACCTTTTTGCTCTGTTGCCCTCGGAGTAAGGATCTCTTATTTCCTTGCCGAGTTCTACATTTTTGAAGTTTTTCCAGTGTTTTTTATCCGGAGTCATCTGGTATCAGGCGCGGAGTGTATTTCACCCTACCTCATCCCCTGTGCTTCCAGAAATAGAAATCTGTGTCAGAATTTCTAATTAGGAATTTGGCTTTTTAAAATCCATTTTGTTTCCCTTGTTTGTTTTGTTTCTCCCATATCGGACACAGAGTGCAGGCGTCCCCTGCGTTTCGCTCACTGTTGCAACCCTGGCTGCTGGCCCCATGCACCCCCCTCCCAGCAGCTCAGTGAGTGCTAGCTGAGGACATGAGCTACACGGCCCTCTTTCTCTTGTGGGGGTAAGAGAATGTGGTCAACCCTAGAACATTTTTAAAACAAGTGATTCAGGAGGCCCCAGTGGAGCCTGGTTCTGAAAATCTGCTTGCTAAAGTTGAGCTACATGTGTGCGTGTGTGTGTGTGTGTGTGTGTGTGTGTGTGTCTGTTGCCGTGTGCGCCGTGTCTCGGTGAGCACACCTGGTGTATGTGCATTTATGTGTGTGAGCGTGACAGTGACCGCCCGTCTAACTCCTCCCCTCCCTGCCACTCGGAAATCCATGGGGGAGTCATGCCCCCAGGACAGCCAAGGTGATGACCTTCACTCAGGGACATGCAGGCCAGCTCTGCCACCTCTGCCTGGGACCGTGCTCTCTGGGCACAGCCAGGCTGGGGGTGCTGTAGGACGGGAGAGCTACTGGGGCCTGGGTCCTAGCTGGAGAGCAGAAGCAGTAAATTGTCAGGGGCCATGTGCGTGATGGCTCCTTCGAGCTCTCGGCAAACCTTTAGCTAATCAAGCTAGAGGCATTAGGTCTTGTCACAACAAATGCTGGAGAGTGCCACACAACACACACCCACATTTGCCGTTTTATTGATAATCTAAATTATATCTGACATTTTATACTTCCTAGTGTGGTCTCTTTCTCTCTCTCTCTCTCTCACACACACACACACACACACACACCATCCATTGTGTGATCCCAAACAAGTGAAAGGTGTATCTAAAAAAAAAAAAAGGCCACAAAACTTTCACCTTCCATTGCCCTGCATCAATTCTGTTGCTTCTGTCTGACCACAGATTACCCACAAACGTGAAAATTCTTTCTGTGCTGGCATTTTGCACAGAAATAGAAACGCAATATTGAGCCCATGTTAACACATTTAGAAGAGTAGGATCTTCGCTGGAAATAGTTCTGCCCATCAAAGGATGTCATCTCCTCAGGGAAACCAGTACCTTGTCCGAGGCATGGAGCTCCTGATATTCTGGCTGGTGGCCTTTCCCTGCCATGGTGGCAAATGTTGATTTTAACCAGTTCATCAAAAGTTTTCACACAAGTTATTCGATTTATCAGATTGACACACTCAGAAGGCAGAATGTCCCCCTCGCCACACGCTGTAGGGAGTGGAGGTGATTTTGTGGACCCAGTGAGTTTGCACCCAGGTTATGTGGAGCCTCAGGGTTTGAGCCCCAGGGACCCAGGATCTCTGACACATGTGGGGGAGGGTGGGGAGGGAGGGATACCCGGTGTTCTAGAATATGCAGGAAGAACACACATGGCCAATCTACCCCATGTTCTAGACCAAATTCTAGAACTTATAAATATATTATCTTTGGACAGTTTGTCTAAAAATGTGTTGCATTGTTGGGGGGAAAAAGATTGGACTGGGACCTTTACCAAGACTTGTTCACCATTTCAAAGAAATGGCACCCCCACGGGAGTGCCCCCGCGGGCTGTCAGGGCCTGCGCCAGTCACCACGGACATCTGGCAGGGTTCTGAGTGTCCTCTCCTTTCAGGCACATAGTAGGTGGCATTGGAGTGGGTGTGTGTCGCTTCTGGGGGAAGGTTTGAGAGTCAGGGACGGGTCTCCACACAGAGGTTCTGACCCTGTGGGTCTCCGGGGAGCCTCCGCTCTTGGCTGGGTCTCTCCAGGAGGAGCAGAGCCCCTGCCAGCCACACTGAATATGACATGTGGGGAGAATAAACTTGTGAAGCTGTGATAATCTGGGGTGTCTGTAGCAAAGCCCAGCCTGTCCTGACTGTGCAGCCACCAACCCCACACACCTGCGGTGAGCACCGTGAATGGGGCGATTCTGTGCAGAAGTGCAAGCACCTAACCGCTGCGTATGGCCCCCACGGCCATCATATTAGATACTAAAAAACATTAAATATTGGGCATCGTCTGGGTGGCTCAGTGGGTTAAGCTTCTGACTCTTGATTTCAGCTCAGGTTGTGGTGTCAGGGTTGTGAGATCGGGCTCCATGTCTGGCTCCGTGCTAGGCGTGGAGCCTGCTTGAGATTCTCTCTCCCTCTGCCCCTCCCCCTCTAACAAACAAACAAAAATATTAAATATTGGAAAACATTTTACTATTAAAAAATTTCTTCTTATCTTTATACATATTATAGTTAGGACATGATAGTGCATTTTAAAATTATAGATGTAGATAAGTTTTATTATCAGCAAGACTCATTTCAGGATAGTAAAGGGGGTGTTACCAAATATTTGTTATAAATAGGGGGGTACTGTCTGGTGGCATTGACAATTACTGATCTAGACGTCTGGGTTGGTGCCAGCTTCTGGTATTCAAACAGTGTAGGGGGCTGGGGTGGGAGGTGTAGGAGAGAATATTCATGAAAGTTACACGATAGTTAGATAATAAATTAACCTTCACAAAATACATGGACTGGTTCTAAGCTAGAGGCTCATTAGCACCATCCTGCATCTACACAAGGAAAGGTCACAACATCAAAGAGAAAACTATATCCAAACACCAATTAATCTGTTACTGAGTATATAATGGATAACCCTAATAAATTTAGAGACTCATGTGGCTCAGGCTCAGAGCAATATCATGCTGAAATAAGACAGCTCAATAACCAAAAATAATTAAGGAGAAATTCCAGTCTTGAAATTCTTGAAGGACAATAAAAGAGCCCTCGGTACATTGGCCGTATCAATACTTATTTGAATTATCTTTCTTTTTCTTTCTTTTTTTTTTTTAAGATTTCATTTATTTATTTGAGAGAAAGAGAGAAAGCACAAGCCAGGAGGAGTGGCAGAGGGAGAGGGAGAAGGAGAAGCAGGCTCTCCACTGAGCAGGAAGCCTGATGTGGGGCTCGATCCTAGGACTCCGGGATCATGACCTGAGCTGAAGGCAGATGCTTAACTGACTGAGCCACCCAGGTGCCCCTCAAATTATCTTTCTTTATCTACTTCTTTTATGCCTCAAGACTACAGTAGAGGGGTACCTACATGGCTCAGTCAGTTGAGCAGCCAACTCTTGGTTTTGGCTCAGGTCATGATCTTGGGGTTGTGAGATCAAGCTCGCTCTGTGCTTGGTGGGGAGTCTGCTTGAGATTCTCTCCTTCTCCCTCTGCCCCTCCCCCTGTTGTGTGCTTTCTCTCTAAAATAAATAAATAAATCTTAAAAAAAAAAAAAAAAAGACTGGGGTGCCTGGGTGGCTCAGTTAGTTAAGTGTCTGCCTTTGGGCTCAGGTCATGATCTCAGGGTCCTGGGATCAAGCCCCGAGTTGGGGTCCCTGCTCAATGGGGAGTCTGTTTCTCCCTCTCCTTTTGTCCCTCCCCCCAACCCCCGGCTCATGCTCATGCTCTCTACCTCGCTTTCAAATAAATAAAATCTCTCTAAAAAAAAAAAAAAAGACTGTAGTAGAACTTTCCTTCTTAAAACTCCTAGCCAGTGCAACTTTCCCCCCTCTTCCTCTCCATCCTCCATGACTATATTATATACAACAAATTAACTTCTCTCCCAGCGATTAGAAAATGACCTTCCTCTTTAGGAAGAGGAGAAGGAGGACAAAAAGTGGACAAATAGTCAAAAGATAGTCTTTGCCAAGTCCAGGAGAGGGAGATTCTGTAGATGTCTCACTTTCATCCTTTTTGCACCATTACAATGGGTTAGAGTTTCTGAAAATGCACCCCGCACGCACCCCGAGCTGGCTGCCCGGGCAGGAAGTGAGTTCCCCGTCATCAGACACAAACAAGAGTAGACTGAATGACCACTGCCTGGGACCAGGCAGCTCATCAGCAACATTTATCACAGGCCCCTGTGCCAGGCATAGAAAGACAAGGAGAAACAAAAAAGATGAATAAGACAATCTCCAGCTTCAGGCAATTTGCAATCTAGGAAGAGAGAGAGAGAGAGACAGGGAAGAGTGTCCACAGGGTACAGGGGTAAGCAGAGCAGGGAGACATGATCAATATTCCCAGAGGAGATCAGGGAACACTGGGTCTTGAAGGGTGGGCAGGAGTTTATGGTCCCTATGGCGGGGAGGGGGCGGGAGGGAGGAGCGCGTGTGATGGTGCAGGGTTGAGATGAAGCGGGTCCCTTGTGGAGCCCATAGTGTGAAGGAGAATTGCGCGGCGGTTTTCTGGAATTCTGGGGGGCTGGGTGTCCTATGTGCCAGGCTCAAACTCGGGGGTGGAGAAGAGAGCTTCAAGGACTAGGTGGGAGGAAGCATGTAGAGGGGGTGGGGTCGGGATGGATTCTCTAAGCTCCCCGCCCTCCCTGCAGATCTTGGACCAGCCAGCTCCCACAATCGCAGGAGCCAATTCTTTAAAATAAACCTCTCTCTGTAGACACCTCATTGGTTCTGTGTTTCCTGAGGATCCTGCAGTAACGATCGCCATCCCTACTTCACAGACGGGGAAACTGAGGCAGAGTATAAGCGACTTGCCTTGGATGGCCCAGCTGAGAAGGGAACGGGGCGGCGCCCACGATCTCAGCTGCCCCCTGCCTCGTGGGATGCACAGGCTGACGTAAGAAGTGTGGCATGCCTCATCAGCCTGGGGACAGATGGTCCCCCAACTCCCACATGTTTCAAAATAAAGCCAGCTTGAGCCTCCACTTTCAAATCAGCAGGAAGTCCAACTTCTCCACTGGGGCCTCCTGCCTGCCTCCTGCCTTGTCCGAGAATCCAGGGGCTGACTGAGTCCAGGGAGGGCCAGTCTAGTTGCAAGTGTGGGTGGGACGAGGCCCCCAGGCCCTGATCTGTCCCCCCGTGGCTCCCTCTGGTGCTGCCCCTGTCACTAGCCACGCAGGTGTGGTTGTGATCTTGCTACCTCTCTCTCCTGGGGCTGCTGATGCTTCCTTGTCCAGAGACCTGGGTCCTGGAGTCCCGCCCTCCAGCCTGCAGGGACCCCGAGGCAAGGCCGATGACATCCAATGATATTCCCCAGGCA
Organism: Leptonychotes weddellii; assembly: GCF_054177405.1. Taxonomy (NCBI): domain Eukaryota; kingdom Metazoa; phylum Chordata; class Mammalia; order Carnivora; family Phocidae; genus Leptonychotes; species Leptonychotes weddellii. Next base: position 148,879,593 of record NC_138373.1, on the reverse strand, counting down.
AGACTCACTAACCCACCAGTCGAAGCCAAGAGACCAAATCCCCCGCTAAGTGTCTACAGTCTGGGCTGGCGAGAATCCTAAGCTGTGGGTGATGTTCCAAAGGCTACTGGGTTGGCCAGATCCGGATCACTCATATCTCACCTCTCACCTAGCATGAAAATGTCTATGAGAGGCCGCTAAAGAACTCTCTGGAGCAGAAGTGAACCACCCCAGGGGAACCTGAGGTCACTGTCACTCAGTAGAAACTTGGATTCTTTTACATGGCGGCTTCTCTTAAAAAACAAAAAATTCCTAATCATGTATCCAATATGTTTAACTCACCAAATATCTACGAATCACTTACTGTTGTGATTTCTATTGTTGCATAACAAATCGCTCCAAAACGTAATGGTTTAAAACACAACAGTTCAATATTTCACTATTGCCTCTCATGGCTCTCAGGATGCTCCGGGCTCAACAAGGGGGTCCTGGCTCAGGGTCACTCACTCAGCTCTAGGTCTGGCTACTCTACACTTCGCCTTCCCCTCAAGCTCACAGTGTGGCTGCCACAGCTCCAGGCATCACATCTTCACCCAACAGCCAAAGAGAAAAAAAAGGGAAGTCTCTGCCTTATGTCACCTTTTGAAGAGAAGTCATTCCTAGAAGCCCTTCTCCGTCCACTCTGACAGATTCCTTCTCGGCCCTCATTTTCCAGGACTCGATCACATGCCCTTGCCTAACTAAGCCAATCATGGGCAAGGCCGCCAAGGTGGGCTGAGAGCAATTGTAACTGGCCTCTGGGGTCAGGCTGCGGTCAGGCTGGAGTCAGCATCCCCGAGCATCATTGGTGACTCCTGGGAGACTCTTACAGCAACAAAGCTGTCGGGCCGGAAGCAACAGTGTTGGCCAAGGGGAGGAAGCAAGATGATCCGCATTAGACACTTAGCCGGGTGCTAAGATGCGGGACGCTCGTCGAGGGCAGGCTGTCACCCTTCACAGACTCAGGCATGAATGTGAAAGAGTGGAGAGTGTTACACAACCCTTAGTTGTCACCATCTCAGGCGCGGGAGCTGGCCCTGCCCCTTCCCAGGGTGTGAGCTAGGGCAAACGAGCACAGCACTCTGAGCCTCTGTTTCCTCACCTGTGAATGAAGATAATGATTTTCTTATGACTCACCCCCAAAGCCCTTCCTGAGGATCAAAGGAAGCAACATACATCACAGGCCTAGAAGAGTGCCTGGCATTTCTGCTGTTCTTCACCATTAGTGAGGGATGGGGGCAGTCTTGCTGGTGGCTGGAGGCCGGACCTGGGCCCCTTTCCCCTGAATTTATTTCTGTCCTTTGTGAAGGGTCCCCAGGCTACAGTTTCTCACGGAGGAAGCGGGGAGAAGGAGCCTGGGTCAGGAACACTCCGTCGCGCCTGGCTCTTTGCTAAGAGAAGGTCCGTGGAGCACGTGGGAAGCCCGTGTGTGCAGCTGGGTCTGCTGAGCACCGAGGGCCAGGGAGGGGATGAAGCAGGGGAGGTGGTGGGGCAGCCACGGGGAGAGGAGGATTTGGGTCCCCAGACACAAGGAGGCAGGAGCCCTAGGTCCCGCTGAGTGGCCTCACAAAAACGTCTGCACCTCTCTGAGCTCCAGCCTCCCATCTGCTGCATGGGGTGGGTCACGGAGCCCACAGTGGGGATTGAGTATTAGAGCTTCATCCGACTCTGAAGCATTATGAGACGGGCAGGCCTCATGCCCCCAACCCATCAGAGTCCAGGGAGCGCTTGGGGTCACTTTGCTCGGATATGGTTTACAGATGACAAAACTGAGGCCCAGAGAAGGTAAACCTTGGTCTGCCCCGCCCCCCACACCGGCCCCTCCTTGCCAGCAGGCTGTGTTGTGCACATGCTGGGGCAGGGGGTGTGCGTGGGAGGAGGGGAGCTGGGTGCGCCCCTGCCCTCAGTCTGTCTCTGTCTCCTCCATCTTGCTCTCTCTCTCACTGTTCCTTCCCCGTGTCTCTTCCTTCTCTCTAAACCCTGTTCTCTTTTTCCTCCTTTGTCTCCTTGTGTTTGGCTATGTATCTGTCCATTCCTATGTCTGTCTCTGTCCTTCTCGTCTCTGTCTCTCTATGTCTGTGCCACTCACAGCCAGTCTCTATCCCTCCCTGCCTCCCTAGCCCCAACCCCATGACTTCTCTGTGGCCTTCCAAACAGTTTAAAATACAAATAAAAATAAAGTTTACAAACATGCAGTGGGGGATGAGAACTGGTTGTAATCCCTGGTGTGCAGTGCGCGTGGGGGCTTAGAGATGAGTCCAGCTGTACCCCAACCTCGGGTTCCGTAGGGGGGCAATACTGGGCCCAGAGGGCCTGCTGAGCGAGCCAGCCCGGCCTCAGACACAGGAGGGGTCACTGCATGACCTTGGGGCTCCCTTGCATCTGCCCAGGTTCTGATGCTGAAGCGTGGTGTGACTGCCCACAGTCCTGGTAAAAATAGCCCGGGGAGCTGTGGCGGGCTTCCAGATGTCGGCCTGCCCGGGTCTCTGGAGGGACAGTCCAGCACCATGCAGAGTGCGAACCTGCAGCCCAGAGTGGACAAGAGACCGGCCCAAGGTCACAGAGCAGGTGGGCAGCAGAGCTGAAGCCGGAGGCCCGCCTCTACTGTCCCCTGGCACCTTCCACAGCACCGTGGACCTCCCCGGGGGCCTCCAGGCTGGGCCAGGTCCCCGTTCTGGGTCCCACAAGCCCAGCGCCAAACTCCATCCCAGCACTCACAGCAACGGACCATGACAGCTCCATCTTCTTGACTGGCTCCTGCACCTCCCTGTGAGCTCCTCGAGGCTGGCGGCGGGCAGGGGGTGGGAGTGGGTTCTGCCCGCACAGTGCACTCGCGGGGGATAGCCGTGACGATGACAGCTCACGTTCTTCAAGCACTCAACACGTGCCGGGCACTTTCTACGTGCCGTACACATACGACCTCGCGACAGCCCTCTGAGGCCGGGGCTAAATCATACCCATTTCACGATGAGAAGACTGAGGCTCAGAGAGGTTCATGGACTTGCTCGAAGTCACAGAGCGGTGTTTGGGGGAGCTGGTATTCCAACCCAGGCTGTCTGGCTGTAAATGAAGGGGTGGATGCAAAAGCGAATAGAGGTTTGGGGTTCGAGCACAGTAGACAGGGGTTGCTGTTATTTGCCTTTTGCGCCACCAAAGGTCACAGAGCTCCTCTCCCCACACTGGCAGCCTGGGCTCAAGACCATTCCCTCAGATTCCACTCCCAGGGGGTTGTGGTGCTGGGAGCCTGGGATACACGTTCACACGCCAAGCCTGCCCCTCCCCGGATGAGGGGATTTGGAGAAGTCCCTCTCCCTCCCCGAGCCTCAGTTTCCCCATCCATGAGAGAGGAAACTTGATGGCTATGTCAGCAGTTCATTGAGTCGCTGATTCTTCCGGGGGCTGGTGGGATGGATCGGACTGGGGGTCCCAAGCTGAAAGCCTGAAAGACCAAAATTTAGAACTTGATTTCTTTGGGGGCAAGATATAGAACACATATAAAAAATACAACGAGGATTTTAAGAGGACCTGAGGTTATCGGGGCTACCCAAAAGGGGCTTACCAGGAGCGGGGGAGCAGGGCTTCCAACGAAAAGGGCATAAGGGCAGAGGTAGGCCAGCGGACGTGCCGGGCAGAGGCTCCCCGCCCTTGGATGCTGGCTGAGGCAGTCCTGGCACAGTCGCCCTGGTGTTGGTGATAAGAATGTCCTGGGAGCTTCAGCCAGAGAGGACAGGTGCAGGGGAGGAGGAGGTGGTAAGGGGACAGCCGGCTCCAGGGCTCAGGCTGAGTCATCCTGCAGGGCTGGGGTCTGGGAGCTGGAGAGGGGGGGTTGGAGAGAGCTATTTCTAGAGGGAGAGAAGGCAGAAGTGGGGAAGTCATCTGGGCGATGTGACTGGACCAATCAGCAGGGAAGGGCAGAGAGCTGGGGGGCCTGCGCCTGCCTGGGGGGACATTCAGCCGCCCCTACCCCTGCCTGCCCGACCCCTTTCTTTTCCTCCCCGTGGTCCTGCTTCCTGGTGGTGGGACCCAGTGCCTCCCCCGACTCCTCTGCCACTCCAACCCTGGCCCCCCCTACCCTCTCAGCCTCCCTCCCACTCCCAGACCTCTGCCCCCCACCCCCCTGACCCCTGGAGCTGTCCGGCAGCTCTGGGCTCCAGGCCTAAGAGGGTGGCCCCGAGGTCTTTAGAACCAGACATAGTCCAAATCCACCCACCAACTTTGAACGGGGTGACCTTGGGCAAGTTACTTGACCCCTCTGAGCGCAGTTCCCTCACCTATAAAATCAAGAGAGCACCATCTTACCGCAAGAGGGAAGGCTTCAAAAAGAGGTGCCTGCAAACGACCACATAGCGTGTGGCTCCATTTACAGAAGTGTCCAGAAAAGGCAAATCCGTAGAGGGAGACAGTAGACGAGTGGGTGCCCAGGGAAGGGCAATGAGAGAATGGGGTTTCATTCTGCAGGGTTTCATTTTGGGGTGATGGAAATGTCCTAAAAGGGATGGTGGTGATGGTTGCCAACTGTGAATATATATATAAAGAAAAACACCACTGACTTGTGCGCTTTAAATGGGTGAAGGGTACGGAATGTGAGTTCTAGCTCCAAAAAGCTAGTGAAGAAAAGGAGGTGCCTGCTCTGCGGCGGGCACACGTGGGCGCCCGCCTGCCCCACGTCCTGGGCATGCGTGGTGGCTTCTTGGCCAGAGCAAGAGTCACTTTCCAGAGGGCAGATGTTGAAGGTCAGATGAGATGACTTTGGAGCAAAAGCAGGGCGGGCCCATCTTCTACCCTCAGGAGGAGGCCACCAGAGCTGGGGGGTAGGGAAGGGGGGACATGGGGCAAAGACCTGGGACACTTAGCAGCCACTGCCAGAATTTAACTCCCAGCTCTGTGTCTCTGTGGCTGGCTGTGTGGCCTGGGGCAAGTTGCTTAACCTCTCTGGCTGCAGTTTCTTCTGGAGAAATGGAGGTGATGCTCTACCCAATCCTCACCTCCAGGGCTGTTGTTAGGTTAAATGACGTCCTCTGTGCAGAACAGAGGGAACGGGGCCGAGCGCAAACTGAGTGCTTGGGAAATCAGGGCTCTTTCTCTTGCTGGTGGAGGGTGGAGGGAAGGGAGGAGGAGGGCTGAGTAAGCAGAAGGTCCCAAATTCAGTCCCGCTCCTGCCTGGCATGAATTATCCCCCCACGTGGCTAGAGCAGCAGGCTCTCCACGAGGGCCCCCACCTTCCCCTCCCCCTTCATTCTCAGCAGTCACGCGCCCTGCGTGATGTTACAGACCTCCTCTCTGGGTCCCCTTCCGTTCATCTGTCCCCCGAGGGAATTGGACCAAAAGAAGCTTAAGGTCCCTGTTTCTGGTGGCCTTCGCCTCCTCCCTGGTCCCACACACCCCCTGAGCACCTGCCTGTGGCTCTAGGATTCGCCCCTGCCTGGCCCGGCGTCCCGTGTCTTCGGTTTTCACTGTCTCCTCTTGTCACTCAGAGGCAGGAGCCCCCACTCTGCTGTCTCCTCCATGCCTGGTGTGTTGCAAAGCAGGCTCAACGGAGCATCTACCTCGACACAGATTCACCTTGGGCTGGATGAATGACCTTGGGCGAATCCTGGCTCTGGGCCTCAGTTTCCCCCCTTAGAAAACAAGCCTAATAATTTGTGTCCTCTTTGTCTTCAAGGGAAAGTTGCCCCTAGCAACTAGGGGCAGGGAGGGACTGTAAATGACACTGAATTCAACCCCAAATCTAATGCTTCAGGACCCCTGCCACACCCAGGCAGTGCTTGCATACCTCTGGAGTGACAGGGAGCTCACTACCCATGCAACTGATTCTGCTCAATTGCTTCCCAACAGGGACTGCCTCTAACAGGGGACACACACAGTAGCAGGTGCTGAAGGCTCAAAAATAAACAGGGGCGAGGTGACACAGAGGCAAGGGCATCGCTCGGGTTTGAATCCTGCCTATTAACACCTCTTACTAGCTCTGCATGGCCCCCGAGAATGACTTAATGTCAGTTTCTTCATCTGTAAATGGCAGTCACAACGCCCATCTTGTGAGGTCACTGGAAAGACTCCTAGCGGGCAAAGACCCCTTTGCACACGAACATTTGTCTCCTGCCAGGCTCCTTCATTCTTGGGGAACAGGCACTGTCATCATCTGATCTTTTTCAGACGAAGTTCTCAGAGGCCCAAAGAGGTTAGTGAACCTACCTGAGGTCACGCAGTGAGGGTGACAGGTAGACCCCACCTGCGCCCAGGTCCCTCATCCCTCACACTTCTCACAAGGGGCCCGGCTCTGTGCAGCCCAGTTCCCCTCTTACGAAATGAGCACTCCGAACTCCCCAGGGGACCCTGTTAGCCTCCCTTTCTCAGAGGTCAGGAGGGGCAGGTGGCTTTCCATGGTTATTTTTAGCCCTGCCCCCACCTTATTGATCCAGAGAACGGAGCCTCTGAGGTCCTCTGCGTGCCCAGCCAGCACCCCGGGGTGTGTAACCTTAGTGGGTCGGCTAAGGTGCAGAGATGATAAACTGCCTGGAATCTGAGCTCTCTGACCCTCCCTGCTCCCACAGGGACTGGGTTCCACTGGGGGTGACTCGACAGTTGCTGCCCTCCCCCACGCGTCCCAGCCAGCTGGCATCCACAGGTGGGGACAGGGCAGGGCTCCCGGGGGGTTGGACAAGAGGGGCCAGCTCTGGGCAATGAGCTCCGCCATTCTTGGCTCTGCCGTGTGCACTCAGCTCCGGGGTCGGTCTCTGCGGAAGCACACAGCCTGTAGGAGGGACCCCTTCCTCGCACCCCAGGAGCTGGCGAAGGGGACTGGGAGGGGACAGGAGCTACCCGGGCAGTGTAGTGTGGCAGTGAATCCTGTGGCCTCCTGCTGCCAGGGAGCAAGTCCGAGCTCTGCCGGCGTGATGTGGGAGAACCTCACTATACCTGGTTCTTCATCCATAAAATGGGCACAGAGTAGCAGCCATCTGGAAAGGTTGTCATGACGATTTACTCCAAATCATATGTGCAAAGCCCTTAGCACAGTGCCCGGCACAGAGAAAGGGCTCACGAATGGGAGCTGTTGTTATATATCCACACATTTATACAACAGATACTTAGTAAGCGTTGAATTCATTACCTATCGCTTCATAACAAAGTACTCCAAGACGGAGTGTCTTAAGATAGTCAGCATTTATTTATTATCTCCTGGTTTCTGTGGGTCAGGAATTTGGGAGCGGCTTGGCTGGCTGGTTCTCTCAGGTCCCTCGTGAGGTTGCCCGCAGGATGGCCGTGGGGCGGCGCTCGTCCGAAGGCTGGACTGGGGCTAGAGGGCCCGCTTCCCAGGTGGCTACCAAAATCACAGTTCTTGCTCTCCCAGCTGAGTGTGACAGGGTGTGTGTGTGTGTGTGTGGTGGGTGCAAAAAACAACAGAGCAACCCCGAAGAAAGCCCTGAGACTCTAAGGAAAACAAACAGGGTGGCATACAACAAAGTGGTCAGGGGCAAGGGCCTCTTCAGGAAGAAGGTGAGGGAAGGGGGGCAGGAAGGGTGTTCGGGGTAGAGGGAACTGCATCTGTGTATCATGAGCGGAGGCTGTGTGGCCGCCGCGGGGGCCAGCCTGCCGGGCTCCAGTGCTCATTTGCTTCCCCCTTGGGCCTCAGTTTCCTCGTCTATAAAGGGGAAAACAACAGTCCCTACCTCCGGGGGGGGTGGAGGGGGTCGGGGGGTACCCCAGGGGAAGCCCTTAGCGGAGCGCCTGGCACTGAGTCAGTACTGGGGACCGTGCGCGTGTCCTCATCATTATTCAACGGTGACATGCAAGCCTGACAAAACCAGGTGCCTAACGTGATTGAGGCGCTATCTGAAGCATTTCATGATGCCTCTCTCCCTTCATTTAGCATGATCATCTCGCCCTGTGGCCTGGGGGTGGGAGCAGAGCTGCTGGGGGGTGGGGGGTGGGGGCTGATTCCTTCGGACCTATAGGGGAAGGGGGAGGGGTGCGTGGGAGGGCCTCCCTCAGGAGGGCACAGGAATCTAGAAAGAGGAAGCAAGGGACACAGGCTGGGTGGGAGCCCACAGGGCCGTTAGGGAACAATGCGCAGTTCAATGTAGCTTCAGGAGCTACACCCTGGGACTCTGCAAACAAGGAAGGAGGCGAGTGAGGAGAGAGGGAGGGCCTTGAACATCACCTTTGAACTGGCTTTCTGGTGGGGTGGGGATCAATGAGCAGGAAAGAGACAGGGACAGATTGATTTGTGTTCTAGAAGCTCTCTTGGGATGCAGAGAGGAGGGGGAGGGACAGCGAGGCCGGTGGAAACACAGGTCCAGGCTGGAGATGGGGAGGCCTGGCCCAGGGTAGTGGACTTGGGAATGGAGGGGAGGGGAAGGGGGAGCCAAGGAGAGGTGGGGGAGGGGCGGGAAAGCAAAGCCAAACCTCCCCTCCTTTCCAGGCATCTGTCCTAATCAGCTCCCTCCCATCTTCTCCCCAACCCTAAGATAACAGCCAGGCTGTGGGGCCTGTTCGGCATCCCTCCCTTAAAGCGCTCATGTCAATGGTGGCTATCATTCATGGAGTCCCACCTGTATCCCCCACGTGCGCACACACACCCCATCTCATGTAAAACCACGATGACCTAGCAAGGTAGACGTGATGGCTCCCATTTTGCAAATGAGAATCTCAAGGATCAGAGGGTTCATTGATTTGCCCAAAGTCACACAGCTAGGGAGAGAGAGTCAAGATTTCACCAAATTAGCTAATATATGGGAAGTGTTTCCACCAGGGCCTGGCAACAGTAGGCACTCAATAAATGCTAGCCAGTGTTTTTGCCAGTATCTGCAGCTAGATCTGCCTGGCTACAGAGCCCGTGGCGCCCTGGAGGCCTTGCGGGTTCATCTGGTTACCTGTTTGGTCGTCCAGTCCCCCCTGGGCCTCACGGTCCTGCAGAGCAAGAATCGGGTCTGGTTGGCCTGAGGTTCACCAGCACCCCCCACGGGGCAGGCCCAGAGCAGGTGGTCAGTGACTGTTGAGTGAATGAAGCTCCTTGAGGACAAGGACTACATTTGTCTCCAAGAATCATGGGATTTCCTCAACGGCAAGATGAGGACGGTCATTCGGGTCCCTCTTGGCTCCGCCTTGTCAGTTTGCGACGAGGATCCGAGGATCCGGGGGGATGGAAGATGAGGAGGAGGTTCCGCCTGGCTGTGTCTCCTGGTGCCTCTGTGGGTCCCGCAGGCCCCCTGCGGAGCAGCCAGCCTCCTCAAGGCCACTAGGTGGCGCGAGCAGCTCACGGGTCTCCCTGAAGGCCGTCCTCAGGAGGAATTCCCCCCCAGGGGTTCCGGGCACCACAGCCACCCACCCCTTCCCCTGCAGACCCGCCAGCCGCCAGAGGCAGGGTGTATGGGGGCTGGGCATGGGCTTTAGGGTCAGGCAAACTTGCAGTTGGAGGCTCCACGGCAGGCCATCCTCTTAGTGGGTGTCCTGGGTCTGCTGGGCAGTCAGCTCACCGCATGACCCTGGGCATTTCATGTGACCTGACACCTCAGATTCTTCATCTGTTAAGGGGAGGCGATAGCAGGTCTCTTCTGGGGCACCATGGAGACCAAATGACATCAAGCATGGATGGTGTCTCTCCTGCCTCTTGGCCCAGAGCGAGCCTCAGTGAGTCCTGTCTGTCGCTAGTCATTACTACTTGTCTCCTAGTCTCCCCTGGGAAGAACCTCAGGCAGCATGCCCAGAGATCTGGGCCTGCATTTGGCAAGTCGCTTCCCATCTCCGGTCCTCTGTTGGCCTCAACCAGCCTAGAGAGACTGGGAGTGCCATGGAAAAAGAAGGACTTGGAGGCCAGACAGACTTGGGTGTGAATCCTGCCCACTTCTCCTCTTCCCAGCTGTGTGACCTTGGGCCTCTCTGGGCCTCTCTGGTAATTACATAATTATGTGTGATTATTTGTTCTAAGTCTGTCTTCTTGGCTCCATTGTCAGTTCCATGAGGGCCAGGATCATGTCCCAGCAGCTCACCTACAGAAATACTCAGCTTCGTGTCGGACACAAAGTATGTCCTCAGTAAACAGGAGCTGGGATTATTATTAATTATTATGACCATTACGATTACTGCATACGTTTACTCAACAATAGCAGCAAGCTCTGTGTTCAGAGCTTTCCCTGCACTATTTCAAACAATCCTCAGACATTATCTCTATTTTAAGGGTGAAGAAACAGGCCCAGAGAAGTTGGGTCCTTGCCCAAGGTCACACAGCTCCAAAGCGTCCAGAAGCTGGGATTTGAAACTGAGCTCCTTGAGAGATGTAGAAGTGGAATGATGACCCTCCAAAGATACCCACATCCTAAAGTCCAATGAATGTTACCTTACATTATAAAGGCAGCCCTGCAGGTGTGATTCAGGATCTCGAGATGCAGACATGATCCGGGATTATCCAGGTGGGCCCAAGGAATCCCAAGGATCCTTCTAAGAGGGAGGCAGGAGTATCAGAGTGGGAAGAAGGCAATGGGAGTAAAGGACACGTGATGTGGGAACGAAGATAGCATGCATCCTAGACAAGCCTTCTCCACTGAAGCCTCCAGAAGGACCCAGCCCTGCTGACCCCTTTCGCCCAGTGAGACTGATTTGGGAGTTCTGGCTTCCAGAACTGTAAGGTAGCAAGGGTGTGTTGTGTTAAGCTACCAAGTGTGTGGTCATCTGTTAGAGCAGAGAGAAATTACTGAACAGACAAATGAGATAATATCCAAAAAGCCCCTAGCATCCAGTTAGAGCTCCCAAAATGCTCTTTCCGTCCCTGCCCTAACCTACTTTCTTCTTCCGGCTATAACGAAATGGCAGAGGGGGAAAGGACTCCGGGGATATTGCAGCTCAATGAGCCCCTTTTACAGATGAGGAGCCTGAGGCCAGAGTTAGGGGACGGCTTGCCGCATCTCACAGAGGTGAGTGAGGAGAGGGAGCTGTCTCCCGGGCCCAGTCCTGGAGCTGCTTGCTCTGTCCTTCCACAAGCCAGCACTGGGCAGCCAGGGAGATGTCCGCTGGTCCAAACCCATTTCCCAAGTGAGGAAACTGAGGCCTGGAGTTGCCCAAGAGAGTTGCAACGTGAGCCCCAAGCTGACAGGACACAAGCAAAGGGCGAAGCTCCCGGGAGTCCTCCTCCTCACAAGGCCCTCCCCTCCCCCTCCCCCTACGGAGCGGCTCCGCCATATTTATCCCCAGCAGACAGGGGCCAGAGGGGTCTGGGAAAGCCACGTCAAGAGCAGCCCAGCTGTGCTGGAGGAATTAGAGAGCAGCTCCTTGGTGGCCTTCAGCCTGGGAAAGCTCTGAGGCCTTCCTGTCCCCTCCAGCCTTGCCCCTCCCAGACGGCCCTGCGCCCGCCTGACAGCTGTGAGACGTTCCCTGGAGGCAGCATCCAGTGGAGCTGGAGGGAAGAGCGACCCAGAAAGGAGGACTTGATCCCTGATCCCAAGCCGGTGGGTGGCACCCTCCTGGATCACCCTAAACCCTAAGCCTAGGGCCCGTGGGTCTCCCTGGCTCTGGCCCACGGGCAGCACCATCACACCCAGTGACACAGCACGTTCTTCCTAAAGCAGTCACACCCACGGGCATCCTCACTCTACAACAGCCCTGCAGAGGCCGGGCTGCTACCCTCCCATTTGACGGACGAGGAAACCGAGGCTCAGGGAGGGGAGCGACTTGCCCAAGGTCAAGGGCCCACGTGGCAGCACTGGGCCTCCGCTAACTCCATGAGCTCTCGAGGGATGACCCTGGAAACTGACTGTGCCCCGCTCTGGTCCCAGCCTTGCTGACTCCTTCCCCTCGGAGCCTGGGCTCTCTCCTCCGTGAACACGGAGCTAGGGGCGCCGCGAGGGATACACGCATGGGCCGTGCACCCCACACCTGCTAAATGCCTCATCACTGCTTGTCCCCATCAAGGGCACACTTCAGTTACTAACTAACCGCCAACAGTACTGTGCATGCCCCGTGCGCGGGACCCCGACACCAAAGTCCCTGCCTGGGAGCTGGCATTCTGGTCCAGGGAAGACAGCCACCAAACAAAGTTAAGTGTGCACGGCAACCAGTGTGGTAGGAAGGATTAAGTGCCGGGGCTGGGGGCGGGGCCCGTTTGCACACATCACGTGGGAGGCGAGGGAGTGACCACGTGGCTCCCTGGGGAAGGTGGCCAGGCAGAGCAGGGTGGGGGCTGCCTGGCACCTCCAAGCAACACCAAGAGGCCAGGGAGGCCCGAGCAGTGAGCTTCTGGGCCACGGCAAGAGGAACGAGGGGTGGGGTGCGGCAGCGCCATGGACCATGGTGGCCACTGGGCAGCCGGGCTCTCACATGAGTGAAGTGGGAGCCATCAGAAAGTGTCCTCCTTGGGCACCTGGGTGGCTCAGTCGGTTAGGCGACTGCCTTCGGCTCAGGTCAGGATCCTGGAGTCCCTGGATCGAGTCCCGCGTCGGGCTCCCTGCTCGGCGGGGAGTCTGCTTCATCCTCTGACCCTATCCCCTCTCATGTGTTCTCTCTCTCTCATTCTCTCTCTCTCAAATAAATCAATAAAATCTTTAAAAAAAAAAAAAAAAAAGAAAGTGTCCTCCTTGTCAACTAAACCCCTAAAGCCTGAAAGAGGGCCTTAGACCCTGGACCACCATCGGAGGAGTGGGACGGCCACCCTCCGCCATCCAGGACCCGTTCCCTTGGCCCACCCCTCCCTATGATGCTCCTGGAAAAGAGAATCAGTTGGGAGTAAGGTGCCAGTGCTCAAAGGGACCCGGGAGGTGGTTTGGATGACAGGGGAAGCAAGGAGCCTGCAGGGGGAGGGGCTCATCCCAGCCACTCAGCACGCGGTGGCCGCTGTGTCCACAGTAAAGCCGAGGCTGGGGCCTCCCAGAGCCGTTCCCCTCCTGCTGCAGAGCCCTGGTGAACAGGACGTTTCGTTCTTCCGGCCCAGATCCAAGGAGTCCCCAGGGGCCCCCTTGGGGTTTGCCTTTGCAAAGGCCCTTCCGGCTAAGGGGCCCTTCCAGGTCGTGGTGCTGTCACCAAGGCTGGCAGAAGCTGTGCCCAGCTAGGGCAGCCGCCCCACCTGCGCGCCGCGTCGAGGAGGGTGTGTGCACGTGGGCTCGGCCCCTGCGCCTGGCCACCTCCCAGGCATCTTGCTCCCTAGGACTTCCGTTCCGAGCACACACATGGGGATACAGTAAGCAACAGCTGCCCCACTTCCAGGGTTGCCCTGATGGAACAATAAACAAACGAGGAAGCTCCTGCCCTCTCTCTCTGTCTCTCTTTTAGAGATGTTATTTATTTGAGAGACAGAAAGAGAGCGCGTGCATGAGTGGGGGGAAGGGCAGAGGGAAGAGGAAATCTCAAGCAGAGCCCGCGCTGAGCGCAGAGCCTGATGCAGGGCTCGATCTCACAACCCTGAGATCGTGATCCGAGCCTCCCAGGCGCCCCATCCCCGACCTCTTTTTCTCCCCAGTTCCGTGGATGTCCATGGCAGTCTGTAGCTGCCACTGCCAGCCCCTCAGCTTCAGTTCAAGGGGAATGAACGCCCACCATCCTCCGGTCTCTGGTGTTCCAGCCATCCTCCTCTCTATCTTACTGCCCATTGGTCCATTTATTCATCTTTCCGCTTACTCAGTTATCCCACCCATATGTCCATCTACACACCACTGGTCTGAATAACCACCAATCTCTGTATGATTGCTATCGGCCCATCCTCCCATCTATCCAGCCCCTCCACCCATCCACTCACTCACCCCCTCACCCATCCACCCACCTGTCCATCCACCCATCCGCCTGTCCATTCACCTCTCCACCCACCCATCCATCCATCCACTACCCACCCATCCATCCATCCACCCACTCACCCATCCATCCATCCACCCACTCACCCATCCATCCATCCACTACCCACCCAGCCATCCATCCATCCATCCATCCACCCATCCACCCACCCATCCATCCATCCATCCACCCACCCATCCATTCATCCACCCATCCATCCACCTACTCACCCATCCGTCCATCCACCTGTCCATCCATCCACCCATCCACCCGTCCATCCACCCACTCACCCATCCATCCATCCACTACCCACCCAGCCATCCATCCATCCATCCACTACCCAGCCCTCCATCCATCCATCCACCCAC
>NC_138373.1:148852464-148864958 GCF_054177405.1 Leptonychotes weddellii | reverse complement strand
AGACGGGAGGGAAAGAGGCCCCACACCACGACAGCCCCCTCCCCGGTCCCTCTGCGGGGAGCTGGATTCTGCTGTGATCACCTCTGTCTAGACAGAGAGGGAAGGAGGCCAGCAGCCCCCAGGGACAATGCTAGTCCCCATCACCGCCTGCCCAGCTTCTAGCCTGGAGCTCCTGGTACAGACGTGCTAGGATCAGTGGCTGAAGGGGCCTGAGCAAGTCGGAAAGGAGAGGCCGAGAGTCAGAGAGGAGACAGGGCCTCAGAAAGAGGCAAGGGGGAGGGGGGGAAGCAGCCTTCTTCTCTGACAGAAGACCGTGAGTCTTCACGTGGCCCCAGCCACGTGGGGCTGTGTGTGGCACCCAGACACCTGGACGCCAGCTGACGGCGCTTCCGTGAGCCCCACCTCCTGTCCCCATATCTTCCTTCCCTCTCTTCCCCCAGAGGCGGCACAGGGGGACGCTGTGGGCATGGCTTCTCTCCTCTGCTGCTGGCTCTCTGCTCTCCATCCTCAGCCGGGTCAACCTCACACAGCGAGGAGCAGAGGGCCAGCAGAGGGCCAGGGGCCCTTCGAGAATGTAGAGCTCAACGCTGGAGGCTCAGTAGGTGGTTAATGGGGACCCCTCACAGCATGAGAACCCAAAGGTGAGTTCTGTGACTCTCAGCTGACCCCACCCCAGGACCATTCCCAGGGCCCCCAGGGAGGCAGAAAGTCCCAGAGCAGAGATGGAGCAGGGCCATCCTGGGGGAAGAGTAGCCGAAGCCAGACGGGCTTCCGTCACACCGGGTGCTTCGCATACCTTGTTCCAATGACCTCCCGACAGTCCCATGAAGAGCAGCCCACCATCAATCCGCTGGACTGACGAGAACACTGGGGATCCGCGCAGCTGAGTCACTTGCCCCAGCTCACGCAGATCACCGGCCAGGCCAGGATGAGAATTAGGCTGCTGGGCTCGAAAGCCTGGGCTCTTACCTCCATAAAAACCCACCCCCTGGCCAAAACCAGCCTTTTTCAAAACAGTGCCTGACTCAGTGAAGCCTCAGCTGGTGTCAGGCAGAAGAATGAACCCTGAGGCCTATTAGATTCTCGTTCCCTCTCTCTCCCCGCAGGCGGCTGGGGGCAGGCACCCTGCCCAGGACTCACCCCCAACCTTGCCCAGCTGGCTCTCAGCAAATGCATCTGTAGGTTCACCCCTTTCTTCACCCTCAAGCCCCTCGCCCAGGGCCTGCCTGGAAGATGGAGGGGATCAGAGGGACAAGGACATCAGGACAAGAGTCTGGACATGTCCTTCTCCCTGTGAGTCCCCAGAGCTGGGTGCACTGCACCAGTCCCCCCCCCCCCGCCCCGCCACTCCCTCCCACACACCTCAAGCCCCCTCCATTAGCACACATGCCAGTTCTCTGGACATACACCTTATTCACTGGCTTCCATCCCTACGCCGAGGGGTGTCCTGGGGGCTTTGCAAAGTCAGCCTCACCACCCTTGGCATCTCGGGATGGTAGAAAGCAGGCGGCCATTGGCTTCCAGCACACCAGCCCTGCCTCTCACCAGCTCAGCACACTGGGGCAAATGGTTTGGCCTGGTGGGGCTGGTCATCTATCAAATTGCTGTTGTAGAAGCAACCCCATAGGGTGGCCCGGATTGTTCAGCAAGTCAAGAGGCTAATACAGCTCTTGACACGCAGCAAGCGGGTTCCTTTGAGGCAACCCCTCTTGGCATTCAAGGGGTCGCCTAGAACAACAGCCAGGTGGGGTGGGACTGGAGTGCAGGCAGAGGTCTTGGGGGGCCCCATCTTGTCACTAGGACGCCAGGGTAAGCCTGAATCATGGGCTCCTGAGCCGGCTGCCCCATCCCAGCCTGGCCTCCTACCTGCTGCGAATTCTGAACATCCTCTGTCATCCTCCCAGGGCAGGGGGCAAAGGGAGGAAAGGTCAGAGAGAGCTCCTCAGGGGTATCTGAAGGCCCTCCGGGCCAGCTGAATACAGGAAACATTTCCGGGGCAAAGAATCACCCAGGAAACTCACTCCCTGCACCAACCCCCCCCCCAAAAAAAACTCAACGAACACTGGACAGGAAGGTGCTCCTTAATCTTCCCTCCTCCCTGAGCCCGTGTCCTCATATTTAAATGTCTATTGCTCTGGGTCCCTGAAATGGAAAGCTCCTAGCAACACATCTAGCACATAGTAGAAGCTCAGAACGTCTTTCCCACCTGGGATAGGTAAAGGGCCTAGCACTCAGCCTGACACATAGTAGGTGCTCAACTAGGATCATTTTCTTTAGACATGTAAAGTTGCCTATGATCCCCGCACATAGTAGATGCTCAATCAGCTTAACCTCCCCTGGTCATGTAAAGCCTTCCTCCCACAAGTCTCAAACCGTTCTATCTGGCTTCGCCCACTTCGGCCAGCTCCCCAGTTCTGTTGGGGTGTCTCTCTCCTACCTGAGAATTGCGGGCTGGGGCTCTGGCACAGCTTGGAGGGCTGCCTGGAAGAGCCTCGAGGTGCGGGGAACCGCTGGCCTCTCCAGCCGTCGCTGCTGCTGCTGCCGTCGCTGCTGCTGCTGCCGCCGCCGAGGCTTCCAGAGTCTGCAGCGGCTCCGGGGTCACTGCGCCGGGCTCCTCCTCTGCGCGGCTCCGGGCGCCGGGCTGGGCGCGGCCGGGCGAGGGGACATGGGGAGCCGGTGCCCCATGGGTGGGTTCCAAGGGCTCAGAGGGGCCTGGGCACCGGGCGGGCTCCGGCTCGCCGCCGCCGGCCCTGCCCTGCCCCGACCCGGGGGACTCCTGCTGAGCCAGGTGCCCGGAGGCGCGGGGACGTCCGATCCCGGGGTCCCCGCCTAGGTCTCCGGGGGCTGGGGGAGGGCTGTAGGGGCGAGTCCGGGGCTTTAAGAGGGTCCTTAGAGACTCCTGGAGGGTCCTTTGGAGCTGCCTGTGGGTGCGTGCGTGTGTGCGCGTCCGGAGTGGGCGAACCTGTGCTGGCCGCCTATGCCACCTTCTCCGCCCGCGCCAAAGGGGGTCGCTCGGGGTGGGGGTGCTGCCCCGCTCGCCGTGGCCTCCTCCTCTGCCTGCAGCTCTGCAGCTCTCCCCGCGCCGGAGGGACGGCTCCTTTCTCCCTGCGAGGCGACGCCAGCAGCCGGAGGAGGAGCAGGGCGCTCAGCTTCGCGCGCGTGTGGGAGGGGGCCTTGAACGCCGCCCCAAGGTTTCGCACGTAGCTCCGAGTTAGCCTTAAACCCGCTCCTCCTTCCACTTCACCTCCTCTGGCCCTCGGAGGAGGCGAACTTTCTGCGAGCCCAAGCTCCTCCCTCCCTTCCTCTCCTGGAGGCGAATGCCCCTCTCTCCCGCAGGGCGAGGTCAATGGTCCCTCCCGAAAGCGGTCGCAGCCGGGGCTCCCAGGGGCGAGCCCAGCGGCAGAAGCCCAGCTCAGGCCTGGGAGCTCTCCGCCGCGCCTGCGAGCGTCCCTCCGTGGACCCGTCGCGCAGCGCCCGGCCGCCCCCTCCCCGGCCCGCGAGCAGCGGGTCCCGCCGCCCTGCGCCCGCCTCGGCCTGCCGGAGCGCGCTCGCCCGCCTTGCCCGGCGCCCCGCCCCCAGCACCGCGCTCGGCCAATGGGCGGCGGGTCCCGCGGCCCGGCCCCGCCCCGCCCGCGGCCGCCCGGGCGCCGCAGTCTGGCGCTCCGCGTGCCCTGGCGCGTGGGGCCGGGGCCGCTGCTGGGGCGGCTGGGGGCGCGCACCGTGACCGGAAGGCGGCACGGGCCTAGGGGGCTGACGTCTGCACGCGCAATCACACGCACACCGCGCCGGCCGCAGGTGACCTGCGAGGGTCCCGCAGCCAGTCGCCCGAGGTCCCTCCAGCCCGCGCGCCAGGACTCCCGTGCCCTCGTCCATCGGGGAAATGCCCAGGTGCCCTGCCGGTGTCCGGCCTGCCCGCCCCGAGATCTCCGGCCCGCGGGACCCTGCGGGATGGCGCGTGGACCCCGCACGTGCCGCCCGGAGGGGCCGCGGAGTCACCGAGTGGAGGTCTGCGCGCGCAGGTCTCGGAGAGCACTGTAGAGAGAGTCTTGCTGGGGATGAGCCGGGTTGCCTTGGGCATTCACCTCCATTCTCCCCGCCTTGAACTAGGGCAGACATCAGTCGTTCCTATTATGCCATATCTAGACACCACTTATTACTTAGTATTTTCTTAAGTCCAAGACCCACTCTCCCCCCAACACATTTTTTTAGAGGATCGTTATATCACTGCCTTAAATGGGAAGCCAGTATCACTTGCCATAAATAGAAGGTAAGAGTAAAAATAAACACAATGAAAACAAACCAAGGTTATTAAATTCTAGTTGGAAATTCGCATGCCAGGGCTTGAGAAGTGCCCTCAGTGAAAGATGAGAGATGGGCAAAGTTTGGAGAGGTGTCAAAGACCTATTTATTAGCACCCATCAGAGACTTCTTCCTTCATGCTTTCAGGAGGCTGAAAAGAGAATGTTCTCACTGTGTGATAGGGTGAAGGGACACACACTGTCTATCAAACCATAGTTTGTATCATCCAGAGAACTGTCCACCACTTGCAGAACCCTGAACCTGGAGGATGTCTGCCAATCTTCCCTCCACTACCAGACCTATCCTCCCACCTCATGGTGGGTGGTGGGAGTCTGAGGGGCACCAAGCTGAGGGTCCAGCTCCAATGGGTGAGAGACTGGCATTCAAGTCCTGCCTCTGTAACCCCTCAAATATTTGGCCCTGGGCCAGTCATGTTTCCATAACTAGTCAATCTTCAAGGACTAGATGGGGTCACAAAGGGCTGTCCTGTACGGTTGTGCAGGTTGCTTACTGGCTCAAGGGCGCTTAGCTAAAGAAATTCAGCTTGTGCTTTCCTCTGGGCCTTGGTTGTGTCACCTATAAAATGGGTATGATATGCTAGGTCCACAGAGTGCCAAAAGTGCCAAAATCATCTTAGACTTTGATTATAGAAAGTAGCTTGCTCTGCTTTGTCGCTGTGTGGTCTCGAGGTTCCCTAGGGACATCAACCAGAGAATATGGGGTAGGTGGAGGAGGAGGTGGAAAGTGTGGTACTTGCATTACTTGATTATGTTTAGTCCCCCAATCAGAGGATGTGAAATCTGGGCTAGGGCTAAGGGATGTGCCCAACGTCACGCAGCCAGCAAATGGCAGGATCCCAGCCCAGCACTCTTTCCGCATCCAGACTTTGCTTCTAGGAACTGGCTTCAGCCCAGGAGGGCTTGTGCTCAGCTCGACACACAGAGGCTGTGAGCCTTGAGCTGGCTGTAAGCTGGACAGCAGGAGGCAGGCAAGGTGTCATGCTTCACCAGGAAGGCTGGCGTCAGAAGCACTCAGGCCTTCGGGCCATTTCTCCCACTCCCATCCAGGAAATGTGGCAGGTGGCTAGCTCTGAGCCAGCCCAAGACCCATTACTTGCTGCTTCAGCCCCATCCTCCACTCAGCCGGTCACGCTCCATGGACCTTATCTTGAGGGTTGCTGCACATGGAGCTGCAGGGCCCCGGGAGACCCACCTGCTCCTGCCCCTACCCCTGTCCCTCCTCAAACGCAGAATGGCTCAGTCAATAAGCAGGTGCACATAAGGGATCGATGCCCAAAGAAGCTTCACGTGGCAACAGCACGCTTCCCAGTTTTCCCTCTTTCCTATCCTTCCCCCGCCCATTTGCCTCACCATCTCGAATGGCCCATTTGTTGTCGTCACCTCCCTGCTTAGTGGGCTCCCTGTCCCGCCCCCCCAATCCATGACCACTTTAATCTTTTTCAAAGATATGCCACCCCCTGCTCAAGAATTGTCATGGCTTAAGACATAAAATCTAAACTCCTTAGTCTGGCATCCAAAGCCTCCAACCAGGATCTAGTTCCCATTACATCCCACCATCAGCCTGCACTTCCAGCTAAATCAAACCATTTCCAGGTCCCTCAAGACATTGGGATTTCCCTCCTCCAGGCCTTTGTGTATCTGATCCCTCTATCTGGGAGAACTTTTTCTCTATCTTTACTCAGTGAACTTCTACACATCCTTCAAAGCATGGCGTTCACACCTCTCTCCACAAAGTCTCCTAGCCTTTCTAGTGGTGTCGTCCTCTTCCGGGATCCCGCGGCAAACAAAACAAAAAAACAAAAAACCCAAAACCTGGCTCTTGCATGTAGGTAACTGACCATTCCTTTAAGCCTCAGTTTCTTTACCTGTAAAGTGGGTGTTATAGTATCCATCTTATGGGTTGTTGGGAGGATTAAAATATACTGTAAAGTGCCTTGCACTGGGGGCCCTGCATACAGTAGTCTTCATCATGATTACTTCCTTTATGGCCTATGTCACATCCTGCCATACATTTTGGACACGTGCCTCATCATCCCCATTAGCACGTGAGCTCCTTGGAGTGGGGACAGAGCCTGATTCATCTTCGTATTCCCACATCATTAAGGGCAGCATCTTACACATTGTGCATTTTTAATAAATGCTTATTGAATTGTGCTCAGCTCAACAGCCACAGAGCACAAGCAATGCACAAGCTCTCCTTGGAAACAAGAGGAAGGGGAGGGCAGGCACACCTAGCGAGGCAGAGTTCCGTTAAGTTCTCCTAAAAACCCCACTTACAGAAGGGGAAACTGAGGCTCAGGGAGGCTGTTCAGAACCAGGCCACTAATGGGAGAGATCCGAAAGACATTTCTCCAAAGGGAAGTAATGTGTTTGCCCAACCAATGTCCTGTCACATCCCTGGCTGCTTTTCTAGAACAGTGGTTCCTATCCCTGGCAGAGAATAAAAATCACCTTGGGGGAGGCTTACGTGATAACAAAGCCCAGGCTCCTGCTCAGAGGCGCTGATTTAATTGCTCTGGTGTTGGGCTTGATATCCACACTGTTTAAAGCTCTCCCAAGTGATTCTAATGTGCAGCTTGGTTTGCTCAGTGGTAGAGCGGTGGTTCTCAAAGTATGGTTCCTGGACCAGGAGCATTAGCACTATCTAGAGAACTTGTTAGAAATACAGGTCTCACCCCGGACCCACTGAATCAGAAGATCTGAGGCAAGGCCCAGCCATTGGGGTTTTAACTAGCCCTCCTAGGAATTCCGATGCATGCCAAAGTTTGAGAAACACTGATTAGAAGATTAAAATTGGCAAAACCTTAGCAGTCATGTGGCCCAATCTTTCTGTTTTGAAGACAAAGGGATGGTTGGTGGCTTCATAACCAAGTCCAACACATGTTACTAGCTGGCTAGACCCAGAGCCCAGGCATCTGAATCAGCCTCGAGCCTTTAGCCTGGGTCATTGGGTCATCAGCAGCGTGAGTCTAGCTGGATCAGGAGCATGGGGCCAGGTGCCAGCATCACAGGGCCTTGCCAAACATCCCTTGAGGTGGGAACAGTAAGGACGGGTCAGCAGGAACACAGGTGAACCAACCACACCTGTGCCCTTCTTCTCATCTAACCACTTCTGCCTCCTGCTGAGCATAGAGATGGCATTTGTCACGTGGTAAGTATTCAGTAAATGTCCAATCGAAATGAATGAATGAATGAATGAGTAGTGGTTAGTTTCTTCTTCTTTGCAACAAGAACATTGGGTCAGATCCTCTCTGAGACACCCATCTGTTTCTACAATTCTAAGCTAAATGAATGACTCTGGTACCCTCCTAGCTCTAGTTTTTATACCAATTAGAAAAGTTGCCTCCTTCAGGAAGAAGCAGGCCTTCTCTAAGGTTCACAGCTTTGGCAGGCAGGGGAGAGGGAGGAGCACAAGCTGAATTTCCTTAGCTAAGCACCCTTGAGCCAGTAAGCAACCTGCACAACCATACAGGGCAGCCTTTTGTGACCTCATCTAGACCTTGAAGAATGTGCCACAAGAGTGTTTTGCAGGGACCAGTGATGCCCAGGAGAGTAGGATCATTATAGCAGGTCAGGCCAAGCTAAGGGTGTAGCCAGGAAAGAAATAGCCAGAATGGACCAGAGGCTTTTAGTCACAATGAGGACCATTTCTGAAGCCCCCACTTCTCTCAGGTACTGGGTTGGTCCCTGCAACTACAAGAACCCATTTTAGCCAGGCCCACAACCCTATGTGGGGGTAGCATATTAGCCTCATTTGTAGATGAAGAGGCTGGGAGGGATCTCATTGGCTTAAAGACACGGGGGGAGGGAAGCAACAGAGCTTGTGCTGACGTCAATTCACTTGATGGCAATGACTGCCTGTGGGTAGGGTTCACTCTCAGATACAGCAGCAACAACCACAGCTGCTTATGCGCATGAAAATGATCATGGTGTGATCTCCATGGGTGCTCCCTGTGAAGGAAGCAGGATGGAACTGAAGCTCAGTGATGTGTAGTGATTTGTCCAAAGTCACTTGACTAGTAAGAGGCAGAGCCTGGACTGAAAAGCATATGGGTCTTTGAACAAGCAGTCCTTTGATCTTTCTATGACATCCTATTGTCTTCTTAAGGCTTGGCCTGAATATGCTATAATGAGCCTTCTCATCCATCCATCTATCCATCCAATATCATGGTCATCACCTCCATCATCATCTCCATCTCCATCATTGTCATCATCGTCTCCATCTCCATCATCTCCATCTCCATCATCATCATCTCCATCTCCATCATCATCATCTCCATCTCCATCATCATCATCTCACCACCACCACCACCACCATCCTTACCATCGCCATTTCCCAAGCCCACGAAATTTCTGCTTCTCTCTGGATGTTTATCAGGCCCCTGGCCTTGACCTGGTGTGGTCCAGATGGAGACACAAAGCCGACACAACTTGCTTTAGCCTTGCCCTTTGGACAGGACTCTACAGGTGTCTTCTTCATCCTTCATCACATTTAATCTTCCCACAGCCCCAGGAAGCATGCAGAGCAAAACATTACATGGAAGACAAACCAAGGCAGGAAAGGTTCAATGGCAATGGGAGAACACCAGGTCTTCTAGCCTAATATTTGCCAACTGCTTCCTTTATGCCAGGCTCAAGTTGGGGAGGCAGGCCCTGTTCCAAGCGTGCTGCACAATTAATTCATTTAACTTTCTCAATAACCCTATGAAGAGTATCTTATTATCCCCATTTTCCAGACAAGGAAAGTGAGACTCAGAGAGGTTAAGGAACTGGGCCAAGGTCGCTCAGCTCTTATTGGTGGAGCTGGGATCCTGAATCTGTGTGGGACAGTGCTCTCTCCACGGTGGGAAGTCATCTCCGATGCAGCATTCTGACTGGCCCTCTGGGATTAACACCTCCTGATTCTGACCTGGAATCTGCCCTTGGCCCTTTTACCCAGAGGGTGTCAAAGACCCTAGGGGTTAGCACAACTTTCCAGGTTCTGACAGCCAATTGGGTTGCTGGTCTGGCACCTCTTGTCTACCAAGAAGGTGCCTGAAAACCCTCAATTCAAGAGAGACTGAGGGAGACCAGACCCATAGAGGCTCAGCCAAACACTGTGCAGCTCAGCAGCCTGGCTCCAGGGTCCACCCCTGCGTCTGGCATTACTCTCTGTGAGCAATGGGGCAGAGAAGTACCCGGGCTCTCACGTATTCTCCTAGCACCCCCTGCCACTCCCCATCACTGCTGGCCACACCTGCGTTTACCCTTATCAGCCAGGTGTGGTAGAAAGGATGCAAGCGTGGCCACCAAACCATCTGGCTCTGTCTCTCACTTCCTTCTGCCCTGGGTCAATTTACTTCTCTCTGAGCCTCAGTTGTCTCATCTGTCAAAGGGGCCGTTGCGAAGTCTCATTCATTCAGTCATTCAACAAACATCTGGAGAACACTGGACTGGGAGCCTACAATCTAGCAGAGAAGGCAGGGGTCCTGATTTGAGGAGTTTCCCTGGAGTTAAACAGGGAAAGGGTGTTTTAGGCAGAAGAAACAGAACACGCAAAGGCCAGGAAGAGAACAAGTGGCCCATTCGAAGAACTAGAACACACCCCGATTGACCGGAAGGCAGGGAGAGGGAAAAGAGCACAAGTGGAGGCTAAAAGCAGGGGCCAGATGTGCCCAGCAGCACTTGGCACACAGTGAGCACTCAATCGAGGTGAGTTGCCTTCCCCTGAGCCCAGAGCAGAACCCCAAGCGCCAGGTGCATGCTGATGCTCATGGAGTATGGGGAGTCTACTTCCTCTCTTGGTCGGCCCCGGCACTTCTGCTAATGCTACATAATACAGTGGGCTTATTACCTCGGAGTGCTGAGCCAGGGACGCAGGGGGTAGAGGTTTGCCAACCACCTCAGATCTGCCGGAAATAGAATCCAATGTTCCAGGATGCTAATGACTGTAGTCTTGGTGTATTTCTCTCTCGCTTTAGTGGTCTCCCGCCAATACGGTTGTTTGAAGAAGAAGAAAGCAGGGTAGTGGACAAGAGGCGGAGACAGCTGCGCAGAATCCCCAGCTTCAGCCCCATGCAGACGGACGGTGAGCCTCCCTTTACCGTGCTTCCAGAAAGTTGTGCATAAGTCAAATTGGGGCAAATCCCATCCTATGTCCCTTCCACGTTCCTTGATCCCTATCAACTTCCTGTGGGAGTTTGTCTGCAAATATGGCCGCCCACGATTCCTCCCATCAAGACGTAGAGCTTATTTCCTCCCCACCAGAGTCCTGGGTTCATCGTGACTCGCTTTGACCAACAGAATGTGGCAGAAGTGACAGTTCCAGCCTGGGCCTCAAGAGGCTCAGAAGCTCCCGCCTTCACTCTCCCCAAATCCAGCCGCCATGTAGTAAGGAAATCCAAGCTGT
Organism: Leptonychotes weddellii; assembly: GCF_054177405.1. Classification (NCBI taxonomy): domain Eukaryota; kingdom Metazoa; phylum Chordata; class Mammalia; order Carnivora; family Phocidae; genus Leptonychotes; species Leptonychotes weddellii. The sequence continues at coordinate 148,854,251 of NC_138373.1, read as the reverse complement.
CCTCCAGGAAGGAGAGACCAGGTGGTGAGAAAGGCCACATAGAGGGGAACTGATGTGGCCCTTCTAGAACCTTCCAGCCACCAGCTGAATGGCTACATGCATGTCCAGCTGTGGCCCCGCCTACCAGCGAAGCACAAGAAATCATAAAACCATTGTTATTTTAAGCCACCAAGATTTGGGATGGTTTGTTATATAACAAAAAACAACAGAAATAGATCCATTTGCTTTGTTTCTATCTTGTAACCCTCAATTTTGGCCAGTGTCTTGCAAGGATATACAGGCCCATAAAATCCCAGAAAGAAAACTGGCTTATTCTAAGTCAACATCCAGGGAGTCCTTATTTTTCTCATCAGGTCACTTTTGGGCTCATTTCAAGTATGCCTCCCTCTGCCTCCAGCTCTATTTCCCTACTCACGCCCCCACCCACCCACCAAGTCCTGTGATCTTTAGAACCCCACCCTCTCCGGGGGTCCTGGCTCATCACGGAGGCTAGGCAGACAGAGGGAGGAGCACCAGGCTAGGGATTGGGCCTGAGTTCTCCTTCATGTTCAGTCCCCAGCTCGCTGTGTGACCTTGGGCAAACCCCCAGCATCCTGGGCCTTCATGTCCTCATCCACAAAGGCATGGTGATTGATTGTATACCCTTGCAATCTCCCACCTGAAGGGTTATCGACAAGAAAAGAAAAGCCTCGTTACTTGCTGTCCGTTAGGCAATTCTCTAACGGAGAAGTGCCCAACCACCATCTCTGCCCAAACTTGTGCGAGGGGTTCACTCCCTGTTCGTGCATGTTCGAGCAGAGGTCGGGGTGCCTCAGAGAGAATCTAAAAACCCAACAGTGGCTTGGAATGATGGCCGCCAAGTCCTCTTCCAACAGATCCAAGGAGCCTGAGCTCCAGAGCAATGCAAGGTCAGAGGAAGTTAGAGATCTGGTTCAGAAGCCATGAGGCTGGGAAACTTGGGGAGGAGAGGCCCACACCCCTGGGCTGGGTTTTCCGGGGAGCCTTTCCGCAGGAGGAGGGATGGAATGGGGGAAGGTGTGGGAAGGTGTTCCTGGTGGAAAACTTGTAGAAGTCCCGGGCCAAGGCGAGCTCTCAGGCAAGCTAATGTTGGCCGAGACTCTGAGCCTCCCTGGCCTCGGTTTCTGCATCTGTAATGATGTTGCGAGAATTAGAGAGAATATATCAAGTCTACCACAGTGCTTAGCACACATCGGGCCCTCGATCACGGGCCATTTCTTGCCCTGTTCTGTCACCAGAAGGGTGCTCGCCCTTCTCGCTGCTCGTGATCATGGAATCCTGGATCTCACCACCCACGCCCAGGGAAGCCACCTGCTTGCCGTTCTCTTGAAACCAGTCCCAGACCTGGTTTCTCTTTCCATCTTGCCTGACAAGTCCCCAGAATCACTCCTGGGTTTTTTTTTTTCCTTTCTCCTTTTCCTCTGGGGGCCTTTTAATTTCTTCCTCTGTATCATAAACACAAAACAAGTGTTTAAACGTCTGCCTCAAAGGCAATCTGGGAAGCAGAGCGACTCTTACATAAAGACCAGATGAAGCCCACGCTCGCCAGAAGGGCCATCTGGATGCTGGCTCTGCCACCCTTCCTCCTCGCCCTCCACTCGGAACCGCTGTTAGTACATAATTAAGGACTGTAATGAGGGACTGGAGGGAGCAGCCTGATGGGGCGCCTCGTGCAGGTTAACCGCGCAGTTGCCCTGGCCTTGGGTGGCCGCTGCTGCAAGCCAGGGCTGCCCCTCCCTCCCCATCCACTTCCCAGCTCCATGGTCCTC
>NC_138373.1:148806595-148852364 GCF_054177405.1 Leptonychotes weddellii | reverse complement strand
CTCTCTGTCTCTCATTCTCTCTGTCTCAAAATAAATAAATAAAAATCTTTAAAAAAATAAAAAAAATAAAAAGGTTATCCGCATTAGGGAAACTGAAAGGCTGGGCTGGGCTGGAGAGGTGCCTGCCTGCGGTCAGTCCCAGCCTTCAGGGCCACACATCCAGAGAAGGCGGGAAGCAGTGTTAGGTTTTGTCGTGCATGGTAAAAACGCAAACTTAGACTAATAACATTAGGTGACTAATCTGAACTCTTAACTAGCTTCTGAGTCCCCAGGTTCCTCTCTCCCATCGTTAAATCAAAAAAACAAAACAAAACAAAACAATTTTCTAAACAAAATTAGCATTAAGTTAGAAGTGTTAAAAATTGCTAGGCCGGCCTGGAGGAGCGCACGCCACACCCCCAAGGGGCAGATCATGAGAGACCCTTGTCTCATCGAGCTGGGCTATGAAGAAGGGCTCCAGCGGATTTGGCTTCTCCTCGCGCTGTCACTAGCTAGTTGGGTGACCCTTCTCTAAACCCTCTTCACCACCCAGGATTATGATGAGACCAACAGACCATATTTTTATGGATGGGAGCCGGTTTCAGAAAAATGGGGCGTGGCCCGCCAACACCAGCTATGTTTTATCAGTGACGATTTACTATTGCTTAGTCACTGTTAACATAGCGCCTATTCGGATTTACGAAAAACCGGCACAGCTCCGGTGTGCAAGCAGCAGGTGCACGTCCGCACACAGGTGTGGGCACAGCACACACACACAACACGAGAGGGGTCCGCAGGGTTCTGCCTGGGATTACTGGGACACAGCCGCGCTGACCCTGCTGGGAGGCGGTAAAGGTTGGGGTGAGGACCCGGTGTCTGGAGCCACGACCTGCCCTCGGATCCTGACCCTGCCACGAGTCATTGGCGTGATGCTGGGAGAGTTACTTCCCAGCTCTGTGTCTCTGGGAACTAGGGTTACAGACGGACATCTATCCTAGAACAGAGCCTGGCCAACAGTAAGCGTTCAGTCAAGTGCTGTGTGACTGATGGCCGGCATCACTACTTTCCCTCGGTCCCAAGCTACTGGGTTTCATTGAATCTTCACGATGACCCTGTGAGAGGTGCTGTTATTACCCCTTTTACCAGAAAGCGGAGGCTCCTGCGACGGGCCCAAGGTCACCCATGTTGAAAATGGCAGTCCCGCTTGAGTCACACTCTGCCTACTGGGAAGCCTGCACTCCTATAACCGCTGTGATGCTCTATCATCCCCCTGAGAAACACACCACCATGCCCCCACTTCCCAGCCCCCCGGGGGCAGAGGTCCCGACGGCAGCAAGTACCGAACTCAGAGTCACAGAGCTGCCTAGAGCCAGAACTCCAAGATTGGGCTCCAAAGCCCACAGGCTTGCTTTCCCCCACGGCCACACCTTCTAACCAAGGTGCCATCGCGGCTGGAGCGAGCTGCTGCCTGTCGCCGGCCCTGGGCCTGTGCAGATGGGATGGGCATATTCGGGGAGAATGCCAAGATTCAAGACCGCACCGGGTGACCTGTCTGCCCTCTTGCACCCTGAGGTTGGGGGACTGGATGAGACGAGGAATGCTGAAGGTCTGGAGAAGGCGGAAACGTGACATGCGTGTGTCCGTCTGTCCCCACCCCTTCCTCCTTCCCTCGCTCTCCAGAGAATGAACCGTGCCCAGCCCACCAGCAGCACTCAACCAAGATGAGTAATTAATCCTTCATCTTTCTTATCTGATCCCCTCAGATTTTGTTACTTTTGGCCGAAGAATATTCAGAGACATGTGATAGCCAGAGTCGGTTACAAATTTGAACTGAATTTCTCTGCCTGCAAAGGTCATCTTATAAAGGGGATAACTGGAGCAGTGCCCCGCCACGTCAGCCTGACGGCTGTCGGCGTAAACAACCACAGCAACAGTACGTAATCTAAGAGTTGTTACTGGTCTGTATCACCTGTAAACCATCTTTTCTGGAATCGAGTTAAAACTGCTCCCAAGGCATTTTAGACAAGGATCCTGATATAAAGGTGGAATAAGATAACAATAGGAAGATACGCCAGCTCGAGGGTTTCTAAAATAGAGATTCAATGAATTGGAGGCGTCTGGAGAGATCCAGCTTTCAAGACAAATAACATTTCTTTTCTTTCTTTCTTTCTTTCTTTCTTTTTCTTTTTTTCTTTCTTTCTTTCTTTCGGGAGCAAGGGTAGACTGTTCTATTCCCTGGGAATACAAAGGAGATAGAAATAGGCACTGGTGGGCAACAGGGACACGTCCCTGCCCTTCTGGAACATTGGGTCCAGGGGAGGCCAAGGCAGGTGAGCGGGCAATTAGCACGGAATGTGCTAATTGAGAAACACTGGGGACGTGGGCACTGCCCTGGAGAGGCTTACAGTCAGCACATGGGGTTCAGCTGACAAAACCCAGCCCTGCCGGTGCGGCCCTCGGAATGGCCCAGAACCAGGGTGCGCCTTAGAGATGGGAAGGGAGACGGCTGCAGGAGGGGATGGTGTGAGCAAAGCCATGGAGGTGGACCTAGGCAGAGCGTGTAAGAATGCTTGGGTGACTCTGGCAGAGGTTCGTTTGGGGGAGCCGCAGGCGCAGGACTTGGTGAGGATGTGGGGGGCCCCTTCAGCAGCTGCTGGGGAGCCCCGGGGGCTTCTGAGCGGGGCTCAGTGGTGGGGCTGAGCGGCAGTTAGCTGGGCTTCGCACGGATCGCTGGGCGGCCTGGTTCCAGCTTGGGAAACGTAAGCCTGACCAGGTGGAAGGCTTGCCCCCTGCTCGCCATCTGTTGAAGAAGGGACACATAAGTGCCACCTGGCTTCCTGGGGCAAGATAGCATCTGGAGGCAGAGAGCACTCCTCTGGGGGAAGATGCTTGATGGGCCCGATAATGATTTATTCAGCAGGAGCAGACACCTGCAGCCGGGACAGCACTGGCCTTGGTCACTCTCCAGGCTTCGTTCTGGGTACACACGCCCGTCTCTTGGGGTGATCAGGGTAGGGGGGTGTGGGAGACAGGCCAGCCCAGAGGGAGCAGCCTCTTCCACCTTTAGCTGGGTGGTGGCGGTGGTGGGAGATGTGTCCAGCTCACCTAGTGGCGGGCCCTGCCTGCTGCAGGGAGGGGCGGTGCCTGCTGCAGGGGCCCCAGTATCAGCGCTCACAGGACTTCAGGAGAACATTCACAGCCTTCCGGCTGAGACTCAGTAAAGCCCTAGCAATTTCTATTCAGTTCCCTGACACATTGCAAAAGCTTAATGGGAACTCATTTCCAAGGGGCGTCTCAGTCTGTAGAGAATGGGACTCTTGATCTCAAGGTTGTGAGTTCAAGCCCCATGTTGGGTGGGGAATGTACTAAAAAAAAAATAAATAAAAGCTTGGGAGTTAATGGAGCTCATTGCTCCCACTGTTACACTGTTAGCGCACGGCCCTTGTATGGAATTGAAATCTGTCCCCTTATAGCATCTACTCATTTGTCCCCAGGATCTGTCTCTAACCATCTCTTCCCCATGCTACATGACAGTTTTCCTCTGCTTGGAGATCAATTAGCCGATTTCCCACGAAACTCTCCTCCAGGCTAACCTTTGTCACCATCCCCCGTGGGGAATCTCATTGATTGTCATTCAAAAATATGCATTAGAGGGGCGCCTGAGTGGCTCAGTCGTTAAGCGTCTGCCTTCGGCTCTGGTCATGATCCCAGCGTCTTGGGATGGAGCCCCGCATCGGGCTCCCTGCTCGGCAGGGAGTCTGCTTCTCCCTCTCCCACTCCCCCTGCTTGTGTTCCCTCTCTCGCTGTGTCTCTCTCTGTCAAATAAATAAATAAAATCTTTTATAAAAAAATGCATTAGAGACATGCCAAGTGTCAAGCACTGGGCTGGGCACAAAATAGAGCCTGATCTCTTGGTCCTCCTTCTCCAACGGGTAGACTGGGGGTCCCTGCCCCATTCAAATCATTGTGGGAACTTCTCCAGTTTTGCTATTTCCCTCTTAATGCTGGGGCCAAGAAATCAGCCCTAGCAGGGCTACCCTGGGAGGTGGGCAAGACAACAATTACTGTCCCCTTGCAACAGATGAGGCAACTGAGGCCCAGAGAGGGGAAGTGACTTGCCCAAGGCCACACAGCAAATCTGGATTTCACAAAATTCATGCATCTGGCTTCAGTCTCCTAATTCCCTGGGTGATACTGTCTTTGAATTTGGGGGAGGGATGAGCAGGAGCTTTTCTGGGGAGGGGAGAAGGTGAGCACCGCAAGACCCTGAACTTCTTGGCATCCCTACCTACTGCGATTTGCAGGACCTGCAAAATTACCACTTTCTTTAATTCTTCCCCTGACTCTGTGGACTCAGGGGGCACCTGATGTCTTACCCCTGGTCTGAAAAACATAAAGGCTAAAAAAAAAAAAAATCCCTGAGAAGTTAAAATTAGTTTTCCACCTTCTTCTGCCCCAGAAAGAGCTAACAAGTCACCTGGAAGATTCCTTTCCATTCTGGGAGCTGAAAGGGGTGCTTGTGTGGAGGGGGGGGTGTTGATGTTGGAGCTTGGAGGGTTATTTTACTCCCCACCCCCATCTTTTGTTTCCACAGAGAAAGCAAAGCCCTTTATTCTACTTTAATATTAAAAGCCAAAAGAGAGTTGTTTCTGCCACAGGCCTGGTCCCTTGATGACAGCGGCAAGCACTGGGGCTTAGTGGGTGGCTCGGGGAGAGGGAGTCCAACAGGTCACACACCCGGCAATTAAGGTCAGCTCCAGGTAGCAGCCACCAGCTAGAGGACCTACCGGGAAAGGGCCCTGCCCCGACTCCCCATTGACTGGGAGCCCCTTCCTTCCCCTGATTGGGCCTTGGTCTCCTCATCTGTAAAGTGGGGCTCATACTGCCGACCTGAATGGGGTCAAGTGAGAAGGGAACCCCACTTAATTAGATGCTGCCTCCGGTATAGACACCAGGCAGGGGACAGGTGCATGGAGTCACGGTCCCATGTCACCACTCTATGAGATTATGTCCCTCGGCACATTTTGTAGCTATGGAGAAACTGAGGCATGGGGAAGCCAGCTATGTGGGTATTCAAGCCTGAGTCTCAGTGACTGTCAGTCCCAAGCTCTTTCCAGAGCCCACATGACAGGGTTTTGCAAACTGTTCTTTGCCTTTCAAGTGTGAGTGACCATCCTCAGGATGGTTCCAGAGAAGCAACCTGAGCTCCATGGCTGCCCCTCACCCTCAAGTCAGAAGCCCTGCAGCCTGTCCTGGGAGCAGGGCCACCCAGGGACCCCTGTCCCAGCTGCCGTCCGCCCCTGCACCCCCCCATCCCCCAGAGCTGGCCCTTTTGCATTCCAGCACCCCGTGCAGCAGGAGTGTCCCCTGCACACCTCCCCCACCCCTTACACGCGGGAACTTCCCACAGAGAATGACACAGGGAGCAGGGGATGGCAGTTTCCATAGCAACACTGGGTTTCTCATTCCCCACACAGAAAATGCCAAACCAGGGTTGGAGAGGTGCAGTCCCCTCCCTCTCTGGAGAAGCTTCTCTCCTCCCTCTCCCGCCTCCGCCATCTCCACCTTGCGTGGTCCCATCCAGGCAAGGAAAGCGGGGGGGGGGAGACCCACGAAGGCCATTAAACTCCACCCCAAGGATGGCAGACCCACCAGGGGTTGAGGATGGCCTGAGGATGTGCAGAAGGAGTTGGGGAGAGAAAGGGCGGGGCGAGGTGAAGGGGACAAGACTCACGCACACTTCCATCCTGGGAGAGAACTGTCTGTAAAGACGCCTCTGTCACCACACAGGCTGCCAGGGACGCCAGGATGATGCAGCCTAGGGCTTAGCCCAGGGGTCAGGCGGACCTGAGTGTCAGTCCACACCCTGACACTGATTGGACGTGTGGCCTCAGCTCTCTGGGCTTGAGCTCATTCATCTGGAAAACGGGAGAAAGAAGAGAACTCGGTCCCAGGGCACCAAGTTTGGTATCTCAGAGCACAACGAATGATGTTCATCCTTACTGCTTCGTTATTATTATGAATTGTAACAGCGAAGTCCAAACACCTCCCCCTGGCAGGGCACCTTCTACAGCTCTCTCTTCTGCTCTCGGCTCTCACACCTCCCCTACGAGAACCCTCGGCGCAGCTCTCTGGCTGTGGGACTAGCTGAATCAGAAGGGCGCGGTGGTGCCTGGGGTCCATCATCGCACTCAAGCTCAGGGCCACCCCCACCCTCTCCCCCCACCCCCAAACTTTGCTCCTGTGCCCCACCCCTCTGAAGGTCCTTCCACATTTTCTCCTGTTCGAATCCTCCCTTGGTCATGAGGCCCAACTCAAGGACTCCGTCCCTGTCCCTTGGGGAGCCTTTCCAGCCCCCAGGGATCTTGCCTTCCCCTGAGCTCACCTTGTTCCTTGCTGCCAGCTGGGGAGTCCATACTGATATGTTACCTAAGAGCACCTGTCCTTCTAAGGAACCACCACTCCACAGCTCTTTGGGGCTAACTGCAATAACACTTGACAGTGTCCTGGGTACCGCTCATTGTGCTGAGAATTAATACATAGAAAAGCACCCAGTACCCAGCTGATATTCGATATACCATTCTTATCATAGCAGCTTCCCATACAATCTCCTTGAATCCCAACAATCACAGCAAATAGGTACCGCTGTTATCCCCATTTTAAAGGTGAGGAAACCGAGACCCGCAGAGATTGAAGGATCTGCCCGAGGCCACAAAACTAGAAAACGGAAGAGTCAGGATTCAAACCCAAGGCCCTTTACAGAAGCAACAAGGCAAAACAGCCCTAACAGGTGGCACCGAAATCTTTCGTGGGGAGGAAGTGGCCTTTGTTTGGAAAAGACTCTGACAAGTCTCTCTGTTAAAATGTGACACATGAGCCCAAGGACCCAGAAAACAAAGTCACAAGAGCTGGTGCTTCATGGGTACTTGCTCGGTCCTGGGTACTTCCGTAAGTATTTTAAGAGTCGATGACTCAAGTTGATCCTCCCAACAATCCTGAGGAAGGTAAGAGCACTAGTTCTATTTGGCAGACAAAGGAACTAAGGGCGAGTGAGTCATTATGAAGCTCTTTGCAGAAGCGAGATTCTGACCCAGGCAGACGGACTCCAGTATCCATGCTTTCAACCCCTTTGCCGACAGGCTGAACTATTTCACAAAGGCAGGCTGAACTATTTCACAAAGGACGAGGAGTGGAAATCCATGGAAAGAGAGACATCAGAGGTCAGTAAAAACGCCACCACAGTGGGTCAAGACGGGCTAATGTGGGACAAACCTCCAGTGGCAAGTGGCAGAAAGGTCTGTTAAGAGCCCAGATGCCTAATGTGATTTTAAAGGTACTTGCATTTCTGTGATGGAAACCCTTGCTTGCTGCTCATTCCCTTTTCCCACCAAATCGCCAGCGAAGTATTCCACATGAATGACTGCTTTGTGTGAGTGTGGCAGGAGAGGGGAGAGGTTAAGTGCACAGAGAAAACTGTCTTTAGTGCTTCAGTAGGCAGATTAGGGAAAAGGGGGTGGGTATAAAAACCATTAACGAAGTTTGCTTCTACCACGCGCACACGCACTTGCGTGCACACACCCTCTAATGCATCCTATTTTAGGGTCTTTTGCAAGACTTCATTTAAAGAATGGTCAGAAATAAACGAACAGGGACTCTGGACGCCAAAGGGCAGGGGGAAGACGCGGGAGAAGGCTAGGGAGGTTTGGCAGGTGATAAAGCATAGAAGCACACGGGAACGTGAGCCAGAGCTGTCAAGGCAGAGAAGTCTTGAGAGATGAAATTCTGACATCTGACTGAGATCCTCTTCAGTTTGGTTGGAAAGAGGAAAACAGGGACTGGAGTTACTTTTTAACGACCTTTGTTTGCTGGATCTGTGCGTCCTGGATACCACTCCATGCAAAGACCGGGCAGTATGGGATCCCCGCTTATCATTGGGTTACAGTGGGAAACAAGGGAGGAAAAATGAGCTGGGGAGTCCATACTGGTATTTTTGAAGCTCTCAGGGGGGTAGGAAGGCTCCATCCGATATTTGAATTACCTAGAAATAATCGACTACTAGAAAAAATGCCAAGAAAATCCACGGTCCCCATCATTTCTCCTGCCAGCTAGCCCCGTGATGAATAATCAAGACTAAAACATCGCTTCCGGCCACCCATGGCTGGCAGAGTTCGAATCTGTTAGAGCGTACCATTCCTGTATCATCAGCCCTATAGATGCTGAGGGATTTGGATTCTCCTCAACTAATTTCTTTGGTTCTTTCCGAGTCTAGCAAGCTTATAAACCAGACGTCTCTAACCTACGGGGCTGTCCAGCCAGCTTCCAGGACAGCCCCCCGACCATGACCTGTAACAGCAGAGCCCAGAAAGGGATACCTCTAATCCGATAAACTGACAAAAGGTGGCCCAAAAGGAACTGCCCTTGCTCTGGGGACTCATCTGACCCAGACGCTCGGTGTTTATGGAGTATTTTACCAGATGTGAGATATCGAGGGCAGACATCACGTCTTCACCGTCTCTTTCCCTAGGGCCTTTCCAGGCACCAGCCCCAGCCCGTAAAGCACTACTGAATAACCACCATATTTACCTGGCCGCCCAAGCTAAAAACCTGCGAGTGGCCCTAGTCTCCAATCTGGCTCTCCTTCCACACGTCCGAGTTGTCAGCAAACCCCACTGGCTCTGTCCACCTAAACCCTCCCCAAATCTGTCCACTCGCCACCACCTCCATGGCCTGGCCACCTCCTGTCCTAGCCTAGTCACCATCATTTCTTGCCTGGGTGAAGTAGCAGCCTCCTATCTGGGCTCCTTGCCTCTGCCCTTGATCTTTTACATTCTATCCCCCCCTTACTGCAGCCAGAGAACTCCTTTTAAAACAAAAATCAGATTGTGTCACGCTCTCCACTGTCTCCCTTTCTCCTTCAGCCAGAAACACAAGTCCCTTCTGTGCCCTCGCAGCCCCTCCGTGTGCCAGCCCTGCCTACATTTCTGCCCTCTTTTCTCCCACTTCCCTCCTTGCTCCTCTCTTCTGTCCCTGCAGATGTCCCGACTGGTTCCCCAACACACCAAACCTGTCCCTCTCCCCGCACCGCCCCCCCGAGACCTCCCTACTTGCTGTTCCCTCTGCCTGGAATGTTCTTCCCCTAGATGTCCACATGGCTCACATGTTTTTCATTCGGAGTCTTTGCAAATGTCACCCCTTTACAAAGTGCTTTGCTGGCCATTCTCTCTAAAGTAGCACCTCCCATCACGTTCCACCTTCTTTCCCTGTTTTATTTTTCTTCGCAGTGCTTATCACTGCTTGTCACTTTGTTACGTTTCTAAGTGGTTCTCTGACTTGCCATCCTCTCCACCACCGCCCCCCCCGGGATGTTAGCTTCCTCCTTGATGTCAGGGGGCTTTGGTTTCTCCATGGCCGAGGCCCCAGTGCCTAGACCTTGGCACCCAGTAGCTGTTCCACAATGAGTTGTCCAGTGAATGAATGAACCATGTGTTGAAATGAACACACATGTTAAGTACCCAGTGGTTAAATTATTGACAGGGAAGAGACTTTATCATCAGGGTAGTGCGGTGGCTGGGAGGATGATGTGGTCCCCAGACCAGCAGCATCCCTTGGAAGCTTGCTAGGAATGCAGATGCATGGGCGCCACCTCAGACCTGCGGAATCCGAAGCCGTGGGGTGAGCACAGCAAATCTGTGTTCTGACAAGCCCCCCAGCACGCACGCTCACGTTTGAGAACTACCACAGTTCAGGTTATTTGCTTCGAACTCGACAGGTCGAAATTATTTTGCTTGGGGGCACTGATTCCCCATTCCAAATGCTGGTGTAGAAATAATTCTCAGCATAACGAATGACAACGTGGACCAAAGACCTACACAGAGTATGTGTGGAATTGTGTGAAGTAAGCTGGTGGTACCCCCTTCAACATTCGGAACAGTTCCTACTTAAGGAAGAACAAACTTTAAAATAAAAATATTATAAAAAATGGCACAAACAAGAAGTACAAATTCGTCCTTGGGAAGTAAAGCAGACGTTCCTTTTTATTACATGCGGAGGTGACAGCAGGCTTCCCCAGAGTTGGATGGAGTTATAACACTTAACCCCACGGGCAAAAAGGGAGACAGACGCAGATGGAGACCAGGGGGAAAGATCACAATTCCTGGCAATTCTGCCCAGTGTCATTCAACGAGCAGAGGTCCCAGCTCGCTGGTCCTCTGCCCGCACCCCCATCCCCAGGCCACATTTAGAAGTATGTGAGGACATCTGTGTTGTCCCATGAGGGGCTGTTACTATGTTACTATGTTACACATAAGAGCTGTCGCCCCAAATGCCATGGCCCCTTCTGCACCCAAGACCCTCCCCCCAGGCGAGGGAGCATCCCCGCCGCCCTCCCCCCACCCCAGACCGCGACCACCACCACCACCAACCTCTGCATCTCCGCTCCTGCGCGCCCCTCCTGGCTGCAGTCCAGGGTTTTGAGACTCATGTTTTCCAGGGACCCTAAACACACACCAGCTCCTGCCTCCGGACAGAGGTGAAGGATGGGCATCGGAGCCAGCGCTGGAGGGAAACGGGCCATGCTGGTCTGATGAGAGACCCTCTGTGCGGCCGCCGAGCGGCACCTAAAGAAATGGCAAGGGCGATCTGACCATTCCCGAGTCTGACCTCTTGCTGCGTTTATTACCTGAGCAAGTCACCTGGGAAGGGAGGCTCATTCAGCAGGCTCCCCCCCACCCACCCCACCCACCCCGTGCCTGAAGTGCATACTCTCCTCTCCAGAGTGCCCCTTCCAGCTCTGCGGGAGGACGGCACAGGGGCCAGGAAGAAGGGCCCCTCTGCTCAGAGCCGCTGACCTTGGGTCAGTCACGGCCGCTCTTAGTCAACTAACCCCATTATAAACTGGGAATAATGGCAGAACCTCTTTCATAGGGTTACTGTGGATTAAATGAATTAATCCTTATAAAGCATCATGTATGTCTAGCACTATGGATAAGCCTTCGCTGTCATTATCGTATAAGGATTTGACACGGTCTCGCCCTGCTGTTACGAATTCAAGAAGAGGGGAACACACGAGGATCACCTGAGCCTGAACAGACTTAGACTAAGCCAAGGGGTGGCTACGACCCTTGGGCTTCCCCACCCCCCTTCCCTGGAGAAGGGCAGCCCCCCCGCCCCGCCCCATTGTACATCAGCACACTCAGGGCGCCATCAGCTGAGGGACATGTGTTTGTGGCCCAGCCACCTGGAGCCGAAAGGGAGAATTCTCCAGTTATTGTGGCTTCTTTAACATCAGCCCCTGAACACGTAAACCCAGGAGCTGTATTTACGACGTGACAGGAGGAAATTCAGTCCCACCTTCCCTCCGCCACTCCACCCCACAGCTCTGGTGCTCATCACGTTAGAACAAAAAGGGTCTTAAAAACCACTCTGCTTGGGCGCCTGGGTGGCTCAGTTGGTTAAGCGACTGCCTTCGGCTCAGGTCATGATCCTGGAGTCCCTGGATCGAGTCCCGCATCGGGCTCCCTGCTCGGCAGGGAGTCTGCTTCTCCCTCTGACCCTCCCCCCTCTCATGTGCTCTCTCTCATTCTCTCTCTCTCAAATAAATAAATAAAATATTAAAAAAAAAAAAACCACTCTGCTTCACCCAACTCCCAACCCCAAGCCCCATGGTCTGGACAGTGTTTTCGTTCAGGGCCATCAGTCTGTTTCATTCAAACTTCATCAAGGCAGACAGATGGAAGGATCCATGGAGTCAAGGTACCTAATATTTTTGAGCACCTACTATGTGCCAGACCATAAGCTCGGTGCCTTCTACATATGCGATCCCCTAGGATCCCTACAGCAAACCTGCAGTTCTATTTAATGAACAGGAATCTGGGGACATATTTGGAAAACTTTATTATACCCATTTTACAGAATGAATGACAATCAAGGAGACTGACTTGTCAAAAGGCATGCAGGTGGGAAGCAGGAGACCAGACCCAACTCAGCCTGACTACACAGCCCATGCTCTTTCCCCTTCACTAGGCTGCTTTCCAAAGTTGCTTCCAAGGAAAACATGGTAATGAACAATGATAATCCTGAGAAAAGTACCTGGCAAAGGCTCTACCGATGAAAGCCTACCTTCCTCAGGAACTGGGTGCAGCCATGAATACTGGAGTTCCAACTTTAGTAGTTTAAACCCAAAGGGGTTGGCATGACACCTCCATGAGGTCTTCAGAGACTCATGAACCTTGGATTTTTCTGCTCTGCCCACCTCAGTGTGTGGCTTATACCCTCAGGATCAAATCATGGCTCCAGATGGCTGCTGGAGATCCAGTCATCACAACTATGTTCCAGGCAAGAAGGAGGAGGAAGAAGGAAAAGACAAAAAGAGTAGGTGGGATGGCCTTCCAGGCTTCTGTGGGTGAGAGCAGTTCTCAGCTGAAGGGTATATTCAACATCCACAGCAGGAGGGACCTGGGCGAATGGGTCCTGCAAAGGGGGTCCGGGCAGGTCACCAAAAGTGTCTATGACATTGTGCCTTCTCCATGGCTCTAGAAACGAAATCTTCCTCCCTTATTTAGTCAGAGGATTTAAACTCCCCCCAGTTGCCCACTCCCAAACACGCTTTTCCAAACTTATCCATGTGCTCAGCAAAACACAAGCAAGATCCAGGCCCGAATTTAGAAGTAAACGGCATTTCATAGAGCTCTGCTTCCCTAGCTAGATGGTAAATACCTTGCAGGCCTGATTCTGGGTCCCAGGCCAAATACACTCATCTAACCCAGGCTTGCAGCCACTGGAGGCTTGTGATTTTATGGCACAATTTGATGATTTCCCTAATGAGCCCACCAGCCTGACCTGCTGGCTCAGTGGGCCTCACCACTTCCACGTGCCCCGCTCCCCGGCTTGGCTCCGCCAGGGGATGATGCTGAACCCTTTGAGCAAATTGTGTCATCCTGAGCTGTTTGAGTTTATTTCCACTAAAAATACACCCTGAAACTGGGGCACGATGAAGGATTGCTGACAAATGAGAAAGAGGAATGAGTAAAGACTCTGAAGCCGTCTGAATCCTCAGAGTCACCTCCAAACACTCACCACTGAGCTGAGCATGGACCTCCACCACTCACCACCGTAAGCAGTAAAAGTTCAAGCAATCGTGTGTGGCTCAGAGGGCTTGTGAGTCATTGTTAGGAGATGCCCTGGATACGACGCAACCCCTCATTTTATTGAGAGAACAAGAGAGCAAGAAGGGAGTGACTTTGCCCTGAGCCACACCGCTAATTGGTGGTGGAGCAGGGCCTGGGGCCCACGCTCTCGGCTCACTCCCAGGTCAGTGCTTCTGCCCTGTGCCTTGTGTCTGCGATCCCTGTGGCACATCCTAAGGCACAGGCATTTCAGAGGGGTCAGGGAAGACATCAGTAAAGAATGCTTTCAGTTTCAAGTTACAGAAAACCAAGGGCAGTGGCCTCTCGACTGTAGGGACATTAGTGTTTACTTAATGAGTAAGTAAAGTTAAGGGGGTTGGGCCCCTGACTCAGCCATGTCAACAAGGATCCAGGCTCTCTGCTCTGCCATTCAGAGCATTTTGACTTCATCCTCAAGCTTACTGCCTCACGTCACAAAATGGTTGCCACAGCTCAGGATATCAAATCCTCATAAATGTATCCAAAGCTAGAAGGAGCTACCAAAAAAAAAATTTTTTTTTAAATAAATAAATTTTAAAAGGCTGTCCCAAAAATACTGATTTAAAAGGATATATGCACCCTATGTTTATTGCAGCATTATTTACAATAGCCAAACTATGGAAGCAGCCCAAGATGAATGGGTAAAGAAGATGTGGTATATACACACAATGGAATATTATTCAGCCATAAAAAAAAGAATGAAATCTTGCCACTTACAACAATGTGGATGGAGCTAGAGAGTATGATGCAAAGCGAAATAAGTCAGAGAAAGACAAATACCATATGATGTCATTCATATGTGCAACTTAAGAAACAAAACAAATGAGCAAAGGGGGGAAAAGAGAGAGAGAGAGAGAAGCAAACCAAGAAACAGGCTCTTAACTATAGACAACAGACTGATGGTCACCAGAGGACAGGGGGTGGGGGGATGGGTGAAACGGGTGCTGGGGATTAAGGAGTGCACTTACCTTGATGAGCACCTGATGATGAACGGAGGTGTTGAATCACTATATTGTATACCTGAAACTAATGTAACATGGTATGTTAACTATACTGGAATTAAAATTTTAAACTTTTGAAAAATTTAAAAAATAAAAAAATAAAAATTATTTTTAAAAAAAGACTTGTCTTCTCCAGGGGTAGCCCTCTCTTCTATGAGGGAGGAAACCCCTTTCTTTATATCTCATTGGCCAGAGTCAGGTCCATGTGCACCCTACACCAATCACTGACAAAGGGGAATGAGCACATCCGCGCTTGGTTTGGACCAATCAGGATTCACCCCTGAAGGGTGGTCTCTGTAGTTCCTCATCTGTAAAATGGGGTGTTTCATAGCTGCCACACAGGGTTATAGTGAGTGGAAACCCTGATAGGAGACAGGAACATTATTCTTGCAATCCTGAGACGGAAAAAGTCTATAAAAATAGACCTCTGATCATTAGAGAAATACCTTCCATGAAGAGACAAGCTACAAAATGTTGCTAAGAGACATGTGTACTTAACACAGACAAAGCTTCTTTGCTAGAATAAATCCAAGGAGGGAACTCCCAGAATCACACAGAAGCCTCGGGGCTGAAGGGAAGACGGGGATAATTTGAAGGACTGGAAAGGTGGGCGGCGCGGGGGGTCGGGGGCGGGGAGATGTGGCTTCAGTCGTGGGCTGCACCTGCGGTTCTGGCTCTGTGGGTTGGTGCTCTGGGGTGGCAGACCAGGAGACTGTTCCCTCTGGGTACATGAAGAATCACCCCCCCACACCTTGCTCTTTTTTAAAATAGCGTAAGATGGGGCATTTGGGTAGTTCAGTCGGTTAAGCGGCTGACTCTTGATTTCGGCTCACGTCATGATCTCAGGGTCGTGAGACCGAGCCCTGCGTTGAGCTCCATGCTGGGTGTGGGGTCTGCTTCAGATTCTCTCTCCCTCTCCTTCTGCCCACCACCCTACTCTCTCTCAATTAATTAATTAATTAATTAAAATTAAAATAACGTTAAGTTTTCCGTTGTATGGATGTACCATAATTTGCTTACTTGGTCCCTCATCAATGGATATTCAGGTTGCCTCCAATCTTTGGACAGATTTCTTCTCACAATGCAATGGTGATCATCTTATTCGCCTGTGGATAGCCATTTAGTGGCTTCCCATTTCTCTGAGGATAAAATACCAAGTCAATGCGGCCTCAGGCTCAGGCCTGGTCTGCACAGCTCCGCCCCTGGGAATCTCTCCCTCCCATTCAGAGGTGCAGACCCCCAGGCCTTCCGGAAGTTTCTCGGCTCACCTACCCACCTCATGGTTTGTACAGAGGCTGCTCCTTTTGCCTGGAATGTGCCCCCATTTCACCTGGGGGAACCTCCCCCCCATCCTTCAGCTCTTGGCCTGAAAACCGCTGCCTCCAGGAAGCCTCCCATGGTAAACGGTGTTTATTTTTATTTTTTTTATTTTTTAAATTTTCCAAAGATTTTTCATTTTAATTACCATCTGTGTGAAACAGAGCAAGAAGAGAATAAATATGTACACGTCTACATAGTCACATACACACAGAACACTCTGGAAGAATTCTTAAGAAACAAGTGCCTGAGCTGTCTCCTGAGAGGGAAGCAGGTGGCTGGGGAAGGGGTGGGAAGGAGACTTTTCTCGGCACAGCCTTTTGTACCTTTTACATTTTGAACCGTATGTTTCTTGATTTAGGTTGCGAGATCTCTTGATGGATAGATAGAGCAAAACTTCACGAATAAAGCAGTTCCTCTGGCTGCTGTGGAAAAAAGGGGCTGATAGGCTGAGAGTAGACGTCAGCAGGTCAGTGAGTCATCGTCTGGGAGCTGGGAACAGGGCTGTGCAGGTGCAGAGAAGGGGATGGAGTCAAAGGACATGCATAGAGCAAAACTGAATTCTTTTTACAGCCCGTCCTGTTCTGATTCTGTCCGTATTCGAATGGAAGAGGAGACTGAACCAGGAGAGATCGTCCCCTGGGGAGCCCTCCTCCATCACTCCTTTGTCTAAAAGCTGGTCATTTTGTACCTGGTGGCAGAGAGTGGAGTCGGAGAGGGAGAACCTTGGGATCTGAGAATAAAAAGCAAGGAACGGTGCAAAAAGCAAGGTCCATTCTGACAGCCCCCTTTTCTCTGGCACTTTTTCGTCACCCTCCTTGGCAGAATTCTAGAAGTCAGATACACAGGGGATCCACCTGCCCGTAGTTCCAGGCAAACACACGGTCCACTGGCATCCCACATGGGAACCCCACCTCACCTTGCCTAGGCTGATCGAGCCCTACCTGCTAGCTCACGGAAGACATTTCCTCATGGAGGAAGAAGCTAATCCTTTGACTTATGGGTTTTGGGGGAGTGTTTGTTGAATGGAACAGTTGACTTTTGGCTAAAATGCAAACGTCCTTGAGAGAGACAACATGGGCAGCTATAATTCACTCAACAAAAGTACAAAGCAACCCTCATAAAGCTATGAGTCACACAGTCACAGACAAAGGAACACGGTTCACTAACCAAAAGGCGATTCCAGCTTGGCAGTTTGATATGAAGTTAAACATAGACTGACCCAACACTCACACACTCAGGGATTTGTGTAAGAGAAATGGCACTGTGTCTCCACACAAAGACTTTTATATGAAAGTTCACAGCAGCTTTATTCGGAACAACCAAACCCTGAAAACAACCCAAATGTCCATCAAGTGGCAAAGGGATAAATAGATTAGGCTGTGCGGTGTATCCATACAGTGGAATATTACTCGGCAATCCACAGGAACAAATAGGGACACACGTGGCGACACGGTTGGCTGTCAAACACTGTAGGTTAAGTGACAGGCTAATCACCGCACCATTATCTGCCTGTGACATTCTGGAAGAGACAAAAATGGTATGGACAGGAATCAAACCTTTCATTCAAATTGGTGGTTTCCAGGGGCTGGCAGTAGGAAGAGGGACTGACTGTGAAGGGGCGTGAGAGAATTAAGGGAATGGAAATGTTCTAGCTCTCTCGACTGTCACTGTCCGGGCGATTAGGTGACTGCTACCCAGAGAGGCTCTCAGGAGGTGCCCTGGGGCCTTTGGGGGTGGGGTTTGAGGGAGGAGCCGAGTGGGCGGAGCTCGAGGCCCCGCCTCCCCCAGAGCCCTCGGGGTTCACGTGTTTCTATACACTGCCCTTCTGCTTAACCTGGGCGAAACGGTGGTTCCACTTAGCGAAACGCCAGTTGGAGGAGCGCTGGGTCCAATATTCCTTTAAAGTCCCTTTCAGGCCTGACGTTCGACACCATATGTAGAAGGGAACTAATATTATTTGTTCTAACTTCATCATTTGATTTCACCTTCACAGCAGCCCTGAGAAGTGGTGATTATTCACCATCTAACGTGTAGGAAACGGGGGCTCGCGGAGGATACCTGACTTGCCCAGCACACAGCCGGTGAGGACCCGCCCAGCCGCACCTGCCCACCCCAGCATCCATGCGCTTTTTAGGACAACCCGTAGCACCTCTGGTGTGAAGTGACTTACGAGAGGAGCCCTCCCGGGGGGGGAGGAGGGCAGTGAGTGGGAGAGGTGATTTCTGGTTGGAAGAAAAGATCCTTGAAAGCTGGACAGGAAGCCTACCAGGAGTGGGGCCAGATGTGAGCAAAACACAGGAGAGGGAAAGACAAGTGAACCCTGTGGTTGTGGGGTGGGGGGTGGGGTGGGGAAGGTCCCCTGGGAGAGGAGGGAGGCGGCCCAGGGAGGCTGGTCAAAGATGCTCAGGATGGGCAGAGGAAAAAGAGAGGAAGAAAGCACCAGGTCTCTAAAGGCCAGGCGGTCTGCAGAATGCAGGGCTGATGGAGGGAAGATAGAGTTTACCTTCTTTCCAGGTTTGCCAGGAGCAATGGCCCCAGCCCACAAGGGTGGAAGAATGAATGATCCACGAATGAGTTAAACCAATATTTATTCACCACCACTCAGGCCCAGGGTCTGTGCCAGACGTTTTCACTGATGCTAACTTTCTTAATTTTCATAATAAGCCTGTAGAATAAATGTTATTATTCCTAAACCTTCACTTGGCAAACATACAGAATGCTTATTACGTGCCAGGCACTCTGCTAAGCCCCGAAGATCCAGAGATGAACAAGATGATGGAACTAAAAGGTTTAAAACCCAGCGTTCGAATCACGATTCTGCATTTACCAGCTCTTGGTCATTGGTTAAGGTACCTCTCTGTGCCTCAGACTCCTCATCTGTAAAATGGACATAATAGCGGCACCTGCCCAGGACTACTGAAGGGCGTGTTAGAAAGCTCGGAGGCCTGCATGTCACGTGAGCCCTCGGCTGCAGCTGATTGGAGGAGAGTCAGGCGCCCACACAGAAGCAGCCAGTCCATTGGCAGGGAGTGAAAAGCTGAGCTGGGCCACCAGATTCTCTGCGGATGGCAACAGGAACAGCAATGCATGCACACGCCTCACAAAGGTTGGAAGGACAGGTGGATGCTTCCGTTTCCTAGCTTTTGAAAGGTGCATCGGTTTGGCTAATTAAGCCATACCTCCTGTTTATCTAATACCATTCAGTTTGCAATGCATTTTCACATCCGGCAGCCCCACCACACCTGTGATGAAGGGGGAGAGGATGCACACCTCGTTTTACCGGTGAGAAAACGGAGGTTCACAGAGCGAGGGGACGAGTGGTCCCGGAGCCGGCCGCTGGGAAGCCAGCATGCCCCGCAAGCCCCGCTCTGCATCTGAGCTCTGTCCATTACATCTGCCTTCGAGTTTCAGCTGCTTCACCGGGTGTTCACGAGAAAATCATGTGCACTTTGTAGTTCGGTAAAAATAAAAAAAACATATATATTACCGTCAGCTCTGAGATGCGTTCGGGGTTGGAAATGTGGTACATTTTGTTCCAGCCTTTATTTAGTATGTGGTTCAGATCCAGGCCCTGTGTACAAAACAGCCAGGACGGTGGCTAAATTCTCTGTGCCAATGAAGAGCCGGCGCCGGATGAGTAATTTCAAAAAACGGGCAGCCCCTGAGCCCTGCCAGCTTCCCTCTGGGACGTCTTTTTCAGCCCATTTAGTATTTTAGAATTCCTAAAAATAATCTGCTGTGGATATTTCTCAGCCTCAGTGTCAGGAAGTTGGGGTTCTGATCTAAACAGCTAAACTTGGCTTTCAAGCGCCCCCCAAACTGGCAGTTCCTTCCTTTTAGCCTTATATCAAGTGATCCAACGTGCTGCCCAAACTCCAGCTAGGATCATTTGTGCATTATTCGCTCCATGTTTATTGAGCACCTAGTATGTGCCAAGGACTCTGCTAGAGGTAATGTCCCTATATTCACAGAGCATATTGTTTAGAGTGAAATATATACAATAATTAAATAATTAAATGCATGTAAATATAAAACTGCAAAGTATGGAACCAGAGTGGGAAAACTGGTTACAAGAGCAAGGCCTGGCTTCGTCTGGGGGGGGTGAGTGGGTCAGAGAGGGCTGCTCTGAAGAAGGGATGGCTCTGTTGAGGCCTGACACCCACAACCCCCCGACTCTGACCATCCCCAGTGCTGAGCCTACACTGGGGCCTAAGTGTTTCTAACACGCGCACCTGACCATGCCACACTCCTACTTGTAAGCTGACAGGGCCTCCTGCTTGCCTGCCCGCTAACTTGAAAATTTTCACTTGACTCAGAGTCGGGCCTTCCAGGCAGGACGAGTGGCCTATGCAAAAGCCTGGGGATATAAACCCCAAAGGGGGGGCCACTGAAGAGGCTCTAGATGAAGTGAGGGTCATCTCTAAAGAGGTGACATCCCTGCTCCCACACCCAATCTACCACTTATGGCCACTGGGGCTAAGTCCCAAACGTGCCTCTAATTCACCCACTTCTCTCCTCCTCATCTTGGTCCAGGTCTCATCATATCAGGGACAGGCTCACCACAACAGCCTGCTCCCCTCTCCCTCGGCCTCTGGTCCTCACTGTCCTTGCCCTGCAGTGGCCAGGGACCCCATTGTTGCCCTATGGCCACATCATTCCCCCACTTAAACCCTCCGGTGACTCCCATCACCACTGACCACATGCTGGCCTGATGTCACAACCCGGCACCACCTGGCCTCAACCTCCCTGCCAGCCTTGTCTTCGGCCTCTGGAACCCTAACTCGAGCCACAAGGGCTTACTGGCAGCTTCCGTCATGTCCCATGATCTCCTGGGAGGCCAAGACTCTGCACTTGCCCTTCTCTTCTCAGGGATGCTCTTCCTCTCTCTGAACCCCTCCCCTCAGGACTCAAGTCAGGGGTTACCTTCTCTGGACACCCAGCCTGGGTCAGGTGCTTCCTCTTTGCTCCCGCAGAGGCCGAGGCCCTTCACAACACTCCTCACAAGGTTGCCCTCACCTGAATGCCCGCTGGTCTTCCCAACCAGACTGATGCGTGAGAGCAGGACCATGGCCAGCACCGTAGCCGTGGCGCTCAGTGCAAAAATCAAGTGGCAGTGTCGTGGTGGTAGCTGATGATGGGGTGGGTAGATGGGTGGACAGATCCACGGCACAATGGAAGGAGGGGTGCATAAGCAGGCAACGAGAGAGATGGGTGGTGGGAAGCTTGGGGACAGTGTGGGGGAAGTGGGAGCTGCTGCGTACTTGCATTGGAACCCCAGCTCTACCTCCTCCTACTTGTGTGACCTTGAGCAAGTGATTTGACCCTTCCATGCCTCAGTATTTTCCTTCTGTAAAATGGGGATGATCATACTAATACCATGCTCACAGGGTTGCCATGCGAATTAAATGAGTTGCTATGGCACCGTGAGGAGGATGCCGTGCTGGGGTGCTTCAGCCCTGGAGAGCTTGGACGCGCGATGGGAAAGGCAGGTGGAGGTGGTCCCGGGCCCAGGGCGGCCAGAGAGAACGGGGGCCAGGGAATGGGGCCCTCCTCGAAGGAGGATGGGGCTGCCAAATACCGAACAGGAGCAGCCGAAAGTAAAGAAGGTGTATGCTGGGCACTTCCTACAAGAGTACAAAGTAGAGATTCTGGTCTCCATTCAGGGGGAGGCAGAGTGACTGGCCTGGGGTGATGCATTCGGTAAGGGGCAGAGCTGGGGTTCGAACCCAGGTCTGTACGACTGCAAAGCGTCTGCCCCTCCAACCACATTGCCACTCCCATGGAAGGTGGCATCCCCTACTGGGTACTGTCTTCTGGAATTGACTGGTCTAGTTGTGGTCCCTGGAATGCATCTCTTCCTTCTCCCAGGATGCCTGGAGGGGAAGGGCACCTCTCTAAGAAGGAGAGAAGAAGGAAACCATTTGTCTTGGGCGGGGAGGTGACCCGATCTTCAGTGGGCAGAGTTTCGGTGCTGGAAGCGACTTGAGAGGTCGTGCTAGGGTCAGTGTAATGGAGAAGGTGAGGAAACCGGACCTAGACCTTGGCAGGAACTGCCTGTAGCTGCATTGATTAGAACCTCCTGGGAAGATGCAGTAGCTCCTTTCCATAGATAAGGTGGGTGGGGTGGAATCAGGGATTGGCTGCCTGGGCCAAGGAGGGGAACCCCCCAGCTTGTCGTCTTCGAAGCAGGTGGAAAGTAAGCTGAGGGGGAAATAGGACATGGCTCTGCCCCTGCCCCCCAAGATCTGCTGTAACGTGCAGGACTGTGGGCAAGAGGAAAGAACATACCTCCCCTGGAGATCTCGTGCACGTGAGGCCCTGTGTACACACGTGCTTAGACGCCACCCCACGTGATCCCCACGGCAACCCTCATTGTTAACCCTGCTTCCACGTGGGAAAACCAAAGCTCAGAGACACAAGTAGCTTGCCCAAGGTCCCACTCGCAGCAAGTTGAAGAACTGATCCAAACCTGGATCCATCTGTCCCCAAAGTAGGTGCCACTCCCAGAGCTCAGCATGTCCCTCCCGCTCTCTGGGCCTCAGTTTCCCCATCTGTGCAATGATGGTGTTTGGTGAGATGATCTCGAAGGGCTTGTTCTAGTTTGGAGCACGCTCCCAGCATCAAACACATCTGCTTTTTGGTTCTAGGGTCAGAAACGCAGCCCCAGCTCCATGCCAGTCCCATGTCAGCCACTGAGGAGAGGAAGCCAAGAAGGTGCGGTCCCTCGAGAAGGGTGCAGGCTGTGGGGGACAGACCATATAGGAATGATTCCAGTACCCTGAGCTGAGTGCTCCTATACACACTGAGTCCTCCTGGGTGTGCAGCTCGGGGCCAGATGGAGGACATGGGACCCAACCAAGGGGCTTGTCTCCCTGCTGGAGGCTCACTGGGGCGCACTGCAGCTCCTGACCCCCGAGAATGAGGCTAGCCCTCACATGCGCACTGTCCTTTATCGTGTACCCAGCCCTTCCCCATGGGCCCATGAGTTAGCTAGGGAAGGGATTCTTTACTAGACTCATCTCCTACAAGCACAAAATGAGGTGTAGAGGAGATAGGTCGCTGATCCAAGGTCACAGAGCTTTGGAGGAACAGGAAGATATAGGCCCATCTATTGCCTTGTCTCCTTCTACATCCCCTCTTGATCCCTTAGGACTCAGAGCAGATTTGAAAACAGGCAATAGGTGGTATCGTATAAATCAAAGCTGGCGGCTCAACCACAGAGCAGACACAAAAGGTTTCTTGAAGGAGGTGGGGACCCATTCTGGATCCTAAGAGTGGGGTGACAATTGGCTGGAGGAGAGCAGGCATCCCAGGCAGATAAATCACATGTGCAAAGGCCCAGGGGCAGAGTGAGCTCCTGAGGAGTGGTTGGAGTGCAGTATCGCTGGAACATGGAGTAGAGCTGAGGCAGGGAGCTTACCTGGGTCAGGGAGGGGGACGGGGCTAGGGACCGGCGGGGGGGGTGCCTGGCTCTCACAGAGCCTTGAAGACCAGGCTGCATTTACAGAAGACGGGACCTGGGGCGGGTGCAGGGGAGAAGTGTGGGTGGTATACAGGACTGCTCATCCACTCATTCCGGAACAGAGGATTTGGCTGACCTGGCTGTCTGATTTGAGCGATAACTTTTCCTTTCTGAGCTCGTTGTTCCCTCCTCAAAGGATAGGAATCTTCAAAAGTCCATGAAGTTCTGACATTTATGATTCGAGGTTGGAATGACCTTTCCTCAGCACCATTACTGAGGAGCGTGTGGGTGCTGGCCCAGGGTGGGGCTGAGCATGAGGCCAGGGGAAGGCCGGGGTGTGGGGCAGGGAGGGCCCTGTCTGCGTTGCCTGGGGACCCCCGGGGAAAGGAGAGAACGGGGAGTTTGGAGGAAGGTAAAGGCACGCTCTGGACCAGCTGATCCAGGCTTAGGGATCATGGCGGGGAGGGGGTGACCAGGAGACAAATGTGAAATGGCAGCCCCCCACCCTGAGAAGCCCATCCTTCCCTGTGCCTCCCTCCCTGCCGGCCCAGAATCCCATGTGCTTTCTTTCACCCTCTGTGAACACCTTCCCCCCAGCTGCTCCAGCCTCATCTAGCTGGATAAGATCCAGCTAGATCTCATCCCCTGGGTCCTCCTATCTCCGCGGGGCACCTGAGACTGGGGATGAGAACACCCACCTGTGTATTCACTCTCTCGGAAAGCGCACGTTAGCTGACCACTCTGGTATTGTTCTGGAAGACTAAGAAGCCTGAGGCTCTGCCTGCTGGAGCTTGCATGCCAGCGACAGAGACAGACAATGAATGGAATCGGCCAGAAGATGGTACGGGGTCTAGAGGACAGGACAAAGTAGCGCAGAGCAAGAGAAATGGGGTGGCTGCCATTGTAAATAGGGTGGTCAGGCCAGGCCTAGCTGAGAAGGCAACATTGAAATGAAGACTTGGAGGACTTCTGGGGGCTGAGTCAGAGCTCCAGTAAATTACCCGAAGCTCACAGCAGCCCCAAGAGGCAGCTTTTTTATAGATGAGGAGACTGAGGCTTAGAGGGTGATGTTAGAGTCCAAGGTGCTCTGCCCGCAAGTGCTGGGCCCAGGATTCGAAACCACATCTGCTGATTCTGAACCAGCACAGGGGAGCGTCGTGGTTGGGGTCAGAGCGAGCGTGCTGGAGAGAAGGACCTCATCTTGGCCACATCTCAGCCGAGCCTCAGGCAGGCTCCTTACCACCCTGGACCTCAGGGTCCTCATCTATGATGTGGGGGTGGTGACAGAGCCAACGCAGTGCACGTAAGGGCTTACACAGTGCCTGGCACCAGGCAAGGGCTCCAAAGTGATAACAAATAATCACCATCATCACCATCACCATCATCATCATCACCACCATCATCATTATTTCTCCTGTGCCTCATCTGCCCGAGCCACACTACAGAGCCCCCAGTAAGGGTGCCTGGCCTGTGGCTAGAGCCTGTTGACTGAGCCTGTGTTGGGGGCTGGTGGGTGTGAAGGGGCTGCCTTGGTGGATGACAGGTGCCCTTGGCTCCATCTCGCCCTCCCTCGCTCCCTCGCTCCCCTCTCTCTGGCTGATAAAATATGGAGAAGTTGGCACGGCCGGTTGCTGCTGAGAAGGCTACCAACACCCCAGAGAGGGTGATGGAGAGCCCTGATTACACAGGCCTGGTGGGCGGCCCGGGGGGTGGGCAGGAAAGCAGCAGTCGCCCATCCATCTCAGAGCCTTCAGCCCACCTGGCCTGGCATCCAGGCACAGGATCCAGCCCGTCCGGGTGCTGCCTGTTTCCATCCCAAAGGCCAGTTGTCTCTGTCGTCTCCCTGGCCCCTCATAGGAGCCCATGGTGGAGAAAGGGCAGGGGTCTGTTTGCAGATGAGCGACCTGAGGTCCTGAGCGGGGAAGAGACCTACAGAGCGAGTGGCCACGTTGGGACTAGAAACTTCAATTTCCCCCAGCTAACGCCCTTTCACTGCCCTGTCAACACCTGTCCAGCTCCTCGGGGGTATTTGCAAGAACCTGGGGAGCAGTGTAGCTTGGAGGTTCTGAGTTCCGGAGCCAGGGGACCCGAGCTTGAGTCCCAGCTCTGCCACTCAGAATACCCTTGGGAAAATTAGTTAATTCAGGCTCACTTTCCCCATCTGTTAAATGGGGATGATGAGCTGAGTCCTCTCCGGGATTCAGAAGCCCACGTCCCAGATCCATGCCTGGGTCAGGGTCTCTGAGGCATGCAGAACCTCCCTGCCCTCCTGGTTTTCTCGCATCTGCCCTCCCCATGCTGTGCTTCCTAGATACAATGCCTTTCCCGCTTGTTACCTGCTGAGCCCCGGGCTCCAGGGCAAATGGCACCTCCACTGAGAAGCCCTCCCTGACCCTCATGTTTCCACATGGGGCATATCACCCCCAATCTGGAAACACTCTTAGAGCCTAACCACCCCTGGACCACAGCCTGGGTCCCATGGCACACGTTCCACTGGCCGCCTCCCCACCATGCCTTGGGATGCTGGAGAACAAAAATCCTGGCAAAATCCTCTCCCTGGAGCCCCCGTGACTGGCAGGGTGTGTGACTGGAGCAGGGGCTTATTTCTGAGAGAGAAGAAGGTCACAAGGTAGCAGCCGACAAAGGTTCCAGGCTTTCCTGCTCTCAGAGATGTCTGACTTTCCACGAGAGACTGGAAGTCAGGAATTGCTTTTCACAATCCCGAGGACAGAATGAGCTGGGCTGGGCTTCCAGGATAAACGATAGAGCGAAAGAAAGAGACATTCAGACCAGCTGGGGCTCTACAAGCCCCCCAGATCCTACCCTGCTAGCTGCTGCCTGTGTCCCCCGGGGGCAGGGCATGTGTGTATCACCTGAAGCCCGGCCTGCTATAAGCCCGTCCTGCTGCGGGATGGATAAAATCTAAATCCTGGTGCCTGCCCCATCTTCCCCAGATCTTCTGGCTCCCTAAAGCCCCCCACTGTCCACCACATGCATATTCTCTTATTTTATTTTTGATACACTGGCTTCAACTGTCCACCCTGTCCTGAGCACTCCTGCCTCAGGGCCTTTGCACAGGCCCTATTCTTTGCCCATGATGCCCCCTCCTCAACTCTTTGCCTGGATTATGTCCACTCATTGTCTCAGTCTCCACCAAAACATCACTTCCTCAAAGATGCCCTCCCGGGCCCCTCCGACGAGGCTGAGCCCCGCTTTTTCGTTCCCCCAACATCCTCAGCTTTTCTCCCATAGCACTTACCACAGTTCATAATCACACATCTTATTTGGATCATTGTTCACATCCTGGGAGAGCCGTGACCAGGAGCACGGGCCCCGGAGCCACCACCTGAGCTTACAAAGAGGCTTCACCTTGCACGGCTGTGTGGCCTTGGCCAAGAGACTTCACTTCTCTGCACTTCAGTTTCCTCATCTGTAAAATGGGCCAATAAAGGGACGTACTCATGGCACTGCTGTGAGAGATAAAGGGCTTGATGAAGTAAAGCACTGGGAACAGTGTGTGGTCCTTGGTTGGAGCTTAATTCACACCCACTGTCCATCTGGGCATTGGGATGTGGGCTCTGGGAGGGCAAGGCTGAGCCGGTTTGCTCACCAGCTCACCACTGGCCCCAAAGCTTGTACATGGACCGATAAACAGTTACTGAACGAATGAACCTTGAGTGGTGTGGTGAGCTGTTTCCAGAAGTTTCCAGTTTTAGAGCGCTTTATTATTTTAAAGGACTTTATGGACCACCACATGATAACAGTTTCACCTCAAGTAGTCATTAACAGAGAAAAATAATAATATGACAATATCACCAGGTCGCTAGCTCGGCGATGCTTTCCATTAAAGTTTTACTTTTAACCTCAACACTTGAAAAAAGAGTCTCCTTAAGGGTGGGAAGCCTGCGGCTGCTGAGTCTGCAGACAGGTTGGCCTGAACACGGATTCAGCGTGATGTGGATGCAGGGTGCAAAGCAGGGGCCCAGGCGTGCACAAGCCGAGCTGGAGATGCCAGTGAGACAGACACCCAGGCTGGGGTGTCTGAAGGGGGAGGCTGAAGATGCAGGAGCCGGAGGGGACCGCCCGGCTGAGTGGGGACCTGGCTACCTCGCCGGGGGGTGGGGGATGGAGCTCTGCTGCCCTGGAAACACAGCACGTGGATTAAAATAATCAATATTTGTGAAGGACGGAGCCCAGTGCTGGTACATAGAAGCTTCTGGATTCGTCTGTTCTCCATCTGCTGCCTGGGAGGCACGTGGAGGAGGCTTCTGCCCAGGAGGCTCCCGGGGGACCTGCCAGGGACTCTCCCCAGCTCCCCTGCCTTATTCTGGACCTGCTTATTCCAGGCCTCTCCGTCCCACCCCCTTCCTCACCTGCCGAGCTGCACCCCTCCTCACCCACGGCCTGGCTGCCCTGGAGCCTGGCCGGGTCCCTCACGACGCTGCGGCTGAGTCGCTGTGAGGACACAGAGCGGACGGCTGGCTACCAGGTGCAGGATGGGGACGGGCCAGCAGGCAGGGGACAGGGCCGGGGCCGGAGGTTGCGGGTTTGGGTTTTTATTTCCACACAAAGGATCAAAGAAATCAAAACAAGCCAGTCATTTTTAAAGAAATCAGACTCGCAGACAGACCACGAGAGGACCCACGCTCGGCCACATTGAGCAGCCGCACGGGCTCTGGGAACACAAGGAGCAGAGCATCGTGCCCCAGAGTCAGCTTTGGGTGGCAGAACCTTAGAGAAACCCACTCTCACCGGGCCAGGGTCAACATTCTTAGGGTCGCAAGGCCTTGAGTCTCTGAGGGACACGAAGAGGTGGTTGGCTCGGCGGTTAAGAGAAGTCTAGTACTTCCATGCCCAGGTTCCAATCCTGTCTCCACCGCAGATGAGCTGTGTGGCCTCGGGCAAGCTTCTTAACTTCTCTGTTTCTGTTTCCTCTGCTGTAACATCAAAGTTGTGAGGTTGCTGTGAGCAATCTGTGAATGCTCTTATCGCCCAATCTTAAGCCAACATATCTCAGAAACATGGCGTCTTGGGGGGTTTTCCACTCTCCCTCACTCCTCCCTGCAGGCATCTCTTCTCGAACACGCCCAAGAGATGCTTATTGCCTCTGAAAGCCAAGGGGACCCCCTCACAAAGCAGCCAATTCCACTTTTAAATCGCCTGGATTGAGAGCTGAAGTCTTCTTCTTAGGAACTTCTGCGCATCCTGGGGGCCGGCTGTGCCCCCCGTGTCTACTTGCTCCTGTCCGCAGGGCAGATTCCAGAAGTGAGACTCACCGTGCCCACCGAGGGCTGCGTGCTTGCTGCTGGGGCTCCTCCAACATGGGTAAGGAATTTCTGTTATGCACGTTTACACCCCGTCATTCACTCAGTAGTGCCAGGCTCTGTTCTAGGCGCCAGGGACATGTTGGGGGGCAGATCCAAATGCCCTGCACTTAGGCAGTTTGCAGGTTAGTGGGAAAGATGCCAATCAAACAAGCAACCGCACTGAAGGGTGAAAAAGAGACTGAGGGGAAGCACAGGTGCTCCTGGGGGGACCCCAAGTTCCGGGAGGAGGAAGAGATACAAGCTAAGTTCTATTCTCTTCTCGTTTTCTGTGTGATGTTGAGCCCACTCCTTTTTTAAAAAAAAGATTTTATTTATTTGCTAGAGAGTGAGAGAGCCCAAGCAGGGGGTGTGGGAGAGGGAGACGGAAAAGCAGGTTCCCCGCTGCCTCGAACCCAGGACACTGGGATCATGACCTGAGCCGAAGGCAGACGTTTCACCGATTGAGCCTCCCAGGCACCCACTGAGCACACTCCTTAACCTCCCTGAGCCTTGCTTTCCCAAATGACCAGGAGGAAAGGGTCCTAGAGACCAGGAAAAGTCACCTTGTCTATCCCACAGGACACTGGGAGGCTCCCAAGAGACAGCGGACGAGACACTGACATTGTCTGCTCTCTTCCCTGCTCCAGAGCCTTCTTGGCTTGAATTGTGTATAACCCAGAAGATGACTGGGGGATGAATCTCAGTTGGTCTAAGGTGATCGTGGCCATCTGTGTGCTTTGCCACTCATGAGTCTTGGGCAGGCATGTGGTCCCGTTTAACGTGATAATATAAAGAGGAATCTCTGGAGGGCCTGGTGAGTGGCACTATGCTTCAAGGTAAAGATTTTCCTCTCCAATGGAAGTGAAAGGCACATGAGGAGGTTCCTTTGCTCCCTTCCCTCCCTTCCTATTTTGGAGACTGTTGTGTGAGGATGTGATGCCTGGAGCTGTGGCAGCCATCCTGTGACCATGAGACACCAAGCCAAGAACAAGGACCAACCAGCTGAAAGTGCAAAAGTGGAAGATGGTGCAATGGACTGAATGTTTGTGTCCCCCCAACTTTCATATGTTGAAATCCTAACCCCTAATGTGATGGTGTGGGCAGGGGGGGGCCTTTGGGAGGTCACTAGGTCACAAACGCTAAACCTTGTTGGATGGGATTCATGCCCATATAAAAGGGACCCAAGAGGGGCACCTGGGTGGCTCAGTCAGTTACGCATCTGACTCTTGATTTCGGCTCAGGTCATGATCTCAGGGTTGTGGGATTGAGCCCCGCATCAAGCTCCAAGCTGGGCATGGAGTCTGCTTAAGATTCTCTCTTTCCCTCTCTCTCTGTCCCTCCCCCTCTAAAAAAAAGGGGGGGACCCAAGAGGTCTCTCATGCTCTTTCTGCCGTGACAGGATACAAGAAGTGGGCAGTCTGCAACCTGGAGGAGGGTTCTCACCACAACCTGACCACGATGGCACCCCAATCTTGGACTTCTAGCTTCTGGACTGTTGTTTATAAGCCACCCACTCTGTGGTGCTTTGTGATAGAAGCCCAATCTGACTAGGACAGATGGAAAGAACTAGGGTGCTGGGTGACATTGCTACACTGTAGAATCAAGGCCATCCGCCATCCAGACACCTGGCTAAGTAAGCAACTGCTGTCCTTCCGAGTTAAGCTACTGACAGTTGAGTTTTCTGTTGATACAGATAAACACGTCCTTTCTTTACCTTTTTACCTCCTTCTCCTCCTCCCAAAGCCAGGTGAACCATTATCTCCTTCATGCAGTTTTTCCAGAAATATTTGCTGACCATCAGCAAGCCTTTATGGAGCACCCATATGGCCCCTGCTCGGTTTTAGGTGACGGTACAGCAGGAGGGGGCCATTATAACAATGAACAGTAGTGAAATAGATGATAATGAGATAGCTGATTGAACTGATTACAAATTGCGATAAATTTTATATATTCAACAGTGGGGTGCTGAGATAGAAAATGTGACCCTTTTGGGTAGAATTGTCAAGGAAGGCGTTTTTGGGGAGGTGATATTTAAGCAAGGCCAGGAGGTCCCCAGGCAGTGCAGTGACCCAGCCAAAGGTCCTGAGGTAGGAAAGAGCTCATGCAGCAGGCGGGGGGCGGGGGGGGTGAGGGACCAGCAGGGACAGCACGAGATGGGGCTTCACTCAGTTTTGGGATTATGCCCGTGTTCAGGGACGGAAAAGCCAGGTGGTTCCATCCCCCTGTTAATGTCACCAGCCTAGACTTCTCCTTCCTGGGCCTGGCTGCCTCCTCCAGGGGCTGAGTCAGGCTGGCCCGGGACAGAGGAACAGAGGGAGTGTTCAAGCGACGTGGCAAGGCCCTCGCATCACCAGCAGCCCTCGGGCTTTTCAGCACGTGAAGACCCCACTGCCCCGAGGGGCTGCATCCCAGTTAGCAGCTCGTGGCCTCTGCCATCAGAGGACAGCTTGGTGCTGGCTCTGGGACACTTGGGGTGAATCAGCTCTTGGGGCAGAGAGAGAGAGATTGGAGAGGGAAAGGCAGGGCAGGAGGAGTGGGGAGAGGCAGGGGGAGAGTGGAGGGATTGGCTCAGAATATCTTAGGTCTCTACCCTCGGCAGCTTGGTCACATCCTTCCTCCTGTGACATTTATTGCTGTGAACGTACATTTCAGACACAGGTCTTAGCATCCTGGAACACCAAGAACCCTCAGAGATCAGGCCTGCCTAACACCCAAGGGATAGGAGTCACACCGCAGCCGGTCACCCTGGCCCAGCAGGGGAGGGGGAGGGAGGGCCTCGGGCTGCACCAGAACCTCCAAGATCTGACCCACAACCCCCCCATGGTTGGACCCTCCGCCACCAGTGCGGGGTCCCTGGGCCTCCGTGCTCCCAGCCAGCCTCCCTCTGGAGTCTCAGCCCCTCCGCTGACTCGCTGTGTCCATTTCCACATCTGTAAAATGGGAAGGATGAAAGAACGTGCCTTGGATAACAGGGTTACTGCCACGTGGCAAATGCTCAAGATGAGTTGGTCTGCCCTTGTTACTCGCCACCGAGGCTCCGGCCGTCCAGCCAGTCTGTGGCCCATCCAAGGCCAGGACCCTGGCTTCCGGGCTGGTGCTGTGTCGCTGAGCTCACCAAGACGTGACGGCTGCGAGGACTTTCCTTCACCACCTTGGGAGACGCTCCATCAAGGCATCGAGCTGCTCCCCACAGCCACACAGAGACTCGCCCCATCCGCCCCAGGGACACACAGACAGACTCCACGGACAGATGCAGGAGCAAATACATACACCCCTTCACGCATAGGCTGAGAAGCAGGTGCTCAGAGAGCACACACACACCAGGCTCTTCACGCCCCAGGCCCCCAGGCCCCCTCCTGGAGCCCACCATCTTCTCTGCCCTTCTCCGCGTCCTCTCCCGCCCTCTACCACTCACATATTGTGGCGGCTCTCCCAAAGCCCCCAGCTGTCACTTGAATGAGGGGGGATGTTGTCAGCTCCTATTGGCAACCAGAAGCCAAAACTTCCACTCCCAGCCTAGGGTCTTGGCGTCCCAGCTCACCTGGAGGTGAGGTGAGGAGGCCGTGGGGTGGAGGTTTCAGCCAGAGCCAGCTCCAAACTGAGGGCATCCAGTTGGGGCCACCTCCTCCGACCCTCATTCCCCCCCCACAAGGATGTCTTGGGGCAGCTAAGTGCTCTGACAGAAGCCCTCTGGGGGTGGGGGGAAGCTGGGGGTCTGCATGATCTCTACCATCCGGGCAGCTCAGCGAGGCCCAGCCCTCCGGAGCCCCCCATGTCATGTGACCGATGGAGCCTCAGAGCCTTAGAGCATCAGAGCTGGAAGGACCCTTCCTGTCCATCCAGTCCTGCCCCATCTTCCAGATGGGGTGACTGAGGCTCAGAGAGGGGAGGAGATTTGCCCAGAGTCACACAGCAGAACCAGTCTCCCAGCCTGGGCTCTATCCTCCCTCACTCTGAGTATGCGGGGGTCAATCCCAAGCCTGATGCTGACTCCAGATAGCACTGATCCCCACTGCTCAGCAGCCCCTTCTCCCCAGCCCTCCAGACCCTGCAGACTCAGGCTGTGGTTCCCAAGGCAGAGGCCTCCTGGCTCCTTCGTGATGGTCCCCAGAGCCAGAGACCTTCCCAGAGCCCGTCCAAACTCAGCTGTGATTTACTCCCTCTTTCCCTTCCTGTTTATTCAACCCCTTGGCAAAAGGCCCCAGGGGGAGAATTTATGAGCCAGAAGGAGGGGATTCAGGAGGGAAGAGGCGGGAAGATGAGAGTGTGTGGTTGAAAAGGAGGAGGAGAGAGGAGAGAGCAGAGAATTTAAGGAAAAAGCAAGACAGAACGTGTGTTTGTGTGAGAGAGAAAAGGAACAGTGCCGGCTTCGCAGTGGGGCTCGTTGGACAGGGATCTGCTGGTCCAGGAGAACCCCCCCCAAGAACCCCTCAGCTGCCCTGGGGTGCTCCCTGGGGATGCCCAGGGTCAGGAGCCCGTCTTAGGGTCCCCAGGCCACTCCCAGGGGGGCAGGCAGCTGGTGATGCTGCACCAAGGAATCTCCCACCCTTCCCAGAGTGCCTGTGTCCCCTGCCCCCTACTCAGTATTCAGCGACACCCCAGGTGACCCCGGGTACTGATAGCACTGTGTATACAGGAGGAGCTCCTTAAACACTGCGTAGACACCAAGCAGGAAACAGCCCCTGACTCAATGCATGGCTTCAAGCAAGATGGGTCCCCTGGGGGCCTCTGTTCCCTCCTCTGTCCCGCGAGGGGCCACTGGGTGGTGGCTAAGGGGCCCTCCAGCTCTGACAGCCCACGGCTTTGTGATCCCAGAGGCCACCCAGCTAAATGCCATCTCAGCACAAAAACCTCCACCTTCCTGCCCACTCCCCGTTCTACCTTTGGTTATGGTTGGTAATTTCCATAATAAAACATCAAATCATAACAAAAAATTAAAAATGCATCTTGCCCAGATACCCATGGAATGCCCAGAAAGTAGCCAGAGAAACCATTCCTGCTGCAGGGAGAAATAACGTGACACCTCCTAGCGACTTTGAACCCAAGGGGGCTTAGGAGGGGTGTGCGTGGTGCCCTGGGGTTTCACAGCGGTGCGCAGAGTCTCGGCTGCCAGGCAACAGAAAAGCTAAGGGCACAGCTCCCTTCCACCTTTTGGCAAAATCATGCTCCATTGTCAAGTTCAGTCACTTGGGTATTTGTGAGAGTTTACAACCACCCTACCTGATATGTCCTTAACCACTCCACACTAATGAATACGTCTTGAGTAGTTTCTTTTTTTTTTTTTTTTTTAAGATTTTATTCATTTATTTGACAGAGAGAGACACAGCGAGAGAGGGAACACAAGCAGGGGGAGTGGGATAGGGAGAAGCAGGCTTCCCGCCGAGCAGGGAGCCCGACACGGGGCTCGATCCCAGGACCCTGGGACCATGACCTGAGCCGAAGGCAGACACTTAATGACTGAGCCACCCAGGCTCCCCTTGATTAGTTTCTTTATCTTTGTGTTGTATGTATGGGTTTTCTCTTACTTTCAACTAAGTATGTCCACAGAATTACGCACTTACTATTTTTGAAGGAAAAAAAAGTAATTTGGGTCAAATAAATATTTTCATGAAGTTAAAAAAAAAAATGCTCCCACCCCCTGGCTCTGGTCTCCTGCCACCGTCCCTCTCCTATCCTCTCTCTCTGCCCCTCCCTCTGGTGCTAACAGCAGAGCTGTCTTCCCAGAGCACCCTGTTCCCTCAGGCCCCTCTGCCCCGCTACACCCCAGACGTGCCCCCCATGCCCTCCACAAGGACTCAGCAGACACTGCTCCCTCTGCAAGAAGAATCATGCAGAGGACGGATGCAGGACCGGGAAGGCCAGAGTGTGGCTGGGAATGAAGGTGACAGGTCCATGTGAGGTCCAAACCGGCTTGGCACTTGCACTGGGAGTGATGTGGGGACCAGGACCTTCCCATGCCCATGAGACCCTCTGAGGCGACTGACAGTTCTGCCGACCCCATGCCCAGGCTCCGCATCCTAACCTAACATGGGAATTCGATGGAACCCAAGAACCTACAAGGCCAGCTGCCTCGGTTTTTTTGGGTTTGGGTTTTTTTTCCAATTTTTTTATTTATTTCATTAGGGGCGCCTTCGTGGCTCAGTCGTTTAAGCATCTGCCTTCAGCTCAAGTCATGATCCCAGAGTCCTGGGATCGAGCCCCATGTCGGGCTCCCTGCTCAAGGGGGAGTCTGCCTCTCCCTCTCCCTCTGCCCTGCTTGTGCTTTCTCTCTCTCTCTCTCAGTCTCTCTCTCAAATAAATAAATAAAATCTTAAAAATAAATAAATAAATACAATTTAATTAACACATAGTGTATGATTAGTTTCAGAGGTAGAGTTTAGTGATTCATTATTTGCATATAACACCCAGCGCTCATCATATCACGTGCCCTCCTTAATGCCCTTCCCCCAGCCACCCCATCCCTTCACCCCCCTCCCCTCCAGCAACCCTCAGTTTGTTCCCTGGAGTGAAGAGTCTTTTATGGTTTGTCTCCCTCTCTGTTTTCCTCTTATTTTATTTTTGCCTTGTTTGACAGAGGAAAGGAGGGGCCCTTGTTGGAAGCCACATGGCAGAGTCTGGGGATTCGATGTAATCGGACCAACCTCTCCCCTGCACAGAACCTTGCAGAGGCTCCCCCCGCCACCCCCACCAATGCCCCCGGCCCACAGGACAAGGTCAGATACCCCGGCCTTGGCACACAGGCTTTCCAGACCTCCTGCTGCCCTTACCCAGCCCCACTTCCCACTGGACTCCCAGCCTGGCTCCCTTCCCTCCATCCTTCCCCAGATGGATCTAACCCCCACTCCCGATCACCCAGACCTCCTCTCTACCAGGTCCACTAGCCCAGGTGGTGGAGCCGGGATTGAAAGCGGGGCAGTCGGACTCGAGAGCCCACACCCCTCACCACTGCGGGCTCCTGTCCCAGCCCGGGAGGGAACAGCCAGCAGAGACCCCGTCCCTGATTGCAGACTGTGCGCTCCCTTCCACTTCGCTCACACCGCTGGGCAGAGGTGGTCTGCAGGTGGGGGTGGCGGTTGGCAGGGGAGCCAACTGCCCTTTGCCTTGCCCTCTGCCACACTGGGTTCTTGAAAACATCGAAGAGAAGGAAAGCCCAGATCTGAGCTTGTGCTGGGTGGAAAGGAAGATTCTTCTGCTTCCCTCCCACCCCATACCTTTCTTTTCTCGAGCCCGGGCAGGACCAAATGAGGAGCAAATATTGCCCTGTGCTCTGAGGTGGGGCCTGGGCTCTGTCCCGCCCCAGGGCTCGCACCCTGTCCAGTCCTTGCTCGCCCTTCCACCTGCTGGCCCACCGTCAGCCTCAGCATCACCAAGGGATGCTCGCAGCATGACAGGGACAGAGCAGCCCCACACAGAACATGCTTCGTCCCCTGCCTCTGTCCCTTCTCGTCTACACGACCTTAGGCAAGAACTGGACATTCCCTCTGCCTCAGTGTCCCATCAGGGAGATGGGGACGATAGCAGTCCCTACCATGCGGTGCTGGGGTGGTTGTGCCAAGGGAAGAAGTTAGGACGTATGACGTGCTTGGAAGGGTGTCCGGCACATGCTGAGAACCCTGCAAGCATCGGTCCTTATCCGTGGGCTCCAGGCGCTGGGCCAGGCTCCATTCTCAGCTCAGCTAGCTGGGTGGTGGTGGGCAGCTGACCTGGCCGGCGACTTTATTCTAACTCTGCTGTTAAATGGGTACACTCCTCACCTTGCTTCACGGCACCGAACACGGCGGCCGGCACGGTGGGGGCCCTTCTCAGGATGATATTAGTGACAACGACGTGTTTGCCCTCCAGGAGCTTGCAGTAACGGGCCTCTCATGCAGTAGCCCAGCAGCCGCACTCCTGGGGCCGTGTGCAGGAGCCGCCAACCCGCCTAGCAGCTCAGAGGGATTGCGTGTGCAGGGGTATGCAGGGAGAGGGCACGGCACCGAGAGAGGACATCCCCCTTCTGGAGAGTCTGTCCCCCACGGGCCTCCTCACCCTCTCCCAGATTCCATCAATGCAGCTTAGGGAATTGGCCAGAGGGAGCAGCTCTGCTTCACTAGGGAAATAAAGAAGCGACTGGTGGCCTGATCATCTCCAAGGAGAGACCATTAGGGAGACATGCCTGGGCAAGGGGGAGGGAAAAAAGGAGAAAAAAAAACTGGGCCATGAATCTGGAGATCTAGGACTAGCTGCTGTGTGGCCTTGGACAAGTCACCTGACCTCTCTGGACGTCAGTTTCATCTTGTGTTGTGTGTAGTTTGAGGGGAGAGGGAGATGCTGATCGATCAGCACTTACCCAGCTGGCCTGGGAAACCAAGCCTTGTGGTCTGGGATGGTTGTCCTGGGTTCCCACGCAGGTCACTTCCCAGATTTCTCCCTGTCCCCTGGGACTTGCTGCATGGGAATGCCAAGCCCAGCTTTCTTCAAAGCCACTCCCAAGCTGCCTAACACCCCCCCACCCCATCCCCCACCCTGTCCAACAACCCCAAGGCAAAGGCAAGGGCTGACGGAGTCCCATGCGGTGGGAAGCAAGGACCGAAGTTCGTGGCGCACCTGTTACGCGCTGTGTGTGCGCCGTTCTTGACAAGTATTAAGTCATTCACCCTCACAATAACCCGGTGGGGAAAGTTAATATTTGCATTTTACAAATAAGGAAACTGAGGCTCAGAGAGGTTAAGTCACTTGCCCAAATCAGTAAGTGGGTAAGTGGCTGATCCAAGATTCCAAGTCAGTCTGACATCAGCTCTTCTCAACTCTGAGATGGGGAGCAAGAAGGACACGTGGCGTTGGAGAGCGTGGAGGCCATCGTAAGCAGGGGCTAATGCCATGAGCGCCGTCCTCACCCCCAGAATTGGCAAAGAGCTCCCCTTCCTCCTGGTTCTGAGAACCACCTCTGTAACTGCTCAGTCATGGAGGAACCAGCCATGCATCCAGCACCTACCACGTGCCAGCTCTAAGACGGGCATGAACACCCCGCCCACACACAGTCCCTGCCCTTTCAGGGCTCATGGTCCAGAGCGGGAGACGGAGGCAGGTCAGGAGTACGCTGAGTGTCATGACAGAGGGGCCTGGGGGGCTATGGGAGCCTAAAGGAGGGACCCTAGCCTAACCAGAAATCAGGGAAATCCTCCTGGAGGAGGGTACATGTAAAGTGGCTCTTCAGTGGGCTCAGACAGAGGAAGGTCTCTCTTGTTCACTGCCATCTCCCTGGGATCGAGGACAATGCCCAGCAAAAGTGAACTCTCAAGAAAGAACGGCTGAAATGATTTGTTGAACTGCAAGCTCCATGACAAAAGACTGACACCTCCAAGAATAATGTCAGGAAGGATCTGGAAAAGAAATTGATAGGGTTGGGGGTGCTGAAGGTGCACGGGGACGGGCGGGCAGTGGGAGAGGATGAGCTCAGTCTTCAAAGCCTGGGAGGCACTCACCGGGAAGAGGAAACCAATGGGACCTGGACACCCCGAGGGGCAAAGCCAGGAATCATTGGAGGAGGCCCATTTGGCTCAGTTTAAGCAAGAGCATTTCAGCAGTTCAGCAGCTGGAAAGGCTGGGAGCCAGCTCGTGAAGTGGGGTCCCCTGTTAGAGGACTCGAGTTGAGGCTGGATGACCATCTATTAAGGATGCTGGAAAAATAAATCAGTCAGAGGGCTGGGTGGGAAGTGGTGTTAGCTGAGTTTTAAGGTCCCATCTGTGGCCGAGTCTGGGATTTGCCTGCCCAACAAATGACTTACTTTGGCCTTGCTAACAGAACTCCCATGCAGGATGGAACATCACAATGCCCAAAACAGGGGCCAAAAAGGATTGTTCTAGGCCACTTATGACTCTCCCATTCCCCTTTGCCAAACCCTTTCCCAACTTGCTTTGCAGTAGCAGTAACCTTATGACCCGCTTCTAGCTGACAGTATGCAAGAGCAGGTCTGCTGAGCAACTTCTAGAAAAGATCTTGTGTCCTCCCCACACCCCACCCAGCCACTTCTGGCTAGCCCTTTTCACCCTTCCTTATGGGGATGTTGGTGTGAGGACATGATCCCTGGCAGCTCTTCTGAGACCATGGGGCGACAAAGCACAGGCTAAAAAGCAAGCACTCAGGATAGCAAAGTTTAGCAACTCTAAGATACATCATATTTTCACATTGTGACATCTTTGAAATCAAGATGTATCTTATAATAATCATTGGATGTCAAAGTATAATTGGCTTTTTTTTTTTTTAATCCACAGAGGTGCAGCATAGCCTGGAGACTTGCCCAATACCACATAAATAATAACAGATGTGGAACCAAGATTCCAATCCAGATATTTTCCATCTTAGCATCTAAAACATGGTCTGGGAGGAGGGAGGGAAGGGAGCATAAAAAGACTAAGCCCCCACTTACAGATGAGAGAACTGAAGCCCAGAGAGGTTAGACAGTTTTCCCAACGCCACAGAGCCTGTCAGTGGTAAAGTGAGTTCTGGCCCCAGCGTCCAGCGCATTCCCCGAATGCCTTGACCTGAAGTATCCGATGCAAAGACACGACTCCAGCAGCATTCATTCAGGGCCCACGACCAACCAAGTCAGGCCGGCCTGGTTAGGGCTCTTCAAAGCACAAAGTGACTCCAGCTGCCTCCTCACCGCCTGACTCCTTCATTAACAAATGGCGTCCATGGGCACCCCCGTCCCTGCCGGTGCCTTCTGCTAAGAGCCGAGCTGATGGGAGGGGCGGTCCTCGGCGCGGTCCCGGGGCAGGTGCCACATGCCACCTCTGGACAACGCTGTCCCATGGCTCCTCTGGCGCGGGCCCCGCTGGAAGCACCACACTTGGTCTGCCTCGGTGCCGTGACTGTAGGAAGGCACCTCACCGCTCCGCGCCTGGGGTCTCCGGAGTTTAGGGGACGATGGTAGCACCACCCCCACAGGCTGCCGTGAGCCTCTGATGCGTGAACATGCACACAGCTCCAGAGGGTTACCCCGTGTGCCCTGACTGCACAAAGGAGGGAAGGTACAGGCCAAAACAACGTGATCCAAGTGCAGCCGAATCCCAGGGAATGGATGGGTGGATGGATGGGTGGATAGGTAGATGGATAGGTGGATAGATGGATGAAAAGTGGATGAGTGGATGGGTAAATGGATGGATGGATGGATGGATGGATGGATGGATCAGTAGGTGGATGGATGGATGGATGGATGGATGGATGGATGGATGGATGGATCAATAGGTGGATGGATGGATGGATCAATAGGTGGATGGATGCATGCATGGATGGATGGATGGATGGATGGATGGATGGATCAGTAGGTGGATGGATGGATGGATGGATGGATCAGTAGGTGGATGGATGGATGGATGGATCAATAGGTGGATGGATGGATGGATGGATGGATGGATGGATGGATGGATGGATCAATAGATGGATGGATGGATGGTTGGATGGATGGATGGATGGACAAGTGGATGAGTGGATAGGTGTATGGATGGGTGGGTGGATGGACTGGTGGATGGGTGGATGAATTGGTATGTGGGTGGGTGGATGGGTGGATGGATGAATGGACAGATGGGTGAATGGATGAGTGGACGGGTAGATGGGACAAAAGCCTAGTAGAGGCTGGGGCTGGAGCTCAGGGAAACTACTCATCTCCTCTCCTGCTGCTCAGGGTTGAGAGACTGTGGTCCCGTCAGGGATCAGTGAGTCAGTCCCTGAGCTCCCCAGGCAAGGAGAGGGCAGACTAAAGAACAAGATCTGACAGAGGATTAAGGTGACAGGAGCCAGCGGGCAAGGGGTGAAGGGTCGGGGCAGAGTAGCCAGAATGAAGGTCTGTGAAAGCAGAGAAAGCTGTTTCTCAGGTGGAGGAGAAACGGTGGGGGGGCAGCAAAACCAAAGTTGGCAGTGGAGGGAAAAACTTGATCAAAGGAAAAGCAATTAGGGCAGTGCGCTCCCTGAGTCCCTGTCAGCATGTGACTCCCAGAGCCCTTCCTCTCCATCAGCCAGCTCAGTCTCACTGCATCCCGCATCCTGGCAGCCGCTTTGTTCCTAGCCTTCTATTAGCTGTGCCCGGGGAAGGAAGACGTTGATGCAGAGGCACCCCTCCCCAGCCAGGACCCTGCTCTCCATCCCCAGCAGGAGGACCTTCAAGGGCCGGGTGGCCCCTCTGAGTGTCACCTCCCTCACCTGTAAAACAGGGGCAGCAAGGATGCCACCTGGAGGGGAGGTCATGAAGAGGAAGCTAGAGCAGGTGTGAGAGGGTCTGGTACCCAGGCGGGGCCGCCACCTTCCCTTCTGCCCTCTTCCCGCCCCAGATGGACTACAAGGTGCCCAGTGAGTCGAGGGGCAGGCGGAGCTGTGTTTCTCCGTCGTGCCTGCTCAGGAGTCAGCCGGTGGCATCTTGGACCAGTGCTGGGCCTGCCCCCAGAGATGGGTCTCCTGGAGGTGGGGTCCCCGGGACATGTTGGCGTGCAGCCGGAGCGGAGCAGCTCGGATCTAAGTGGATGCATGGCAGTTAGGCGGGGACTCGGACAGAGCCCCCAGAACTGGTCACAGTGGGCAATGCTGTTGGGGAGGGCAACCCCGTGGCCAGGGGCCCGAGGGGGCCCGAGGGGGTGGTGTGGGAAGGCGGAGGACGTTCCTCTCATACCCCTGGGCGCTATGGGTTCTGTTCCATGGGCCCACATTATCTATCGAAAGAGAGAATACTAAGAAGCAAATGGAATTAAACCGAGCGCCACCCTCCCCCGAGACTGGCAGGAAGTCCTTAGTGACACAGCATCTTCCGCTTCTCCTGCCCGTGGATTCCACAAGGACAAGGTCACCGGGCCCCCGGGACACGGAGGTGGCTCCGGCCACTAGACAACTTCCGTGGGCTGAATTGTGTCCCCCCCAGAATTCCTCTGTTGAAGTCCTAACCCCAGCACCTTGGAAATGTGATTGTATTTGGAGATGGGGCCTTGAGAGAAGAAAGTCGGGTGAAAATGAGGTCTTTGGCCGGGGGGAGAGGGCCTGGTCCAATAGGATGGGTGTCCCTCTAAGAAGAGGGGATGTGGCCACAGACAGGCACAGGCTCCCGCACAGAGAGAAGGCCACGTGAGGACACAGGGAGAAAACAGCCCTCTACCAGCCGGGAGATGGGCCTCCGAATAAGCCCACCCCGCCCACATCTTGATTTCAGACCTCCAGCCTCCAGAGCTGAGAGCCGAGGCATCTCTAACCAGGGAGCCGTCCAGCCTGTGATGCTTCATTAGGGCGCCCGGCGGACGACCACGGAGGCCCCCTCCACCAGCACCTTCCATCCCCGCCACCAAATATGGCCACGCAAGCACCAGCTCTGGCCCAGACAGCCCCCAGCCCTGGCCTCCGCCTTCCCAGCCCCTCACCCTTGGTGGTGCCCCAGGCCTGAAGGGAACCACAGCCCCTCTGACCCTCTGCCTGTCCTGGAGGGGGGCCTCCCCTTAACCCTGAAAGCATCAGGCCCCCCACAGCCCCCACACCCCCACTGGCCTAGACCTTCGGGGCAGCCGCCTTCTGTGACAACCTCGCTTTGTCAGCCCCGGAGAGCAAAGAAGCTGCCACGCTGCCTTCAAAATACAAAGGCCAAGGGGCGCCTGGGGGGCTCAGGCGTTAAGCATCTCCCTTTGGGTTCAGGTCATGATCCCAGGGTCCTGGGTTTGAATCTTGCATCGGGCTCCTTGCTCAGCGGGGAGCCTGCTTCTCCCTCTCCCTCTGCCCCTCCCCCTGCTCATGCGTGCGTGCGCGCTCTCTCTCTCAAAATAAATAAATAAAATCTTAAAAAAAAAAAAAATACAAAGGCCTGGCCAGTACCCTTCCTTCCATCCTAAGGCATCCGCAAGGGTTACACACCCTGCAAGCATCTTCCTCAGCCTTCTTGCCCTTCCTCTCCTCCCCCCCCCTTACCTCCTGTAGCCTCAGGACTCTTGCAACTGGCAGGACCTCACTCTAACCTCATTAAGAGAATTGGTTGACCCCTGGGACTAAAAGGCCCCTAAACTTCAGGTGTCAGCACTCTGGGGGCTGAGAGTCGGAAGGAGCCCCGCTGAGGGCGAGGGCTGCTGAGACCATGACTGAGGGAGCTTGGGAGTGGCGGTAAGGAGCACCCCCACCCCAGCGCCCACACTCAGTGACTCTCTGGGCGCAGAGAGCACAATGCAGATGTCAAGGCACCTGAAGACGCCTGTGCTAACGTGAGCAGGGGGACTGTCACTGAGCAGGGAAGGAGCAGAGTAGCTGCCGCAGTGCTTGCAGGACTGTGCCCACAAGCCCCTGCCCAGAAGGACTCTCATGCCCACGGTCTCTGTTTCCAGAAGGAAACGGAGCTTTGGACAAGTAAAGCTCAGCCTGCCCCATGCGCACAGCTAGGAAGGAGCCGAACGGTGCATCCAACCTGCAAAGCCCTTGCTCTGTCCCTTTGCAGCACAAGGCCTCCGTGTCCTCCAGCGGTCCCCTCCTCTAACCCCTCTTGGCTTCTTGGTTTCCCGCCCCCTCACCTAGGTGGCCTCCTGTCCCCACCTCCCTCCACGTTGCTCCAACCTTGACCCATCTGCAGAGGCGCTTCTCCCACCAAAAGCTTGCATTGTGTTTCTGTTCTGACCTTGCTCTCAAGAACCTGCCATGGCTCCCCATTACTTCTAAGAATCGACTCAGAAATCCCCATGGGGGCACCTGGGTGGCTCAGATGGTTAAGCGTCTGCCTTCGGCTCAGGTCATGATCCCAGGGTCCTGGAATCGAGCCCCACATCGGACTCCGGGCTCAGCGAGGAGCCTGCTTCTCCCTCTGCCTCTCTCCCTGCTCATGCTTTCTCTCTCTCTCTCTCTCT
Organism: Leptonychotes weddellii; assembly: GCF_054177405.1. NCBI lineage: Eukaryota > Metazoa > Chordata > Mammalia > Carnivora > Phocidae > Leptonychotes > Leptonychotes weddellii. The sequence goes on along the minus strand of NC_138373.1, from coordinate 148,809,295 downwards.
CTATCTCTGTGTCTCAAATGAATAATTTTAAAAAAATCTTTAAAAAAAAAAAAGAAAGAAATCCCCAGCCAGGCGCAAAATGCCTCTCAAGCATCCGGCTCTTCTCGCCTGTGGTATCTGATCTCTCCTTCCTCCCCTCACAGACCCGCAGCTCCAGATGGGCGGATCGGCCATCCCCTCCTCTGAGAAACCTTCTCAGTGGCTCTCTCCGTGCGACAGGCCAAATGACGGCTCCCCAGAGAAGTCCTAACCCCTGGAACCAGCAAATATACATTGCTCCATGACAAAGGGAAATTAAGGTTGCTCATCAGCTGACTTTAAAATAGGGAGACTATCCTGGATTATCTGGGGGGGCCCAGCGTACTCACAGGGAAGAAGGAGGCCAAAAAGGTCTTGACTGCTCTGCTGGTTCTTCAGACAGGAGGGGCCGGGAGCCAAGGAAGGCAGGAGGCTGCAAAGGGCAGGAAAACAGACTGTCCTCAGAGCCTCAGAGGGAACACGGGACCAGCCCTGCCCCACAACATCCGCAGGAGACTTGTGATCTGCAGAATCGTACATCCATAAATGTGTATTGCTGAAGCCACTAAGTGAGTGGTGATATGTTACGGCAGTCATAGGAAAGTAACACACCCAGACAGAGAAAACCACACCAGGGGCCAAAATCACCCGGTTCCTGGGCCCTTCCGTGAGCCTGAACGTCCTCCCCCCACAACAAAAGTAGAAGCCAGCCTCACAGGCTTGTCATGGGGGCCGAGGGACGCTGGTCACAGTGTGAGTCCCCTGCCTCTCGCCACCAGGGAGGGAGCATGATCATCAGTCTGAACACTGATAGTAGTCCTCTTCCCACGTTTCATCTTCTCCAGATGAAATATTCCAACTGCCATCTGGATTCCGCGTGTTCCTAATCATTTCATAAGTAGGGTCCGGCTCCACACACAAGTAGTCAGCAGCATCCCGGGGATGGGGCTGTCTTCATCACGGCCCTTTAAAAAAAAAAGCATTCTTTTCATTGGCCACAATAGTGACGGTTATCCCAGGAGCTGGGAGGCTGCCCGATTCATGAATCGCTTGGTAAAGCCAATTGGACCTTCAAATTAAGAAAAAAATGGCTCTGATTATTCCAGAGCCCCAGTGGTTCTCCAGCAGGGTTGATTTTGTCCCCAAGGGACATCTGTCAAGATCTGGAGACATTTTTGGTTATCGTAACTGGAAGGAGCTACTGGCCCCTAGCGGGTAGAGGCCAGGGATGCTGCCGAATGCGCTACCATGCACGGGATGGTAGCCCCACGACAGAGAATTATCCCACCTCAAATGCCAGTAGGGCTGAGCCTGAGAAAGCCCGTCACTCAGATGCTCCCCACGTCCTAGGCCAGTTCTAGATATTTAGTATCAGGAGCTCTCAACCTTGCATTGACTTTGCAAGGTAACATTAACATCCAGAAGACAAAATCCAGGCTCAGAAAGGTTAGGGAACTTGTCCTAAATCACACAGCTTGAAAGGCCTTGCCAGGACTCCTGGGGCGCCTGGGTGGCTCAGTCGTTAAGCGTCTGCCTTCGGCTCAGGTCATGATCCCAGGGTCCTGGGATGGAGTCCACATCGGGCTCCCTGCTCTGCAGGAAACCTGCTTCTCCCTCTTCTACTCCCCCTGCTTGTGTTCCCTCTCTCACTGTGTCTCTCTCTGTCAAATAAATAAATAAAATCTTTAAAAAAAAAAAGAAAGGCCTTGCCAGGACTCCTCATGAGACTCCCCTGGGTGCTCTCAGAGCCAGGGAGGGCCCTTCTGACGTGTCTGCCTCCCGCAGATTATGGGGGGAGGCTATGTGGGGGCACGCGCCACTGGGCTCAGCACCTACAGGAACCTAAGGGAACCCCTTGCAGATGAAGGCCCTGGCACCAGGCTTTCCCCATCAGATCAGAGCTCACACCTTGCCAATGGGTGCCCTCCACTTTAAGGACAAAAATATTGCATAGAAAAGTTTGGCTTTTCAAAGATATCACCAAAAAAGCACTCCGTATTTTATAAAGCCTGTCATTCAGCTAGGGGGTTCGTCAGTGAGTCAAGTTTTACTGAGCTCCATGTCCCAGTCTCTGAACATGCTTTCACGGCCCTTTGGACTCTGTGGTCCACCCCCTCGAGGAGGCAGATACCAGCACACACGATGCTTGCAAGTGTGGGCTCTGCAGTCAGACGACCTGAGCTTGAAACTCGGCCCTCCTAACCCACTCGTTGTGAGTCCTGGGCAATGTAACCTCCTAGGGCCTCAGATCCCTCTGCCATGCAATGGGGGCCATCACGGTCTCCCCTTGGGGTCATTGTGAGTTAGATTTGTGCGGTGCCTGATGCATATAAAGGCCATAAATGTTAGCTCCAGCCTCATGACCTGTGACCAGGAGCAGGGACCAGTCAGCATGGACGTGGGACCCTCCTCGCCTTCCCCCACCCACCCCGGGTTCCCTGAGGGGTCCAGTCAGCTTCCCTGCCCTCCCTGGTATGAGAAGAATCATGAAGGAGAGGGGCGCCTGGGTGGCTCAGTTGGTTAAGCGACTGCCTTCGGCTCAGGTCATGATCCTGGAGTCCCAGGATCGAGTCCCGCATCGGGCTCCCTGCTCAGCAAGGAGCCTGCTTCTCCCTCTAACCCTCCCCTCTCTCATGTACTCTCTCTCTCATTCTCGCTCTCTCAAATAAATAAATAAATCTT
>NC_138373.1:148695549-148806095 GCF_054177405.1 Leptonychotes weddellii | reverse complement strand
AGGATGGGGAGAAGCAGCTCCAGTTTGTATGGAGAATACTGGGGAATGGGGACTCCTAAATTTTGCTATGAATTAGGAATAAACTTCTCCTTGACCCCAATCCTCCTGCCCACCTTGGGGAAAGGCCAAAGTAAAGACTTAAATTTCCTTTTATTACACTCTGATGGCTCGTCGGTGATTCTCTGCATGTGTCCCCAAGGCAAGACTGGACCATGTGGAGCACAGCGACCTGTGGGGCACATGATGTTCACCCCACTGTCTAGATGGGGAAACCGAGGTTGAGAGAAGGGATGTGCTCGCCACCCCCAAGTCACAGAACGAGACAAGGGCACCCTGGGAGCTCAATCTTTGGCCTCCTGATTCCAATTCTCCATGATCCCAAAGGAGTATCTGAACTCCCTTTTCATGTATGGATTGGTCAAAGGGGCCAGTTCTCTGGTGCATCTACAATAGGATTTGGGTCACATGGAACCAGCAAGCTTGACACACTTAAGTTTGACACACTTTGCTTAGAACGAGAGCTCCGGGGCCTTGGTTTCCCTCAGCAGAGGGCTTGGGGCTGCCACTGGACACGCTCTCCTAGGAGACCAGAATCCTGGTACAAGGGGTATCACCTAGCCCCCTGCTCCCCGGATCTGCTGGCATGGCCTCGGCATGGTCCTCTCCCTCCCACATCCGAACCCCTGGAATGAGCCGCCGTCAGGAGAGGGCGGCTACCACCCCCGTCCGGAATATGAGAGGGGTGGGCAGATTGCCCACGCTGATAGAAGAACCCAGAGCCTCTGACGGGTGTCTCCTTAGGCACCCAACACCTGCTCATGAATTGTGCACGGTTCCTGGGTCTCACTGTCCCGCGGGCAGCCGCTGTCTGTCCGGCCTCTCTCTGTTGCGTGCCCCAACCTGGTTTCAAAGAAAGAACATCCATTCAAGTGTGACCCGCAGACCCGAGTTCAAGTTACATCTCTACCATGACTAAGCTCTGCTGCTCTGGCCAAGCTGTTCACCTTCTCTGAGCTCCAAAGGAGGCCCTTCAGGTCCTTGTGAGGACTGAGCGGGTGGGGAAGGGGCGTTGCACAGGCAGTGGAAGAGACCCCTCGGCTCCCGAGGCCCCCCATGCCCTGCTCTAGGCCGAGGCGGTAAAGGGGGTGGGGAGGGAGAGGCTCAGGGGACCCTTTTTTCTTCAGTGATATCTGCTTGTTTAAAGGAGGAGGGTAAGGACATTCCCCAGGACACCCTCCAGGTGTAAATATTTACCCATTAAGAGTGGTAGAAAGGCCTGGAGGGAGGTGAGGTCACCGCGGCCACCCCACCCGCACCCCGGATGGTGCAGAGGGAGGCAGGAGAGGCAGTGAAGGAAAGCGAACAGGAGGGGAGAAATCACACATAAACATTTGCCGAGAGAGAACGAATCCCCGAGTGGCAGAACCGTTTGAAAACGTCTTATTTGCACAAGAGCTTGCCATGCCGGCACCGCGGGCCCAGTGGGCGGTGAGAGTTACTCTTTAACACAAACACACAGGACTAAGCACAAACTGGGAGGCGAGTCGGAGGTGGGCTTCTCTCGCAGGCACTTCCTTCTCACCTTCTGCACGACTCAGGGAGGAGGGCGGTGGGGTCCGGGACGGGCGTGGTCAGGCCAGGGGCTCTGCAGGTGCAAAGGCCTGGAGGACTGAGCTGAGGGGCGTGGGAGGGCCAGGGAGAGGGGCCGCGGCGCTGGGCCACCTGTAGCCAAGGGGACTGTGGTGGGGCAGGGGCAGGGTGAGATGTGTCCCCCAAGGGCCCCCGTGAGTCAGACAGGTGCCGGGCTCACCGTGATGGGAGTCCCCGTGGTCCTTCTGCAAGGCTTGAAGCCTGGATTGGGGCCGGAGGGAGGGGCCGAGGGCAGACCCCGGCTCAGCCAGCCCCTCCCGATGGCCCTGCCCCTGAAAGGGGACCCCTGAGAGGGCTCAGACCCGGAGGAAGCCAACAGCCCGATTCCCTGCAAGCAGCCTCGCTCCTTCTCCCTAGAGAGAGATGCTCATTCTTCCATCCCGTTCCGAAACTACTGTTCACCAGTGCCCAGAGCCCTCCTGGCTTCTGCAGGGGGACAAAGGACAGACTGGTTAACAAAAGAGGGGAGTGCAGAGTGACTCGGTGACAAAAAGCGCAGCCCAACATGGAGATGAACGAGGACACAAAAGCTCTGGGCCAGGAGGCTGCCCTGCGTGAAGTTGCTTGGGGCTTAGAAGCCTGGGGACAGTAGATGGGCCTGGAACAATGGGCCCTTCAGTCCCTAAAGCGCGCGGCTTGGCATTGGCAGAACGGCCTGGCAAGGGAGCCGAGTCTGACTTGCTGAAAGTAATCTCCCCACACGGAGACCCACGAGGAAGTTTGACTTAAATATTCGGTTGCCGTGGCAACCTTCTCCACTGGTCCTCCCCATGTCATTCTCCATCGCAGCAAACCGTGGCTGGAACTTTTTGCTTCAACTGGAAACTTACGGTTGCCAAGGCAACCCCCTTAAAGCACCCCGAGGATGCAGGTGGGCTGTGGGGGGGGGGAACCTGTCTCTGGGGGGCCCAAGACGGCTGCCCCCGGCTGCCCGGTGGGCAGAGGAGGGATCCTGGGCAATGGGGCGGTGAGGTGAATAAGTTTGGGGTAGAATACGGTGGGGAAGGGGGTTCCAGAAAAAAGAGGACAAGGGGCCTCCACAAGGGCACTCATTCATTCCCTCCTTCACCTGTTTGTAAGTCACTCATTCATTCATTCATTCATTCGCTCACCTACACACTCTACCACGCGAGCCTCTGTTCTATTGTCTGGCTTTTTCGTTTCCCGCAGGCTTGGGTGGATGGAGGGATGGGCAGGACCCTACACACATACACACACACACACACACACACACACACACACACACACACACACATGGAAAAGCAGGAACAGAAAGAGCACTGGCTTTGGAGTCAGACAGACATGGATGTTCATTCCGATTCCTGACTCTCCTCATTGATCCGTGAGAACGTCAGACTCGAACCAGCTTCGGAAGGTCCTGGGAGCAGCAAACAACCAGAGGCCCCATAACACAGGCCTCCTCCTCCCGAGGAGCGGGTGGACACCGGTCATGCCCCGGCTCGGACCCAGCTGCAGCTCCAGTGTGGGGAAGCCGGGGGGCCAGTGCAGAAGCTGGGACTGGGCCAGGCTGGGAAGGTCCTCACCTGCCCCCTCCCCTGAGGTGCCTCCAAGAAGAAAGCGGGGGAAGGAAGGGGAGGGAAGCAGGTGACATTCCAGGAGGCCTCCCTGCCTGGGCTTCTAGGCACCGCATCCCGCATCCCGTATCCCAGCAACCCCATGAGGCCGTTTTCTTTCCCTCTGTTTGGCAGATTAGGAAACTGAGGCTCAGAGAGGTGGAGTGAGGTCACCCAGAGAGTAAGCAAGTTGATCCAGAATTCACCCGTGGGCCGCATTCCTTCCAAAACCCCTCAGAAAATCCTCACCCTGTCCTAGGAGGCGGATTCCATTATCCTGCTGGCTGACGCAGAACTCGGAGCTAAGTGAGGTTAGGCAGCTCGCCTGACATCACAGAGCTCCTCCGTGCTGCTCCCCAACCCCCTCAGCCCAAACGCCCGGACCTGGGGCCACGGTCTGTGCCCTGCAGTCCACCGCGAAGTCACCCCTGGGAAGGGGGACGGGAGGGGAACCAGCAGAAATCCATTATTTCCGCTCTACCCTCAACCTCCAACATCTGCTTCTCTAGGACCTGGGTGTGGCCACTGGTCAGGGTGCAGGATTGGGGGCGGGGGTGGGGGACCCACTGAGGTCCTGTGGCCACATGGAGGGTGAACAACAGGCTGGGAGACCAGGCAGGCAGCTGGGACAGGACAGCTCCGTTTCCTGCTCCTTCCCTAGAGTCGTCAATACCAGACGCCCCTTAAAAGTGTGAGGACTGTAGATGGGGGGAGGGGGGAAGGAGGAGGTGACCCTGGGAGGTGGGGAGTTGTGTCTCCCCTACTTCCAGGGGAGGAGGAAACCGAAGTTCAGAAACCTTAAGTGATGCATCCAAGGCTCACAATGATCTGAGCCCCAGGCCAGACCTGTGGACCCATGTCCGGGGCTCCTCTGGCTGCCGAGGGGCCACTTCTGTTTCTGAGCCTTCTCCTCCTCTCCCCACATGCGGCTGGGCAGCCCCTTGCTGCAGGCCTACAGCCGCACGTCCTGCCGCCAGCTCTTCATTCTCCCTCCACCTCCCCGGGAACTTGGTCCCTGCTCTCCCTCCCACCCAGAACATTCTTCCGCCAGAGGCCTGCTTACACTCCGTGCCAGACTTTGCTTTAACGTTCCCTCCACAGAGAGGCTTCCTCTGACCATCTTATCTGAAACAGGCACCCCCTCTACTTAAAATAATTAGCTTTGGAGCGGGGGTGGGGGCCGGACAAAAAGACAGCCATGCTGGGAGATGGGCACCTCAGGGTTCATTGCTCAGTTGTCTCTATCTTTTCATATGTTTGAAATTTCCCATAATAAAGTTTTTTAAATAATAAACTATATAAGTTGTATTTTTTTATCTTTAAGGAGGCTCCACACCAGTGTGGAGCCCAATGTGGGGCTTAAACTCACGACCCTGAGATCAAGACCTAAGCTGAGATCAAGAGTCAGATGCTTAACCCACTAAGCCACCCAGGTGCCCCAAATAATGAATTATAGAATCAACATTCCTGGGGAGCCTGAGTGGCTCAGTGGGTTAAGCGTCCAACTCTTGATTTCGGGTCAGGTCATGATCTCAGCAGGGTGAGATTGAGTCCTGCATCAGGCTCTGCGCTCAGTCTGCTCGTCCCTCTCCCTGTGCCCCTCCCCCCACTTGTGAACTCTCTCTCTCAAATAATTAAACTTTTAAAGAAAGAGAGAGAAATCAACATTCCTTCCGCCTGTCTCTATCCCGTCACCTGGTTTATCTTCCTTCCTAGTACTTAACTCCACCTGGCATCACACGATGCACCATTGGGCCACCGTGGGCCCAGCCTCGGGAGGAGCATGGGGACAGAGGACTGCTGTATTCCAGTGCGGCTCAGGCAGAGGGCCTGAGGGGGGCGCTCAGCATGGACCAGAGTGCGGGGGTGGGGGGGGGGCTTGGTGGGCAAGCAGAGCCTGGGCCTTGTGCAGAGGATGGAGATGGAGAGCGCACACCACACCTGTGTCCCACCCGCCTCACCTGCCTCCTGACTGTTCCAACGACACAGCGATTCATCTCCACTTCTGAGGTTTTACACGTATTCCCTCTGCCAGAAAGCTCTTCCCTGGCTCTCCTCCTCCTTCGGGTTTAAGCATGAGTGTGGGCTGTGCAGAGAGACTGACCCCGAGCAGCCCTCGGGAGCAGACACTCGGGGATTATCCACACCAGCACCCCGTTTCCTGCAGAGCAAGTGGTAGGAGGCTTTGCTGCTTCCAGTTGTCCAGCCAGCCCTGCACGCGCACCTTCCCTCTGTGGCTTTGCAGGGTGTCCCTCTAGAGGCAGTGTGTATTTTCCCAGCACACTGACGGTGGACTTGACCACGAGACAAGCTCCGGCCGATGGGATGTGGGCAGAAGTGAAAGTGTCCCACTTCAGGGGCTGCGGAAGCACGACAGCTTTCTTTTTGCCCCCTGGCTCCTTGCCATCCCCATGGGACACACACGTCCCCAGAAGTCCAAGGATGAGTGGCCTATTGAGCAGCCCAGCCAGATCCACGGATCCCCAGCCGATCTGCAGACTTGTGAGGGAGAACGAATGATTGTTGTGGAAGCCCCTGCGTTTGGGCTTGTTAGGTGGCATAATGGGGACCACCGATGACTGGTCCGCAGAACTTAACATGCTCTCATTTATCTGCCTGTGTAGTCGCCATGGTCTGGGTGCACGCTAGCCCACAGGCTCCCTGAGGCCAGGGCCCTCCCCGTCTACTGTAGTCAGTACCCAGTACGGGACAGGGTCTGACGGCTGGAGAATGTCGAATATGCACATCGAGCCAGGGAATGAATGGATACAGTGTCTTAAAGGGTCGGAAGCAGGGGAGTGGCGGGAGCAGACCAGTGGGGTCTGTGGCGGTGGGGGGGCATTTGCAGGAGATCCAGCGAGGAAGGTGGCGCCGTGGTCCAGAAGGAGACACAGGTGGCCAGGACTCTGGAAAGAACAGAGAAGCCGACAGATTTGGGATGAGTAACCCCAAAGCTGAGGCCGATTCAGCCCGTCCTGAAGGCCAGGCTCTCCCTGCACACCCCTTCGTTAAATCCTCAAACCACCATACGGGGTGGGTACTGTGATCATCCCCGTTTTCAAGAAGAAGAAACCGAGGCACAGAGAGGGTCATAACCTTCCCAGGTCACACAGCGAGTAAGCCGCGGCTGCCAAACGAGGCAGCCCAGCCCTGGGGTCCTCACGCTGACCCCCTCCCCACACCCTTGTGTTCCAGTCTCACATTTCAGAGCAACATCGGGGGGGTCCGGAGACACGGGTGGCATGAGGGGGGCAGAGAAATTCACCCCCAGCACGTGTGGGAGGAGGGGATGGCTCACCACCGGGAGATACCAGGGAAAGCGTTTTGCTTTTTGCCATTTAATTCAAGTGGTCATGCCTTGGATTGTGTATTGGGACCCCTTTCCCCTGGAGACTGGGGGGAGGCGGGATCTGTGAACACGGAGAGGGGAGCTCCACCAGACCATACACTTTCCCCGTTCCCTCTCCCTTGCTCGCCCCACCCCAGGGAAGACTAGGTGGATGGTTCCTCCCAGAGTTAATGACCCCTGTGTGGACCACCCACACCCTTCGGCCAGGGTTAGAGACAAAGCAGTGAGAGAATTCCTAGTGACAGAACCTCAGGCATTGGTGAGAGGCCTGCAGAGCAAACCCAGGAGGAGGGAGTCTCTGTACAGGCCCCCAAAACTCCTCTGGGTTGGGAACCCCCAAGCTGGTGGGCGGAGGTGTGGATGGGAACCCTCCCATCTGCCTGCTCTTTGCAGTTTACAAAGCACTTTCCCACACAGCGGTCTCGCAGGACAGGACGGAGGCTTGCTGACTTCCCAGCGCACACACCTGGAAGGACCAGAGCTGGGTGGGACCCCGGGGTTAACGGCCACCCCCTCCTTGCTCTGCGCCCCCGGGTGATGCGGCCGTCTGTCCAGGCATTGGAGGCGTGGACCGGGCTGACGTCACGAGGGTGTGGGATCGGCCCACGCAGGGGCCTGGGGACTCACCGGGTGGGAGGTCAGTGCCCCACGGAGTTGTCCCCATGGAGGGAGCCAGAATCCTTAGAACAAACCTCATGAGTGGAAAGACTCTTGGAAAGAATGTGGCTGACAGTGATGCTCAGCGAACTGAGGTGAAGAAGGGGAGGGCTGAGGTCATGCCGTGCCCCAGAGCTGCTCAGACTGGGACCGGAGGAGAAGTCAGTCTGGAAAATTCCATGGTCAGAGCCCAGAGAAGCCTCCAGCTCCTGACTTCTTCCTCCTCCCTCAGACCAGCAGCCACTCCCTCCTCGGACCCTCTTCTGCACACGCTGTAGGGCCCGGGGGTTCTGGGTGCTAGGGGTACAGCAACAGGAGTGAGGGACAAGGTCTCCCGCACGGCTGGTGGGAGAGGCAGAACGGGGGTCAGGAGGGAGGGCTTTCCTCTGGCCCCACGCAGGATTCCTGGCTTTCTCGGCGGGGAATCCAGGGGCTAGAATGTTCCAGCCACGAACTTGTTTCCATGGTCCCCCTCCTCTCCCACAACAGCCTGGCTTTCTCCAGCCTGGACTCCCTTTTGCTCCAGATGTTGCTCCCTGTTAAACTCCGATCTGCCCACCGAAGGCGAACACACAGGCCTTGTCCATCAGGGACGCCTAGTTTATCCTTGGTTTTATTTGTTCCTGTGCAGAGCCTGCCAGCACCCCCACCCCCCCCCCAAAAAAAAGTCACCGTGGAGGCATTTGCTGAGTGGTCACGGATGAATTCAATCATTCGGCAGATATCCCGGGGAACGGCTGCTGCTGGGCCACCAGGAGATGAACACGAGCCAGACACCCCGTTACAGATCTGACGGTGGCCATACAAGGCGATGAAGAACCACCTGCTGTGTGGTCACTCCAATTTTCCAAGTAGCAGGGATCCTTACAAGTATCTGCCAAACTGGGGGCGCCTGGGTGGCGCAGTGGGTTGAGCGGCTGACTCTTGGTTTCGGCTCAGGTCATGCTCTCAGGGGCATGAGACCGAGCCCCGCAACGGGCTCCGGCTCAGCATGAGTCTTCTTCACATTCTCGCTCTCCCACTCCCTCTTCCACCCCATCCCCACTCTCTCTCTCTCTCAAATAAAAAAATAAATCTTAAAAGAAAAAAAAGTAGCTGCCAAACTGGACTGGACCAAATGCCAGAAACACGTCCAACACACAGTCAAATGCATCAACATCAGTATTCCATTGTCCTCTGGTGGCCCAGAAGGTGCGCCAGGCCCGTGAGACACAGCAGGGTCTCAGCACTGGTCACTCTCTCTTCTTCCCATTTCTCAGCTGAGACGACCTAGGCCGAGGAAGGTCACGCAGCTGGGCACGGCCGGGATGAAAACTCAGATCGTGTGGGGTGAATGTCGATGTTCTTCCAGCGGCCTGGGCGCTCCCTGGCCTTGGCTTCTCAGCCTGCTGGAGAAGAGCCATGTGCAGCCAGACGGAAGGAGGCTAGCACAGAGACGTGCCAAGAGGTGGGGAGCACCACAGCCTTCTTGGGGCCCTCCTTGCTGACTCGCCCTTACATCTCAGCGGCCAGGAGTGGGTGCCCTGGTCGGCCTAGCTGCAAGGGAGTCCGGGAGGTGGGTGTGTCCCCTGGCCTGCCCCCAACGTCCCCGGGTCCTTGCAAAAGAAAGAAGAGGGATGGACGTGGGTGGGCAACTTTGCTGGGCTGGCCTCATTTTTTATGATGGGGATGAGGACCACTATCATGAGTATCATTATCAGTCTGGCCATTCCCTGCCTGTCACCAGCCCAGCCTCCAGCACCGACCCCAGGGCACGGGACACACACGTGCACACAGACCCGCAGGGAGGGACCCCTGAGCCCCCGCTGCAGCCCCTCAAGGCACAGGTCACAGAGGCTTCTTGCCAGGCTGGAGACCACAGGAGCCACGGGCCCAGCACTTGTCCCCACAGGGCTCCCGGTGTCCCCACAGGGCTCCCGGTGTCCCCACAGGGCTCCCGGCCCCACCCTCCACTGGCGCGGCCCCAGCAGGGACAGCTATTTTGAGAGTAGCTGGCTGGCAGGTGTCACCTCGTGATGGAACAGTTCTCACTTGAGCCAGACAGACCCTGGCTGGTGGCCTCTGCTCTCTGCCTCCCCGCCTCCACCTGGCAGCTTCCCCTCCCAACCTCATGCCCCCCTTCCCCTCTGCCACCCATTACCCCCTCCCCAACCTTTTCCTCCCCATCTCTTTCCCTCTCTCTCCCCCTCCCTCCCTCCCTCTCCTTCTCTTCCCTCTCTCCCCTTCTCTCTCTCCCTTTGTCTCCCTCTCCCCCATCTCTCTGTCTCCCTCTCTCTCCCTCTTACCCTCTTTCTCCCTCTCCCCCGCCCCGTTCCCCCCTGTCCCCTGCTTCTATGACATCCAGCCAGCATTCCCTGAGTCCCCAGCAATGAGCACAGCACTGACACTGACTCACATTGGTCCTTCACTGCTGGCCTGGTAACAGCAGAGCGGGGATTCACGGCCCGGTGTTCTGGCTCCCGCACCACATGTCTGCGGCCTGGCGCTCTCCCAGAGGGCCTGCGCTGGGCTCGAGGGACGAGGGACATGAGCCCGAAGAGAGAGCAGTGGCCGCTCTTGAGCTCACTGTCCAACGGGGGAGCAGCGAGGGCTCAGTTGCCTGGATGGGCACGGGCACCCCATCTGGCCTCACTGTGTTGGTGGCTGGGGAGCTCACTAACCAGGCTGGGGGGGTGGCTGGAGGGACCTTGAAACGTCACCCAAGGGGTAGAGCTTGGACTTTGTGCTCAGGCAGTGGGGAGCCACGGGGGCTCCTGCACAGCTTGATCGGGTTTAGGTTGAATCGGATTGCCGAGGGACTGGACAGTAGTGGGGGGGCTGGAAGGACAGAGGGAGGACGCTTGCCGGTCAGGGTGCTGTTGTGATACGCTGGCCAGCCAACCAGAGGGGCCTCCAGACACGTGCAAGGGGCCCAGCGTGTGGCTTTGGGTCTGCTTTGGACAGTCCTGGCCATGCCCATGGGTCCCCCTCCCCGCCTTCACACCACGCCCCATTCCCACCCCATGCCTTTGCACCCACCACTTCCCTGGCCTCGACACCCTTGCTACTCCTCTCCAGTGAGCGTTCCCAGACTTCCATTTCAGTTCAAGGGCACCTATTCCAGGGGGCCCTCCCTGATGAGCCTCTAAAGCCATAGTGGCCTCGGGCGCTATCTTACCCAGCCCCTGCCCTGCTCTCTTCCATCCCTCTACACCTCTGCTTACACGGTCCCACTGCTGAAGAGCCCACCGCCTGAGTTCAGATTTCACCCCCTCCGCTTCCTGGCATGTGACTTACCCTCTCTGTGCCTCGATGTCCTCATCTGTGAACTGAGGACTGTGGCGCCACCTACTTGGCAGAGTTGTTATGGGAAATAAACAGATATGCCCGGAGCTCACTTGACACAGGGCCTGTGGGTTCGTGGTAAGCAGCCAGCGAGCAGCACCCAGTGCTGTCCTATCTCCCAAACTGAGGGCTCAGGGGTGCGGGGCATCCTCCCGGCTCCCCACAGTGCCAGTCCTGCCCCCGGGGCCACCAGCACACATCCAGCCCATCCTCCACATGGCGCTGGGAATATCTGAAGGCAGGGATCAGTCCCCTGAGTTTTCCTGCCTCCTGACCAAACAGCCCAGTCCCTCCCCCCACCCCTCCCACAGTGAGGGTTCCAGGCCCTTCTGCACAGCCCTTCTTTCCCCAGCACATTCCCAGGCAGGGCTCTCTTAGATCCAAGGTCCCCTCATCGGTGCTCCCTGGGCCCCTGCTTTGCGCTGGGGCCATCCCTGCTTCCAGAGCTGCTCTTGCCTTCCTCGGAGCCTCTGGAAGCAGGAGTCCTGCTCCTGCCACCTGGGACAAGATCAAGTTCAAGTGCAGTTGTTTGCGGTTGCTGTGATTGGAATTATATACTTTCCTTTTGTATAATTCTTGAATGATGGTTCTTGAATTGGGTTTTGTGGCCTGGCTTTATGCCTCCAACTGGACCTTCAGGTCGCCGAGGGCAGGGTCCACCTTTCCTTCCATCAGATCCCCCATAGCACCTAGCGTGCCAAAAATACTCCAGTCGGTTATTGGGTCACAGGCCCCCAGAAACTCAGAGCTTCAAGGGGTCTCAGGGATCAGCCAGCTCGATGCTCCCATTTCACAGATGGGGGAGCTGAGGTCCAGAGAGGTCACATGGCTGGTTCACAGCCATTTCCAGTGTGACTCCCCAAGGGCCCTCATGCTTCTCACAGCCCCAGAAGGGCCTGTTTATCTCACTCAGGCTTCTGTCTCCAAGCCAAATCCCCCTTTCTCACGACTTTTTTCACTGACATCCTTTATCAAAGACTCTGAACGACCGGGTGTGAGCCAAAGAACCAGGACCCCAGACTGCGTCCCCGGGCCGATCACAACCGCATGAGGATGAAGTCTGTGGGCGGTCAGGCCTGGAGGGAAATGTGCAACATTGACGGTGGGCAACCTACGAAGACGGGCGTTTTTTCCTCCTTCCTTTTCATTTTAACATTTCCACGTGGCTCTGAAATCAAGGCATAAGGAAGGACGGTGCCACCAACGTCCCCACACAGCCCCCTCCCACAGTTCGGCTGTATGGCTACAGCAATCCTGGAAAGTTCTGTCCTCCCCGCTTCTCAAAATGAGAAAGGTGGGGTGCCAAGAGGTTTAGAGAAATTGAGTGCCCAGTTCACGTAGCTACTGAGTGATAGCGGCTGAATGGCTGAACATGAACGTGAGACCAAATCTAGCACTCTCCCCCTAAAGAGGGAGGGGGTGGAGGGTCAAGGAAGGTGGGACTGGGGGAGGGAGGGGGAGGGAGGAGAGAGGAAGGAGGGGAGGGAAAAGAGGGGGGAGGAGGGGGAGGGAGGGGGGAGGGAGGGAAGGCATAAATAACCTACAGAAGCTACATTCACTGGTTTGTTCTGGGCACACACAGTGCTTAGTACTTGGTGGATGGATGGATGGATGGATGGATGGACGGACGGACAAACGTCGGGCAAGCAACAGTTCCAGGACTAACAGCACGGTCATTTCTGTACACTCTCTCGGCTTCTGACTGAGAGGTGAGGGTGCTAGACAATGGTCTGAGCCTGGGCCCCTCTGTGGAGGATCTTAAACCTTCCCCTTCCTTGCCCTCACCCTTGGAGCGGGCAACAGGAAGACAGGAAAGGGAGAAAGAACAGATGGGGAATTACCATGAACTTGCTGTGTGCTTCTCTCTCTGGCCTCAGTTTCCCTAATGACAGAGTGAGGGGATAGGACTAGGTCAGCAGTTTCCCACCTGGCTGATACCAGAATTCCCTGGGAAGCTTGTGGAAATGCAGGTTTCCAGGTCCCCAGTCTAGTGAACCAGCATCTACTTTAACAGGCTGCCCAGGTGACCTCACAATAGGCCAGATTCAGCGATGAGGGACTAAATGGACTCTGTGGTCCCAGTTGGGACACCCTCTGACCCATGGCCTTTCCTGTAAGCTCCCTCTTTATCTTCCCATCCTCCCTTTCTGATAGTCAGGGTCCTTTCAATTACACTGTCAAAAGCAACCCACAGCAGCTGAGGGGAATTTATTTGCTGACATACTGAAAATTCAGAAGTGGATCTGCCTTCAGGCCCAGCTGGATCCAGGAACTCAAACATCCTCAAGGCTCATCACTTCATCTTTCAGACGTTCTTGTTTCCTCAGCATGTTGGTTTTCTTTTCTGGTAGGCTCTGTCTCTGCATGGCATGGCAATGGCTCATGACCATTCCTACCTCATTCACGCCAGCCCATGAGCCAGTAGAAAACAAGAGACCCTCTGTCTTTGGTGTCCATGTATCAAATCTCATGGAAGACTCTGATTGGCTCTGCCTGAGTCAGGTGCCCACCATGAGCCAATCTCTCTGCCAGGGGGATGGGGCTTTCTGATTGGCCAGCCAGGGTCACATGACCCAAGCAAGTCCATGGGGCGGAAAACCTGTGTCTCTGCTAGGCTCCCCATTTCCTAGGCACACGTCCCTGGTCAAAGCCCAGCCACAGAGACTTTGTGGGAGGGGGCGAGATAGGCCAGCGTCCTCCAGGAGTCGACCTGCGTGAACAGGTGTTAGGTGACACAATCACTCAAAACGGTTGTCCCTCAGCAATCACCTGTCTGGGGGTCGGGGGCTGTGGCAGCGTTCAGGAAACTTCCAGCAGATCCACGCTGACCACCTTTATACATCCTCGAAAGGAGGTGGTCCCAGTGACATGTGGCTTAGTGCCGAGTCTTGGGGCGCCTCCCTGTCTGGCTGTGGAATTTGCCCTTGGTGCTTGCAGGACCCTCTCCAGCGGGGCAGAGCTTAGACTGCTAGGTCCCAGAGAGGAGAGTCTTCCCTGCACCCCACAATCCGCAGGGAAGTTCCCCAGATCTTTGTTTGTGAAGATTGCGGGAAGGGGGGTACAGTGCTGGGACCCAGACAGTCCTGTGCTTCTGCCCCACTGGGTTGGGAGGGGGACAGGAGAGGGGGCAGGGGCCACAGTCGGTCAGGGCTGGCTCTGCGTGAGGGGGAGAAAGGGATCGTGCAGGCATGGGGGAAAGAGCAAGCCTTTCCTGGGACAGGGTGGAAGGCCAGGCGCTTCCAGAGAGAACGTGAAGCTCTCCGTGCAACCCCTCCCCCACCACTGCCCTCCCCTCACCATTCAATATATTCCACTGCCCCAGGTAGGAGACAGGGGTTTTGTGGAAACTGAGGAAGGGGCTGGATTCCACCCCCGAGCTGGCGTCACACAGGGCAGAGGACCCATGGGAGATGGAGGAGCACCAGGAAGAGGAGTAGGAACCTGAGGCTGGAGGACCGCAGGGCTCTTTGGGAGCCGAGGCCGGTGGCACTGGTATCAGGATTTGCAAGGGCAGGGGGCCCAGTTGACAGCTGGCCCACGGCCCAGGTAGGTGCTCGATACTCTCCTTCCGATCTGCAAAGCTGAGCCCAAACACAAGCCCCTCCACTCTGCAGGAGGTAGGAGAGACAGAACTGGAACCCAGACCTCAGGCTCTAGGCCGGGTGGAGTCCGGGGAGGGAGGCTGGCAGATGGCAGAAGGAGCAGGGAGGGCTGAGGTGGAGAGGCCCGCTCCCTCTGCCTGCCCCTTCCGGCCCGGTGCCAGGGGACAGGCTCACAGAACAGGAGGGGCTGGGGATACAGCTCGCTGCTGCGTGGACCCAGTTCTAATCGAAGCCCAACTCACCGGGCATCTGTCACCATGGCGATGGGAAAGTTGCTCAGCGGAGGCAGAATCAAGCACTCCGGCCTGTCACCATCACCAGGAGGTGCCTCCTGGGGCCAGGCCCAGGGGTAGGCACTTTCCAACATGCCGACACACTGAGGCCCACCACTGCCATGGGCATTCTGCCGATGAGAGGCATGGCCCCGGTCTGCTGGCTCCAGGTTCCGCAGTGGATGGGAATCGGGAGGGCTGGATCCAAACCCCCATCTCCCGCTGGGACGTCTCCCAGCCTGCCAGGCACCTCATCCCTTCTGAGCCTCCATCCCCCCTCCCCACCCAAAGCACTGTCAGGGGTAGATGAGGGTAGTTCTGCATCCTCCGTGGTGGAGGGCTGGCGGACAGGCGTGATGACCCGTTGAGCAGGGCTCTGGGCCTCCTGTGACAATCTCCCGCCCTCTGGGCTTAATTACCGCCCTGTCTCTTGTGGGATTCGCTAATGGTGCTTCCCCTTGGCGGCTCATGTCGGACAGATGTGGCGGCTCACACACTCTGTGCTCCAGGCCTTCTCAGCCCCTCTTCTAGAGACAGGCCCTGTCCCCCAGCTGCCGTGGTAGGAAATGTCCCCGTCATTCACTCCCCATCTCTCAAGACAAGGACTGACCCAGCTGAGCCAATCGGAGCGCTCCCCAGGGGACTGATGTACGCACGGCCACCAGGAGGAGGATGCTGAGAGGAGACCTCCTGGGACCCCTTTGTCCCAGATGTTCTGGAGAAGGTGTATCAGTCGGGCTTCAGTGACCGACAACAGAATCTATTCTTTTTTTTTTTTAAAGCACACTAAGCAGCGGAGCGTCCAGGAGCAACTTCCGAACGGTACCACCCAGGGGCCGCGGCTCCAGCTCCAACAGAGAGCTGGGGAATCGGGAGGTCACCGCTCAGCGGCCAGCTCCAGAGCCCCGATCCACACGGCGACACGGGCGCTCGGTGCCGTCTCTCTCCCTGTGAACCCCGGTTCCGAATTCTCGCCCGCGTGGGGGACTGATGTGGCCCACGGGTGGCCAGCTGCAGGCGAGTCCAGGGAACAGAGCGGCCGGGCTCCCCGCCTTCCACAGCACAGGAGGCAAGCTACGCGCAGGGTGTGGCCAGTGAGGCACGAGCCACAGTCGGACCCTCGCTGTCCTCACCGTCGTCCCGGACGATGCTGTCACAATGTCCCACGCCGCCCTGCGTCTGTTCTGCTATCATTCGGGGACATGGAGACCTGTCCCAAATACATCTCCGAGCAGTTATGAAGGTCAAGGTGAGAGAATAGTGAGAAAGACCTGTGCACCTGTGGCCTTAACCAAGTGGAAAAGGAACCCAGAGAAGGTGAAATGCCTTCCCCCGGGTCAGGCCTTCAAGCAATAAAATGTGGGAGACGAGGACATAAGCCTGGGACTTCCTCCGTGGGCCTCAGGGGAGGGGGGTGGAGCCGGTGGGGCAGTGGCCCCAGGAGGAGGTGGTGGTGGGTTGTAATAAGTTATGTGTGGCTGGAGAGCACGTTTCCCCAAACCTCAGTGGCTTCAAACAACAGACATCCACGATCTCAGTTCTATGCGTTCTCTGGCCCAGGCTCTATCATGAGGTTGCCGGTGGGGACTCGGCCAGGGCTGTGGTCTGATGTGAAGCCTCACCTGGGGGGGTTCCCTCCCAAGCTCACTGTCGCGAGCGCTGGTCAGCTGCAGGTCCTGGCTGGCTGTGGGCCAGAGGCCGGCAGCTCACAACACGGCTTTCGAGCAAGCAAAAGGGGGCAGAGAAAGGGAGCCCCCAGGACACAGGCCCCCAAATCTCAGAAGGGACATCCCATCACTTCTGCTGTATTCTAGTTACTAGGCTCAGGTCACGTGATCAGCCCGCACTCAAGGGCAGAGTCTCTCGCAGGAGGTGGGGTCATTCGTGCCCTCGGAGCGACCACCCACCACAGGCTCCCGCCCCCAGGCTCTGAGAAGAGGGGTGGGCTGGGCCAGGAGGGGCGGCTGTCCCCCAGCTCCTTTGCACCCAGTGCACCCAGCCCTGGGTCCTGCAGATGGAGAGCTTGCGATGAAGCCGCCCTTGGCCACTGCCCCTTCCCCAGCGAGGCCAGTCCCCTGGAGGGGAGGGAGGATGGAGGAGTGAGGGCTCCACACCTCAGCAATGGCAGCGGCATGGCCTCCCCTGAGGTCAGACTTCCCCAGCAAAACAGGAGGCTCCAAGGCCCCAAAAGGCAGCATGATGTCATGCAGGAGCAGCAAACTAAGAGCAAAGAGGTCTGGGTCCCGGCCCTGGGTAAGCCCCAACTGGCTGTGTCTGTGAGCAAGCCACATGCCTCTCTGAGCCTCAGTCCTCCAGCTGTAACACAGAACGGTGGGCCGATACTGCCAAGGTCCTCCTGGGCTCCGACGGTCAAAGTTCTCCTCCACACAAAGGGGATCTCGGTTGGAGGCAACCTAAGGGCTTGGCCTGGGCCTCTACCACCTGCCCCTGAGGCACCTGCCCCTGAGGCACCTGCCCCCAGCAGCCCCTCCCCTCCCTTCTCCCCCCCTGCCCAGCACCTGAATCCCGGGTCTCCCTGCTGACCTGCCATCTCTGTGCTCCTGCAGCCCAGCCGGCCCCCAACCTCCAGCCCTGCCCCACATAGAGCCAAGGAGGCCAGACTGGGCTTGAGGATGAGGCTGAGCCGATGGCGAGAGCCAGGGACTGGACAGTGGCCACAAGCCATTCACCTGTCACCAGGTGTTGGCACTGGAGGCTGGCCTCTCGTCTTCCTCCCCAAGGAAAGTGAAGAAAGCTGCTTCCAGACGCGGAGCAGCTGCTCTCGGTCCCCCCACCCCCCCCGCACCCCAGCTCTGCTGTGGAGGAGCAGGTTCCTCGTAGGGGGCTGTGAACGAGGCTGTCAAAGCCGCGTCTGGCTCGCAGGCTGGGGGCTTACGTAACTGACGGCTGGCACCCCTACCCGACTCCACCTCAAGGCCCAAGGCCACCTGCTGCCCCCACACCAGGCCCCGTGGAGTCCCTCCTCCTGGAAGGTGTCACAGCGCCAGTGTCCTCACACGAGGTCCTCCGCGCTGCCCGGACATTCTTCTCTGGGCCTGTCTGCTCCGAGGCGGGAAGAAACAAGCTTTGTTCTCCATATTCCTGGTGTCTAGGAAACGTAGTGGATGCCCAGGAAATGTAGTTGAATGAACTAAAAAAAAAAATCACTAATAATAATAGAAACACATAGCACGTACCATGTGCCAAGGACTCGCCCAGGAACTCTGCATACACTAATGCCTTCCAACCTCATCCCAACCCTACACTGAGGTCCTATGCACATCTCCCCAACACGAGTGGCTGAGCGAATGGCACTCTTTCAGGAGAAGGCACTGACCCAGGAGAGCCGACATCACGGGGAGTGAAGCCTGAGAGGGTGTAGGGGAGTGATAACCGGTTCCCTAGCTCCTCCATCTCTTGATGATCACACCTCCCCAGGGAGGTAGAAAGAGCAAAAATTCTGCCACCATCCCCGTTTCCCTGATCTGTAGCAGTCAGGATAGGAAAGATGAGGCCGTGTAACAACCTCCGGATCTTGGTGGCTTAACGCAGCAAAGGTTTCTTTTGCACTCATGTAACACAACAATCTGGGGGAGAGCAGGGCTCTGCTCCCCCGTGTCCCCACGGAGGAACCCGCCTGCAATTTCCCCAGCCGCTGCTCAGGACAAAAGGAGTTGGAACAATCGGGCAACAGCCCCGCAAGATTCCTACCCACAACTGATCCTTCTAAAACTTAAGATTCTGTGATTTTCAGAGGCTGTTGGCAAAGATTCGCGGGTCAGATGTCCCCGAGTTTGGATCCAGGCTTCCCCCATTGCTGTGTGACTTAACCCTGCAGTGCCTCAGTTTCCCACCTGTGATCAGAGCCGATTCCTGCTTCAGGCGTCCCCCAGGGTCTGGTACTCACAAGGCCTCTAACCCAAGCGAGTGGTGAATATCCAGAGCCTACTGGATTCTCCAGGCTGAGTCTGAGCCAGGGAGTTTCCAGATTCCCAGGGTCAGGCCGGGAGGTCCCTGGGAAGCCACCGAACTGAGCCTGCAGCCAGCCCCCGCGGGGAGGGAGGTGGCAGTCCGCTGCTGCCGTGGCTGGCGCTCTGGCTCCCCCTCGTGGACACTCTCCCCTTCGCGCGCCCAGAACAGGGGCTCACTTTCATTTTTAAAATCTCCTGATTGCTGCGCCCCAGAACGCCCTGAGTCCTCGGAAAACCAGGACAGTTGGTCACCCTAAAATAGGGGAAATACAGATCCATCTTGGGGACTTGTGGCCAGAGCTGGAGAACACATATGAAAAGCCATCAGCTCGGGACCCACCACAGGGCCCACACTCTGCAAGTGGAAGGTGCAGTTACCCTTACAGAGTGAGCCTGAGTCTGAAACCCAAGGCCCTCCCCTTCCTGGCTGTGTGCCCCAAGATCAGTTTCTTTATATCCCTGGGTGTCTGTTTGTTTCCCCTGGTTTCAAAAGGGGCTAATAATCATGCCGACCGAGCATGGTGTGGGGAGGGCAAGGTGAAGTAACGCAGGTAGAGCACGTCATTCAGAGGGCACCGTGCCTGCTCGGCAGGTGTGCCTGAGGTTAGTAACAGGGTCACTAAGGTGAGGGGAGAGCTGCTCCACGTTTACCAGGTGCTGTACCCCACCGGCGCCCAGAGCAGCCGGTGGGTCCCTTACTTGGTCCTGAGCCTTCGTTCTCTTTTTGCCTACCCACAACTGACCTAGGAGGTGGGGCCTGGCTGTGAGCAGCCTCCCCCTTGGTACCTTCACTCCCAGCCCACCCACCCCTCCCCCAGGAGGCATTTTCCTTGAGAGCAAGCTGAGGTTCAGGCCTTCCGGGGAGCAGCAGCTCCGGACCCCTCCAGTTTGAGGTTCTCCTGGGCCCAGGGGCCTCACACCCTGTCTATGCCCCAAACAAGGCTGGAAGTCAGGACAGAATCTTCCCCAGAGCACAAGGGCCTGTTTGAGAACAGACCCCAGCAAAGGTCCCGGGTTGGGGGTGGGGGGTCTTCAGACATTACGGAAGGTAGAAACCCCAGACTCTCATCCCTCTTCCAGGCTGCTCATTTGTTCCTTGTCAGAGTCCTTTCTCTGATCTCACCACTACCATTCATTCGCTGTGTGACCTTGGGATGGTACCCAAGCCCTCTGTGCTGTTTCCTCATCCCTGACATGAGGGTAATAAACCCCTAACTCAGGGTCTTCTGGAAGGAGGAAATCACAGAATGTACTCGTGCCTCGCACACAGTAGTGCTCAGCAAGGGTGGCCCATTACCATCCATCCATCCATCCATCCGTCTGTTCAGCACTGTGCTGCGGAATTCGACTCAACCTGCCCAGGAACTGCCAGGGGGCAGCCCAGGGCAAAGGAAAGCCCCAGAAGGCCCTGGCACCCCGCATGAAATATGTTCCCAGCAAGCCCTTCATCCTGGTCTCTAAAGCCCTCCTCCCCGAGTCATTGTGCTGTCATAGCTACAGGGGACTTGGCTCTCCCTTGAACACAATGCCACATGGCTCCCTCTGCCTGCAATGCCTTCCCTTCTTCCCCTATCCCTCGTGAAGGAAGGCTGGGGGACCACCCAGGAGGCACCAGGCTGGCCCTGTCCCACCGTGGCATCCATGAGAACACACTGCATTTTCCTCCCCCACTCACGTCCCCTTTGTGGTGGGCACAGTGGTGTCCCCCCACCTGAGAATCCTGTTGGAGCCTTAACCACCAGGACCTCAGAATGTCACTAAGAGAGGATTGTGTTAAAATGAGGTTGTTGGGACAGACCCTGACCCAGTATAATTGATGTCCTTTTAAGAAGAAATCGGGACATACACAGAAGAATGAGGACACGGAGCGAGGTGTGAGGACATGGAGCGAGGTTGGCCATACACAAGCCAAGGAGAGAGGCCTCAGGGGAAACCAACCCTGCCGACGCCCGGATCTGGGACCTCCAGCTTCCGGAGCCGGGAGGACATGAAGGTCTGCTGTTCAAGCCCCCCAATCTGAAGTACTCTCTTATGGCAGCCCGTGCAGAGGGGACCCTCCACCCCCTAAATCCAAACGGCATATTACAGGCTCATCCAAACTGGCCTTTTGCTGAATTGTGGTAGAAGCTTACTAGTCTACTACTCCCAGCCAATGAGGGCACCTGGGTGGCTCAGTTGGTTACTACTCCCAGCCAATTCCAACTGCCCATTGAAACAGCTGTAATGACTCCAAAATGGCCGGGGCGGGGGGGGGGGGCGGAATCATAAATCGCCTCTTGCAAAGAATTTGGTTTCCAAATACCTTTGCCCACCGACACTTTGTGCCAGGGTGTTATCAATGCTCAGTTGAATAGCTGATCCCCTGGTCCTGGGGCCTGCCACAATCCCCCCTCCTCCCCGGCCCTGCTTCCTTGCTTCATCAACAGGAACGGGCACCCAGAGTTCGAGCCCACTTTGAAACGCTGATGTTTAGGACTTCAGCACGAGCACTCACTTGGAACACTATGTACCCAGCACAGGCCTGTGTGCTTTGTAAACATTAACCCATGTCACCCTCACATCCCTCCTTATGAGGTGGGCCCTATGATCCCCATCTTCCAGGGGAGGGGATGAAGACACAGAGAGGTGGAGGGAACGGCTCTGGGTCCTGAGCTGGAGAGTGGCCGGCTGGGGTTTGAACCGAGCCATCTGGCTCTCAGACGATGCTCTTAACCACCGTGCTTGATTGCCTCATATTTTAAGTGTGAAGTGCTTATTTTTGAGCTGCACATTGCCAAAAGTTGTAGTCGAAATCATCACAAGGCACCCTTTGGTCTCACCATACTGCTGCAAAACAAACGTCTACCCCTGCTCTTCTACACTTGAAGCTTCTGTCTATATCGGTCGCTGTCAAATAAATCTACAACATTTATACTCGTGCTCAAATATATATGAAAAATAGTTGTTACGACACCCAAAAATATAAAAGCTGCTTCTTTCATGAGCTGACATTTGGAGTGCTCATCTTCTGCATTTTTTAAATGCAGGGTTTTTTGTGGTTTTGTTTCTTCCACACAAGAGAACGGGCTTTGGGCTGCTCCCCACAAGCCCTTGTCTGAAATAAACCACTTCAAGTGTGGGCCATCTTTGTTTCCAATGAATAAAAACCCAAACTGGCAACATCCTCACGACACTTCCTCATACTGGGTTTTTAAATACATCGGTTCCGTAAGACTTCTGACCTGGGGGCGCAAAGGCACGGGCCTAGTGAAGGTGCCCTTCAGTTACCTCAGGTCCCCCGAGCCGGGCTGCTTGGCCTCCCGTCGGAGCCCCCCGCCCACTGTGGATACAAACTCAACCACACGCGCCTGAGGACAATGAAAACGTGTAAGTGTCCCAACCAACAGGCAGAAGAGCTGAGGAGCAAGTTCATCTGGTCTCCCCTCACGGAGATGGGGGACAGGGTAGCCCCCTTAGTGGGAAGAGGAGGTACGAGGGCCACAGAAGCCAGGGGTGGGGTAGGGGGCAGGGGCGCCCAGAGAGGCCCGGAGTCACCTGGGCAGGAAAGGTGAACAGCGAGCATGCAGGGGGAGACAAGCTCGGCCTTCCTAGGAGTGGCTCTGTGCCCGGGGCTGAAGGGGCTGACCCGACATCTACCGTCTCCACTAACCCTTGAGCCCTCCCGGGGCGGCGGGGGGGAACTATTGGCACCCCCTTTCCACAATGAGAAAAGGGAGGCCAAACAGGGAGATGAAGCCGCTTGCCCCGCAGAGGCCCGTGTTCACAGAGCAGCGTGCAGAGGGCCGCGGGGCGGCCCACCCCCAACAGCGGCTGGGAGCTGAACCCCCGCCC
Source organism: Leptonychotes weddellii (assembly GCF_054177405.1). Taxonomy (NCBI): domain Eukaryota; kingdom Metazoa; phylum Chordata; class Mammalia; order Carnivora; family Phocidae; genus Leptonychotes; species Leptonychotes weddellii. The sequence continues at coordinate 148,783,865 of NC_138373.1, read as the reverse complement.
GGCCTAGGAGCCTTCTCCTCGGAGCTCACGAAGACCAGCCCCAGCCCACCCTGACTCCCAGCCCGGATGCTCCTTCCTGGGCAGCTGTGCAGCCTCCCACTGCCACAGAAAAAGCCACAGAAGAGGCCGGGCTGCCCCCCTCTTGCTCCTCGCTCGGTCTTCGTGGAGGTTCAGGGGGCTCCCCAGAGGCCTGAGTGTTCTCGGGGCGCCAGGCCCTGCAGCTCCCTCCGCGCACACCTGCCTGAGCACAGCGGCCACCTGGGTCACAGCCAAGCCAGCGCCCCCTCTGGTCCCTCCACACAGGGCCTGCCAACAGGGCCGGCTACCCAGGGGATGGGGACTCTGCCAGGGCGGTCTTCCCACTGGACCAGCACCTCCTCCCAGGCCAGACCCATGTCTACGCCAGCACCCCGCTCAGCCTGGGCACAGCGCCTGCCCGGTGAGGGCGTGGTGCATGTGGCAGAGTGGCATGGGGGTTCAGAGCACAACCGGGGTTGAACCCGGCCCCTGCCCTCCACGCACTGTGACACGTGCCTCTCTGAGCCTCAGTGTCCCCATCTGTAAAATGGAGGTGACCACAGGACCCACATCCACGACTGCTAGAGGGTTAAGTGCATCCCAGCTGACAAACGTGGGTTGACAGAGCCACCATTTTGCAGTCTCCGCAGGTGGGGCACCAACCATCACAGGTAAGACCCCAGGTGAACACACTCCCTGGAGAAGATCCCTCTCCACCTCCCAGAAACGCACGCGCCGGCTGCGGGGGTAGAGCTGACTCTCCTTCCGGCAGCCCCCATACAGAGGAATGGAAAGCCAGGGTCTCCACCTGCACAAGATGAAAGGTGCAGAGGGTCCGGAAGCGCGCACAATGCTCTCAGGAAGACGGGCACCCCGACAAGGCAACAAAGAGCTGCTCGAAAGTTCTCCAAATTACCAAAGAAGAAAGGCCTTTGAGCATGAGCACATCAGAGGAAAACTAACTGAGCTCCTCTCGTCTCTGCATTTCCCGGCACCGGGGAGTCGGAAAGAGCTTGAAGCAGCTGTAAACGGCCACGCACGCACACTGTCGTGACAACAGTGACCGTACTCGGGCATCCGGGTTTCCTGCCTGTGTTTGGAGGAAGATCACACAATCTCACGCCGAGGTCGTGGCTGGCTTCGTTTTTACATGGTGGTTATTTATAAACACTTTGCTCATAATTTATTAGAATAAAATGTTTAATACACTTGTCGGGATGCTCATGTTTTGCTTGAGGTTCTGTATTTCTAAATGCACCTTAAATATCAAGTATTTTATTTCACTGACTTTCCTTTAATTTTATGAATTCTACCCTCACATTGGTATATCATATTAGGCAAAATAGGGATACCTGGGTGGCTCAGTCAGTTAAGCCTCTGCCTTTGGCTAGGGTCATGGTCCCAGGGTCCTGGGATCGAGCCCTGCTCAGGGGGGCCTGCTTCTCCCTCTCCCTTTGCCCCTCCCCCCACTCGTTCTCACTTGCTCTGCTCTCTCTCTCAAATAAAAATTAAAAATTTTTAAAAAAAATATTAGACAAAACCATGACAAAAAACTAATACTATGGATTTTCTCCAATACGTTACTAGTGCTTTCTACCACTTGAACCTCGTGACCTATGGTGCTGAATGCCACGACTTCCGGCTTACTGATGATAAACTCAGGTGCCCACAGATCAATGGGACAGAGCCCAGAAATAGACCCATGCACATACGATCGATTAATTTACAACCCGGGACATGAAAATATACACTGGAGACAGGACAATCTCTCCAGTAAGTGGTGCTGAAAAGCTGGAGAGCCACATGAAGAAAAGAGAAACTGGACCACTACCTCAAACCGTACACAAAAATTCAAAATGGATTAGAGACGAACGTAAGACCTGAAACCATAAAACTCCTAGAAGAAAACGGGGAAAGCTCCTTGACATAGGTCTGGGCAATGACTTTTTGAATCTGACACCAAAGGCAAACAAGGAAAACAAACAAGTGAAGGGACAACCTCAAAATAAAAAGCTTCTGCACAGAGAAGGGAAGCATCAACAAAATGAAAGCCAGCCCACGGAAGGGAACAAAGTATTCGCAAACCACATACTAACAAGGGGCTAATATCCAAAATAAATGAACTCATTTAACTGAGCCGCAAGACAACAATACAATTAAAATATGAGCAGAGGATCAGAAGAGACATTTCTCCAGAGGTCTACGGTCAGCCGACAGACACATGAGAAGATGCTCACCACCACTCACCACCAGGGAAATGCAAATCAAAACTACCACAAGCTACCATCCGTCAGAACGGCTAGTATCAAAAAGACAAGAACAGGTGTCGGCGGGGACAGGGAGAAAAGGGAGCCTCGTGCAGTGTTGGTGGGAGTGTAAGCTGGTGCAGCCACTGTGGAAAACAGCATGGAGGGGTCTCGATTAACTAAAAATACAACTACCATGTGATCCGGCAACCCCACTTCTAGGTATCATGGTATTTCCACACAGAAAATGAAAACACTAATTTGAAAAGAAACAAGGCACTAACAAGTTCACTGCAACATTATTTGTAACAGCCAAGACACGGAATCCACCTAAGCATCCCTGACCGATAAATGGATAAAGAAACTGAGGAACACAGACACACAGACACACACACACAAATATTATCCAGTTATAGAAAAGGAAATCCTGCCATTTACAACTCGGATAAAACTGGAGGACACCATGCGAACTGAAATACGTCAGAAGGCGTCAGTCGGTCAGCCAGACCTCTGGCTCAGGTCATGATCCCAGGGTCCTGGGGGTCCTGGGATTGAGTCCCGAGTCAGCCTCCCTGCTCAGTGGGGAGTCTGCTTCTCTCTCTTGCTCTGACCTTCCCCCACTGTTTGTGCTCTCACTCATTCTCTCAAATGAATAAAAAATCTTTAAAAAAAAAGATACGTCAGAGAAAGAAAAATACCGTATGATCTCACTTACATATGGAATCTTAAAAAAAAGAGGGGGAAAAACCCCTCAACAGACACAGACAACACATGCGTGGTTGCCAGAGGTGGGGGTGGGGAGTGGGCAAAATGGGTGAAGGGGGTGAAAAGGGGCACACTTGCTATAAAATACGTCAGCCGTGGGGATGAAACACCCCACGTGGTGACTTTGGTTCATAACACTGTACTGAGCATTGGAAAGTTGCTAAGAGAGATTTAAACATTCCCATCACAAGAGAAAAAAAACAACTGTGGTGACCGATATTAACTAGACCAAAAAAAAAAAGGAAATGGCAAAACAAATTAAGGCATATCCTCAGGCCCAGAGAAGTCGAGTGCCAGAACCAGGGCCACAGAGCTGTGGGTGGCCCAACGGGAAGAAAACCGGTCCACAGAATCCCAGAACCTTCACTCTTACTGACTTTGCTCTAAGGCCTAGGGGGAATGCATGTCCCCAAATCCCAAAGGCCACTGGAGTCTCACCACACTGCCCCGTCCCTTCCTGGGCACTTTGCTGCCACTCACCCTAAACACAACCCTGCAAAGCAGGGGCGGCATCCCTTCACGGATCAGGAAACTGAGGCACAGGAAGGTCTGGTGACTCGGCCAGTCGGAGGCAAATCCACGTGCCCCACCCCCCCCAGGCCGCTGAGGCACAGCGGGGGCCGCCAACCCCCCGCGCTCTCCAGGGCACGTGCCCACGGGCTGGGTCCGCTGGTAACGTCGCCACTGCCGGAGGCCAGCAACTGGCCGCACCAGCCCCACGGACCGGTTCAAGAACACGGAGCCCAGAACGTAAAAGCCTCACCCGAGAGCCCGAGTGGCAGACGCAGTTCAGAAAGCCCGTTCAGGCCGGCTGCAAGGCTGGTCCTTCGCCCACACCTGCTCTGTGGGGACGGCAAGACGGGGGCAGCCACAGGCTCCCCAGCGCAGAGCCCACAGCATGCACACACACCACGGCTTTATTAGTTCCACAGTCTTCCAAAGCACATCTCCTGGCCCTGCGCCAGAAGCAGATGCCCAGAGGCAGCGAGGCAGGCAGAAAGCGCCTTCCGGGGGGCAGCTGGGGCCCCCTGCACTGGGGGGGGGTGGTGGAGCGCAGGGGGCAGTTCAAGACGCTGGTGGCGAGGACAGCGACGTCCCCGGGAGGGTGGGGGGGTGACGCGCAGGAGGCCTAGGCAAGCCCGTGGGGCCACGGGGGCTCACTTGAGGCGGTGGGGGGTGGGGGAGGCTCCCCGGGGGGTGGGGGGTGTGACGCGTGCAGGAGGCCTGGGCAAGTCCGTGGGGCCACGGGGGCTCACTTGAGGCGGTAGAGGACCTTGCGCTGCATACGATGCTGGATCTCGCCCCGTCGTAGCATGAGCTGCAGGACCTTGTGGATGGCGTGCTCCGGGTATTTCTACGGACACAAGGCCAGATGCGGGAGCGTGCCTCCCGAGGGGACCCCAGAACACCCCGCTGGCTCACCCTCTGCGCTCTCCTATCCTCCCTGCTCTCAGAGAACATTCTGGTTTAGAAAACGCCTTCACACCCGTCTCCGTCCTTCCTAAGAAGAGCTCCCACGTCCTTAGCACCTACAACATGCCAGACACTGTTCTGTACATCAACTCACTCCCTCCCCGTGCGGCTAGTCCGCTGATTACTCCCGTGTTACAGGGGAGGAGCTGAGGCGCAGAGAGGCGAAGTCACTTGCTCAAAGTCACACAGCAATTAAGTGGCAGAGCTGGGACTTCAACGGAGTCCACCTGACTCCAGAACCCAAGCTCCTGACACCCTACACTTCTCTAAGCCTCGGTCTGCTCGCCTACAGAATGGGCGTAGTCCCACCTACTGCCCGAAAGTGCTCTGAAGACTGAAGCAAGATGACGTACATGAAGAGGAGCTGAAACCAGAAACTGGTGGACTGTTCCTGTGGTTTTAAAGACAGAAGCAGTTCTCCACAGCATCTAGAAAGCCCCACTCCTCTCTCTCTGGGGTCAAGAGCATTGTCCTCCAGGAGCTGGACGGCTCACTCTCCTGGCTCTGCCCCCGCCCCCAGCCCCATAAAAGCCAGGCAGTGGGGGAAGGGATCGATGGGAAGGGCTCGGGGAGCCTGACTGTGGTTCTACCAGAACGCCAGCCCCCTGTCCTCTCCCCTAATGGGACAGATAAGTGCCCCCTCCCCAGACTGAAGCAGTCCCTAGGGAACGAATGACAGGAACAGGTCCAGGACAAGAAACAGCTGCCCTGTCCCCATCCCAGGCCTGTCTGTTGAGCCACAGGACACGGCTGCTGGGGAGGTGGGAAGCAGGCTACGGAAGTGAGCAGGAGACGCCCCCCGGCCCCGCTTCCAGGCCCCAGGGAAGGCCTACCTGCTTGGTGAAGTCCTGGATGATGCTGTGCTCGGACACCTGGGAGCCGATGGCAAAGCGGCGCTTAAGCTGCTTCTCGATGCGGCTCAGCAGCTCCTGGTCCTCCTGGCTGGTAAAGCCCTCCACCCCTGTGGGCAGAGAGAGACAGCTGGGTGGGAACGGGGTGCCACGGATCTCAGTCTGCCCGTGGTGGGGCAAAGGCCTGGAGAGACAAGGCCCCTGGGCCAAGAAAGAGGACTCAGAAGAAAAACTTAAAAAAAAAAAAAGAAGAAGAAACAGCTCAAAGAAGGGGAACATGTGGGGGATAGCACAGGCCTGAGCAGATGGCTCAGCAGAGCCCTGAAGCCAGGGGACGAGGCACACCTGTGCGAAAGGATGCTCTAGGCAGAGGGAAAGGCAGGTGCAAAGGCAGGGAGGCAGAAACCTGACTTCGTTCAAAACACAGTCCAGGGGCTAGGGACGTGGCCAGACCAGGGGTCAGGGGTCAGCTCCTGGGGACCCCTAGGCCATGGCACGGGTTTTGCTTTGATTCTGGGGGAGCAGCCAGTAGAGGGCTCTGAGGAGGGACAGGAGCTGACTTGTGGGAACACATGTCTCTGGCCGGTCAGGCAGCAGGGACAAAGTTCCAGGAGAAGCAGATCTCAGACAGCTGAAGCCCCCTGTGACACAGGAGGGAGGCAAGGCGCCCCAGGGAGCCCGGGCCAGCAGGAGGCTCCTGACTTCCAACTACTGATGCAGGGTGACCAAGGCCTACAGATAGATACCTTGGGGTTTCAGCTAAGGAGAGGGTGGGGCATAGTCAGTGAAGCCACTGGGACGGACTTCAAGGCTCCAGGTTGAAAGGGGTCTGCAAGGCAAACTCCCACACAGCCTACAAGGCCCAACTCAAATTCCACTGTCCCAAATCACACCTGACCTCCATGCATCAGCATCCCAGAGAGCTCTCCGTTGGCAAATGTCTCACAGGACAGAAATCCCCTCCTGGGCAGAGACAATCTTCGCCAAGGGGAGGGTGGGAGTGATCCGTCTCACCACCCAAGGTACCAGCCACACTGGCCCTCGAACCTGCCAAGACTGCCCCCTCCTTGGAGGCATGGCACTGAGCCTTCCCTCTACCTAGAAGGTTCTCTACATCCCCCACCCCCCCACACACACACAGAGCCTTATGTCCTCATTTCACACCACTGCCTCTATGTCCCCTCCGCAGTGAGGCCGTCCTGACCAACCCCCTGATGCAGAGGCATCCAATCCTCCTCCAACACACCTGGCCTGCCAGAATCCCGCCCCCCAACTTTTGACTGCCTGAACCTGATCAATCTGCCTTTGCTCTCTCTCCCCCCACTTAGAATGAGAGGCCCACAAGGCAGGGACTTGGAGATCTATTCCCTCTTACACCCCAATACCTGGAACAGCGTCTGGCAAATACCACACCCCACCGGGTGAAGGAATGGATCTATCCCAGGAGAGCCTGGCACACAGTGAGTGCTCCAGAAAAATCTGTTGGAAGGCTGAGCCTGAAGCAGGTAGTGGGACTGACAGCAGTTTGACCGACACTGGCCTACGGGTTGAGAGAGCTGCATTCTAGCTAAGCAAACGGCCATCCTGGCACCACAAAAAGGCCTCTGAGTGTCCCTCTTATTTCTAAGTGCCCAGCTGGCTTCTGGAAGGCAGCTGGAAGTCAAATGAGGGAAAGAGCTTTGGAAGCGCTCAAAATGGTTATGAGGTCACAAGCAGAGTGCTAGCGTTCTCAGACAATGACAAAATTACAATCCTTAACGATTAACGGGGTCCAGACGGTTGTGTTCAAGGGTCTGGAAGAGAAGCTGCTGCTTCTCATCTGGGAGGAAAACGGCTGGGGGCAGAACGGGGAAGGGTGGCTGACCGCCAAGAGGAAGCTCAGAGACGCTGGGCAACCGCACAGGAGCAACCAATGCTCCAGGCCCCCAGGATGCCGCCCGGCCCCCCGGGACCCCGAGCCGGGACCCTCGGTCCGTGCCCCCGCGTCTGCTCACCTGACAGAGTGCCGGACATGGCAGCGTCCAGCGTGGACACCTGGAAGAGCCGCAGAGCCTCTTCCACGTCGGCCTCCGTGGCGAAGGGCTGCAGCTTCATCTTGCTGAGGGCCTCCGCGATGCGCACGACGGCCTCCAGCTGCCTGCACGGGAGCGACGGGGTGGCCTCAGCTCACTCCCCGCCCCCGACCCGCGCTACTGTCAGGGAGGTGCCTGCCCAACGTAGGAAGGCCACGGGGAGCCTGCCTGCAGTCCCCATGACCCGTCTCCCTTTCCTCCTCAGTAATGGAACCGATTTTGACTCCAGCACGTGGCACCCAGCTGTAACACACTTCCCAGCCTCTCCTACATCTAGGTGCGTCTATGTGACTAAGGTGTGGCCGAGAAGTTCTAAGTTCAAACGTTTTGTGGGGATTTCAGGAAATGTCCTGAAAAGATAGGCCCTTCTTCTCCTTCCTCTCCTGTCACCTGGAATACAGAGGTGAGGGCTGACGTTCCAGCAGCCACCTTGGACTATGAGGACGAGCCCGAGGTGCCAATGACTCTGAGGAGCCATCACACCAGTCCTGGACCACCCACCCTCGAAGACTCCCTAAGAGAGAAAGAAACTTCCAATTTGTTTACTCTTCTTTATTTGGGTTTTCCATTACATACAGCCAAACTCACTTCTAACTCATCAGCGCTGGCAGCAGGATGCAGCCCAGGTAGGTCCAAGCTCCTAATCGCTATACTCTACTGTATAAACTCACAAGAAGAGGAGTTTAAGAACTATGAAAGCAGGTCCCGAGAAGGAAAGCAATTTCCCTGCTGTCACACAACAGGCCAGAGTCTAGGAGCCAGGTCTCGTAACTCCCATGACTGGACCCTTCCCTCACCCTCAGGCTTCCCTGCAATGAGGGAGGCCAGACAAAAGTCACAAAACAGGGTTCCAGGTTTTCTCAACCTTAAAACAAGCCAAGACGTACATATAATCAGAGAGGCCACTGTTTATATAAACTCCCAAAAGCCTCCCTGGCCAACAGCCCATACTACGGGCCTACACTGTGGTCAGCAAGGGACCCTGGCCCAGGGCTTGCTAGGCACACCCTGCTTTGTAAACTGAGGCCCATCCAGCCCGCCTGGGTCCGGCCCTCCTGCGCCTGCTCACCGCACGGTGATGGGGATGTTGGAGCGGCGGTCGATGTCCCGCTCATGCTGACGGGCTCCACTTCGCATGATGATGTACCGGTTCTTCAGTTTCTCTGCAGCCTCTGCCGACAGCCGGGGGCCACACTTCCTGCAGGACGGTGGGGGGCAGCTGTCATGAGGCCAGGAAGGAATCTGGGGGCACCCACCGTGTCCCCCAGCCAGTGACAGTCACTCATTAAGGGGAATGTTGAGATCACCTAATCCCACCCTCATCCTGAGGATGAGAAGACAGAGGCCGGAAGGAGGGAGTCAACTCCCCAAGGCCGCCCAGGACCTGGCATCAAGGTGGGGCGAGACACAGCTGGGGCCAAGCCCCTGAGGACAGAGCCCTAAAGATTCAGAACCAGGACGAGGACCCAGGACTGCTGGGCAGCGCACTGCTCGGGACCCCAAAGGAGGGGGTGAGTTTAGGAGCCACCTGAATACAGCGCCTCACTTCCCACTGGGGGGGTTCTCAAAGATTCCCTGCCCTCAGTGTCCACCTCCAACAAGAGACAGCTGAGGGCGCGTGCAGGCTCTCGGCGCTGGGGCTAACAGCACGGCCTCTGGGGCCGGGTCCCTGGTTCAAATCCTGGCTCTGCTCCCTCCCACTTAGGACCTTGGACGAGTCACTTAACCTTTCTTTCCCTCCACTTCTCTGCCTCAGCCCCACCTGTAGAATGGCTCACTACAGCACCCTCAAAGGCTTCAGGACAGGGCGGAAGCTCAGTTACACGTGAAACACTCAGAGGAATGCCTGGCACAGAACGGTGACCATACTCATGGTTACTGTTATCGGCAATGTGGGAGCGAAACAAGACTAGAAGTCGCACTCACACACACAAAAAAGACTAGAAGTCGCAGCTGCCATTTCCTGAATGTTTCCTCCGTGCAGGGCTCTGCCAAGCTCTCAATCATCTGTGCAGTCCTCAGGAAAACCCCAGGCCACACCAGTCCAGGGAAAGCGAGGCTCAGGGGTCACCCGACTTGGCCCAGGTCACACAGTGGGGGCGGACGCTACCCAGAGCCCGCAGCCACACTGTCCGCACTGCAGTGCCTCCCTGCATGGGAGAGTCCCGGGGGTCGGCGAGACCTTCTAGTTCCCACACCCTTGTTTTAGCAAATGGGGAAACGGAGCCCAAGAGCCACAGAGCAACCTGTGCAAGGTCACAAAGGAGCCGAGCTGAAACTGTAAGCAGGGCCTCATCTCAGGCACCCTGTGTGAGAGGCAGGCCCAGGCTTCAGGGTTCTGTCCCCCAGGAGAGCTGGGCCACCCCACTCCCGTGGGGCCCGCGTCCAGGACTCACGCTCGGCAGTAGGCAATGAACTTCTTCAGCTTGGCCAGGTCGACCTCACCCTCCACGGCCTGGGTCTGGGTCAGTGCACTCACGTGCAGAGTGATGACGTGTTTGGCCAGCATCTGGGGGCGCAGAGGGGACACTGGGTCAGCCCGCAGGCCCTCCTGAGCATAGGTCCCAACACAGAAGTTGCACAGGCAGGGAGGGAGGGTGAGAACTCATGGAAAGGAGGAGGCCCCTTCCCTTGTGAGCTATGAGCTGATTAGACAAAATCCCACAGCTGCCAGGGCCTTATCTGCCGCCATAAGGAGATCAGCTGCCTGAGAATAGGTCTCCAGCAAGGGAGGCAGAGCGGAGGGGCAGAAACAGAGAGCTCTGGGGCCATCAAGCCCCGGATCCAGGTGGGCCTCACACCTCTAGGCTTGCCCATTACATAAGCCATTCTGTTCCTTCCAGAGACGTTCTGACCGGAGCTGGGGTTCCACCACTTGCAAAGGTCAACTCCCCTGTTTCGTATATAAGGCGCTGAGGCCCAGGGAGAGAATGATTTACCCAACTGCACAGCACAGCCCCGGCAGGAGGCAGGACTCTGGACCCCTAGTCCAGCGTTCCCTGCTGGCCGCAGCCGCCCCCCCCAACCCGCCCTGGGCTGCCTGCTTACAGGCAAGTCTGACGGGCAGGACTTTGGGCCAAGCCCCTTGTTTACCCTCCCCCAGAACTGTGGACCTGGCTCCCGCAGCCCCAGCCAGCTCCAGACGCACCACATCCCTCTCTTCATTGTGCTCGTCCTTGACGATGAAGATCATGTCAAAGCGGGACAAGATGGTGGGCATAAAGTCGATGTTGTCCTCCCCCTTCGTCTCATCCCAGCGACCGAACACCGAGTTGGCGGCAGCCAGGACGGAGCAGCGGGAGTTGAGGGTGGTGGTGATCCCAGCCTGAGAGGCAGAGAGAGGGGAGCAGACAAGAGAGATGAGACCCTGGGCACGCGTGTCTCCCACGTACACACGAGTCTCTCCCATGCACACGCTCGCACAGGCCGGCTGCTGCAGCCAGCAGAGACCGGGGCAAACCGGGCCCAGCCCAGGGCCCGATCGCGGCCCCGGGCCAGCACCCTCCACGTGGCCGGGCCAGGCCGGACGGCAGCCGCTCACCTTGGCTATAGAGATGGTCTGCTGCTCCATGGCCTCATGGATCGCCACTCGGTCGTCTTCCCGCATCTGTGTGGGGCAGAAACGTCTGTGAGGCCTGGGCAAGGGGGCGGGAGAGCTGGGCAGCCGGAGACCTACAGTAGCGACCGGTCCCAAGTCCCTACTCTATGCCTGGCCCATGGCAGGAATCAGGTGGCCTCTCACCCTGGTGACAATGAGCCAGGTGGGCTTGGCTCTCCTCTCCCCTCTCTCCAGATAGGGAAACTGAGGCTCAAAGAGGTTCAACTACTTCCCTCTAATGACAGGCCCAGGACCGAACACCAGTCTCCAAGTCAGAGGTAGTTTCTGCTGTCCCAGTCCAGGAGGCCACACCTCCGGCCCCATGACCACAAGGTGCCACCCACCTTTCGGCCACCACCTCACCGTCAGACCCACCTTGTCAAACTCGTCAATACAGACGACCCCCCCATCAGCCAGGACCATGGCTCCGCCTTCCATGATGAAGTTCCGGGACGAGGGGTCCCTCATCACTGAGGCTGTCAGGCCAGCCGCACTGCTGCCTTTCCCAGAGGTGTACACCTGGGGGATGGGGGAGGGGAGGGTGGCATCAGGACATCACCCAGCTCCAGTGAGTCAAGGGCCCAGACTGATGTGGCTTGCCCAAGGTCACGCATCAAAGCTGGCTGCCGAGCCCAGAATAGAACCCGTGCTCCTCCCTTCGGGTGGGAAGGCCGCCCTGGGCACCGGTCTGGCCTGGAGGTTCTCCCCCAGGGGGCGTCCACGTCCACGGTCAGCTGAGCCCTACCACAGCCCTGTGAAGCAGCGCTCAGGGGCCCGCTCTCAGATGAGCAAACTGCGGCCCAGAGGAGAGGAATGCCACACTTCCAGGAGGCCTGAGGGCCGGGATGGGGACTCCTGACTCCTAAGGAGAAGCGTCCCCCTCCCCAGTCCCTTGTCGTCTTTGTACAGACCCACGCACCACAAGCCGCCACCCTGGCAAGTGGGTGAGGAAGTTGGAGGTGAGGAAGTTGTGGTGGTGGGCTTAGAGTGTAAAACACACACGCCTTCAACAGCGCTTCAAGAAAGACGATGTAAAGCATGCCGTGGTGTTCTATTAACCTATAGGCTAAAACAGTAACACTTCAGATAAAATATTATAATTAATTTCATCTGCTCCTTTTAGTTTTTAACCAGGGCAGCCAGAAAACAGGACACCACCCCCATGGCCCATATAGCAGCATCCGTGGGTCTCTATCACGCGGCTATGGCATGAACACCTGGCACTTCTGATCCCCCAGACCACACCTCCCCCCACACAGCCCTGTCCTGCTGGGTCATCTTCGCCCCACTCTGAGCCCCCAGGCCCACCGATCACTGCACAGAGGACCCCACCAACCACACACTCGGGGTCAAATCCCTGTGCTTGCACTTACTCGCTGTGGGACCCTGGGCAAGACTGAGCTATTCTGTACCCCAGTTTCCTCCTTTATTTAAAGGGGTCACAGCACCCACCGCACAGTGAGCGGAACGTTAGGCCAGTAAACCAAAGCAATGCGCTGCAAGCAGTGCCTGGTCCTTGATCTTCAGGTGCTGACCGATGTCCTGATTTAGCAGGTGGATAAATGGAGTCTCAGGGAGATGAGGCAACCCGCTCAAGGCCGGCAGCCAGCTAGCTACTGGCCAGGCTGAGACCCAAAGCCCACGCCGCCTCTCGGGCCGCGCTCCACCCACCACCCCAAACCACCCCACACCTGTTGGTCCCCTTCCTCCTCTCTGTGCCGTCCTGACCCGCAGCCAAGAAGAACGAGGAAGAGACTCTGGTGAGCCGGCCCACCACGGAAAGCCCAGGGACCAGGTAGCCTGGGCTGCAGCCTGCCCTCCTAAGGGGGCAGCCGAGCGGAGCGGCATGTCCCCAGGCACTCACCCCTATGGGGGAACACTTCTCCACAAACTTTAGCAGCTGGGACTTGGCCGTGCCCGGGTCCCCCAGCATCAGCAGGTTGATGTCTCCTCGGCGGGTGAGTCCATCGGGGAGCCTGGGGGAGGACAGGCAGGTGGGCCAGGCTGGGACTCAGGCCGGTCACGGGGAGGGCTGGCAGTGGGCCCCACAACCCTCATCACAAGCCTCGGTGCCGCAGGCAGGCGGGGGCTCTGGGCTGAGACCCTCGTTCAGAGCCGTGTCCCCAGCCGCACCCGTGGTAACGATGGAGGAGAGAACTTGCCTCCAGGCCAGGGACAGCCAAGAACATGGCACTCAGGGCCGGGGCACACACGCTAAGGGTCTGATCAGATAGCCCTTGTGGCTAGAAAGGAGAGGGGGGGCCCCCAGCAGCCCGTGCACAGCACAGTGCGACCGGCACCAGACGGGCAGGATCCTGGCCCCACTGATGTGCCTCTCAGCAAGTCCCTTTCACTCTCCATGCCTCAACTTCCTCACCTCCAAAGTGGACTTGGTCAGAGCTTCCTCTGAGGGTGACTGTGAGGGCTGGCTGGGTGTCAGACACACAAAAGCGCTTGCAAGAAGGCCGGGTGCACAGTGAGGCCCAGTATGTGGTAGCTACTAGTAACGTTATCTTCCCTAGCTCTACTACTTTCTCGTTTCAACACAACATGGGCTGTCCTGCGAGGACCAGGTTCTCACCTGCCCTGTTCCCATGGAAACTTGGGTCCAGAGAGGGAGTGTCTCTCGCCCAAGGTCACACAGGAAAAAGTGGCAGAGATTTAATCTCTGGTCTCCAGTCTCCAAGCCCAGAGCTCTCCCCACTGCAGCTGCTGGCCCCCCTCCCCCATCCACCCCTAGTTCGGGTGAGGGGATCCCTCCGGGTAGGAGAGCATGGATTAGCCACTAGCCGGCTGACAGCAAGCCTCAGAGTAGGGGAAAGGACCTGGAAGTAGCAGGCAAGGCTGAGGGTCCCAGGAAAATGAGAAGAACATTCAAGTCCTGACCATTGGCGGCCATCCTGCTATGGGCCAAGTCACCCCCCACCCCAGATCTGGTGGGACTGGAACCCCACCTCTTTCGGGAACCCCCAAACAGCAGGCAGGCGATGGCCTTCTTCATGTCTGTGCCCCCGAAGATGGATGGAGCGATGCTTTTGGAGATGACCTCGTAGACATCGGGGAGGGCGGCCAGGCGTCGGAACTCCTCCTCTTCCTGAGGGGTCACGGCCCCGGCAAAGCTGCGGCCTGGGTGGGCCAGGGAGGGAGGGCACGTGAGTGCTGTGTGAGGCAGACCCTGCCCAGCCAGGTCAGGGCTCCCTGCAAGGCAGGGCCTCAGAGCCCAGACGGCATAAGCCTGAGGAGACAGAGCCCAGGTCTCCCTGCCAGGAGTGGGCCTGTGCTCACCATCCAGGGAGTGAGGGGAAGGGGGGTGTGAGGAGCTGGAGGGCCAGATCGTAGAGGCCCTCAGGGACCACTGGGAAGGGTGGGGACAGGGAGACCAGGAGGCCTGACCATAATCCCGGAGAGAGACGGCAGGGGCTCAGCCCAGGGTACAGCGCAGCCGGGCCCCAAAGCTAACTCACCAGAGCCATCTGTGTCCACCTGGATGCCCAGGACACGGATGTAGGAGCTCCGGATGCCCACACCCACCCTGTCACGGCCCCTGCTGGAGGTCAGGCCAAACTTCTTGATGGAGTAGATGCCCATGACGGTGACCCTATTCCCAGGGACAACCCTGTCACACAGATACCTGAAGAGACAGGGAGGAGGGAGAAACAAAGTGAGAGCCTGGGGGGGGGGGACAGCGAATCCCTGACCCTCTCACCCACACTGTCACACTCACCGTCCACCTTAGCATTTGTACTCCAGATCTCTCCATCCCTCAGGGCCCCCCTCCAAGCATGCATGGCTCAGCTGCCTACAGGATGGTGCTCAGCACCCTTGCTCATGGTGGTGGCCTGACCCTTCCCTGCCCTCAAGGGCTCTTTTGTTTTGCCGGTTGGGGCCCCAGGAGAGGCTTGGTGCTAGCCACCCCAGCCTTCAGAAGCCACATCCCCATATATGCTGCCAGACTCGCCACGGGGCTCCCCTTGGCCAACTCGGGGGAAGCCTTCCTCCTCGGGCCCCCTGGCCTCTCTGCAAGGGCCCCCCCCCCACCACTTCTGCCTCTTCGGGGCTCCACGAGCTCGGGTACATCCTGCCTCTGGACGTCCACGTCCTCTTTTCAAAACTAAGACACTGCAACAAGGAGTCTCCAAGTCGCTCCAGTGAGAACCAGTGTGGCACAGAAGGGACACTGGTGCACGCATCTGCACTCTGCCATTTAGAAGCTGCGTGACCTCAAAGAAGTCACCGTACCTCTCTGAGCTTGAGGGAAGGGGAGGGGGCAGCGACAGAGTAACCGGACCTGCTCATATAGTGGGATCAAGTGAGGAAACAGACCACACGTGCTTTACATGCCAGAGTCACATCCCACAAAGGAGCGTCACTGTCACAGTTTCAGCCCTGAGAGGATCCTAGGGCGCCCCTTCCCATGCACCACTTTGTTTTTCTTATTTTGGAGACGGGAAGAGAGTATCTTCAGCAGGCTCCATGCCCAGTGCGGAGCCCGACACGGGGCTCGATCTCACGAAATCAGGAGTCGGTCACTTAAAGGACTGAGCCTCCTCCCAGGAGCCCCTTCCCATATACCACCTCTTACGTCTAGACTAGACTACCTGGAGAATAACCTAACAAACATCAAGTACTTAATCGTATTAAAGACCGGTACGAAACACGTGCATTTTCCAATTAACATCTCCCAGCAGCCTAACTAGAGGTTAAGGATGGTCTTCACGCCCGTTTTACTGCTGAGGAAACCGAGCCTTCGCCAGCTCATGTAACTTGCTCCTGTCCGGCTCCTCCACGTTTCCACTGTCACTGACAAAGCTAACAAAAGCTCTGGACCCACTCCTCAGGAAAACACGCAGCACAGAACACCTGCAAGCACATCCAGCTGCGGCACCCCGGTCACATCTCCAAGCCTTCCTCCCAGGTGGCCACGAGAGGACCAGACCCCAGCCGAGCACCTCTCCTCCTTCCCAACCGGTCAGCAAAATCCAAGGAACGATGTTATCAGAAAGCCCCGGGCACAGGCGGGGCAGGGGCATCAGACAAGCAGAGGCTCTCCGAGCTGCAGCTGTAGGGACTCTCCGGGTAGGGCCCGGGCTCCAAGCTCACGAAGCCATCAACCTCTCAAGAGTTCCAGGGGGCTCTGGAACTGCACAGCGGGGACTACGTGCCTTGCTGATTTCGGGAAGACGGAGCGAGCGGAAACGTACGGGAAGCACCGGTGTTCCAGTGAACCAAGTGTTGCTGACCGAGCCTTCCTCTCCTCCCACCGTGCTCACCGGGCCTCGGCCAGGGCCACCCGCCCCCGCGGATGCCCAGCCCCAGCCCCGGCCCCTGCCTGCTTCACCTGTCACAGTAGAGCTGCATGTGTCTGGGCATCTCGCCGTGAGGCACTGCGTCAGGCAGCTCCTGCAGCTTGAGAGTCTGGAAGTCCACACACTTGCACTTGTCAGGCATGATAAAATATGGGTCCAGTGGGCATTTGGGACGCCCGGCTTGATCCCTATACGGGGGTGGGGAGGAGAAAGGGTCACCAGAGCTCCCCTGAGAACCCAAAGCCCAGGGAGTCCATCCCAGGAGTCGGCGACAAGATCCGGCCAGCAGCAAGTTGAGGGTCTCTGGGATAAGCTGAACAAGGGTCTTAAAAGGAGGGCAGCTCTGTGGGGGACCATGAACCAGATCAGGAGTGGGGAGGTCTGCTCCAGGCCTGGCTCCTCCATTAATTTATGGGACACAGACAGGTCACACTCTGAACCCCCATGAGGTCTCAGTGTCCCCACAGGGAGAGGGGCCAAATCACCAATGACCTCACGAAACCCCCACTCAAATCCCAGGATCTCGTGGTGAGGGTCTGGGCACCTACAGACCATTCTCAGGGTCTAGGCCTCTTTTTACCTCCATGTAATGAAGTCAAGTTCAACTACCATAGCAGTGTTACTGCAGAGCACTCACTCTGTGCCAGACCTTGTTCTACAGGCCAGGGACCCAGGAGGAACAGAAGTCCCTGCTCTTACAGAGCTCACATTCTAGTCAGGGGCCGCCGGGGAGACTGAAAAAACCAGCCAACAAATGGCTGAGTGACAGAATGACAGCAGTGCCCCATGCTGTCGGGTGGGTGGGGAAGAGTGACAGGGTATGCGTGCACCGAGTGTAAGATGGAGGAACCTCTGGGAGGTGACATAAGAGAAAGCTGACGGAAGTGAGACCGAGGACTGCAGAGGGCAGAGGAAAGAGCACGTTCAAAGGCTCTGTGCCAGAAGTGTGCTCAGTGATCGCAGGAAGAGGAGGGAGGCAGTGAGAGAGGGAGGAGGGCCGTGCACGCCAGGACAGCGCCTGACTTTGGATGACATGGAAATGACTGGGTCACCTGCAGGACAAAGAGTCCTCTCCACCAGCTGCGGGGTGGAGAAGAGACTGGGGGACGACCACTCCAAGTGAGGGAGAACAACAGCATGGAGCAAGGCAGACGTGCCCAGGTGGTGAGAAAGGGCCTGATTCTCTACGTGCAATCTTAGGAGCAGAGCCAAAAGGACTTCTCAGTTGTCTAGATGCAAGTAGGAAGAAACACTCTGAGACCAAGGATTTGGGCCTGAGCACCTGAACAGATGGTGTTTCCATCTGGGGTGCAGGGGAGGGTCTGTGGAAGGGGAGATCTGGGGGTGGGATGGAGGTCAGGTCTGTGTGGGGTGCGTTCAAATCTGCAATGTCCACTGGACACCTACATGGGGATACCTGGCTGCCGGCCAGCAGCCGGATCCGACCCTGGAGCTCAGGGGAGACACATGTGTGAGTGTCCTCTGCATGTGGACCATCTTTAAAGCCCGAGATCACCCAGGGAGCGAGTGCAGAAAGAAAGCAGCGTAGCTAAGCCCCGGGGCACTGCAACATTTAGGTTAGGAAGCTGAGGGGGACCACAGAGGCCAAGGAGCAGCCTGAGAGAGGGGGCAGGGCCTTCAGATCAAGGGTGGAGCTCATTTCCTGTAAGGGGCCAAAGAGCAAACATCCGGTCTTAGGAGCCAAGAGGCCATATACTCCCCGCCTCTGCAGAGCAAACGTGGTCCACGGCAATGTGTAAATGCACAAGCTTGCCGTGTTCCTGGGCCGGCCACCCCAGCAAGCCTCCAGACAGACTCATTCTGCTGGACTGCTTTTCCCTCCCAACCCTGGGTTCCCCACAAAGGTTGTCTGGGAGTCCTGGTGGGGACAGAACTCGCCAATGGAGGACACCAGCCCTGAGCCCCAGCGCACGGGCCTGTGCCACTCCCACGGGACACATGCCCTGCTGCAGGCCGGTCCTCCCCCTTCCCATCTCCCCCCAGACGTCACCCCCCCACCCCAGCCGCTGGGCCCGGCAAGGCCCACTCACGTGTTGCACTTCCTAGGCAGGGCGTAGCCCTCCAGGCCCGGGTGCATGGCGATGTTGCTGAGCGTGTTGCGACAGCTCCGGCACTGGATGGAGATGCGGGTGGCCTTGGCGCGGACCCCGGACGCCGAGATGATGATGCCAGGGATCTTCACCAGGTGCGACATCATGTCCGACTGCAACAGAGCCATCAAGAGCATGGTTGGTTAAAGGGAGACAGGGACAACGGAGATTATGATAAAAATCTCTTTTTCTGGGGTGCCCGGCTGGCTCAGTCTGAAGAGCATGTGACTCTTGATCTCAGGGTCTTGAGTTCAAGCCCCACAGTGGGCGTGGAGCCTACTTAATTTAAAAACAAAAACAAAAAAAAACCCACACTTCTAGAAAATCTTTTTCTAGCGCATGCTGAAGTATTTAGGGACACAGTGGCACTTCTGTAATTTACTTAAAATTTAGCAAGGTCGCCTGGGAGGCTCAGTCGGTTAAGTGTCTGACTTTGGCTCCGGTCATTATCTCTGGGTCCTGGGATCGAGCCCCACATCAGGCTCTGCGCTCAACGGGGAGAGTCTCCTTCTCCCTCTCCCTCTGCCCCTTCCCTCATTCGTGGGCACGCATACTCTCTCTCTTATAAATACATAAAATCTTTTAAAAAAATGAAAAAAAAGTACTTTACCAAAAAAAAAGAAAAAGAAATAGCAAATAAAGCAAAACGTTAACCATTAAACCCAGGTGAAGGTATATGAGATGCATTACACTATTCTACTTCTATGTGTAATTTTCCATAAGACAAAACAAAACACAAGAAAAGTTCCTTTCATCACTTTCTTCCCATTCCCAGGGGCTTCTCTGGGACAGGCAGGCTACGGGTTCATGCAGCCTGGGACGTGGTGGGTGGAGAAGGAAGGAGGCTGGCCCCCTCTGCAGTACGTAAGGGCAGACGTGCCTGCCATGACCCAGGGACATAGAACTGTTGGAGCTGCCATAGAGCATGATTTTTTAGAACACAAGCTACAAAGCTGCAGGTATCCTGGCACTCCAGAATCCCGAGCTGGAAAGGACGGGGTTGCCTCAGCCCCTCCAAGCCATCCCGACAAGTGATCCTTCTAGAGGGGGATCCTCCCAGATCACAGGAAACCCATCAGCTGAAACAGGCCGTTCACTGTGTCCTCCAACGAGTCTGAGAGTAGGAAGGTGTCCCTGGGGGGAGCTGAGGCTTGGCTCCCTAACCAAACAGCTGGCCCCCCAAAGCAGGTCCAATGCCACTTCCACAGAGAGGCAAACGCGTGACACTGAACTTGATTCCAAACATCGTCACGGAGCCCCTCCCTCATGCTGGAAAGACAGATAAAACTCACAAGCTCCAGAGCCCACCGCCCTGCTTCTGGAACCACCTGCCATCGTGCAAAACAAAGGCAGCTTGACAGGGGCCCCAAAAGAGCTGCAGGATGTGGGGACACAAGCAAAGACCACAGCATGCCCTCTGGGTGCAACACATGACGAGGAGGTGCCATTAGCTCAGTGGGTGACACTCGGGCCCCACTGTGGAGCGTGCCGAGCACAGGCATGCGCATCACTTGCCTAGATTCTAACAAGAGCCCCGCGACAACCACCAACGTCCTGACCAGCATCACTTCCTGCTCACTGCTCTCCTGCTACTTTATCAATTCTCCACATGGCAGCCAGAGGGACTGTTTGCAAATGGAGTCGGCCCATTCTACTTAAACATCTGCTGCTTTCCTACTGTGCTTCCTATAGAATCCAAGCTCCTTCCCATGGCTGGAGAGGCCCTGGCCCTCAGGCCTCTTCCCCCCTTCCCCCAACCCTCACGCTCACTGGGGTCCGGTCACACTGGCTGCTTCTTATTCCATGAAGCATGCCACTGTCCGTACCTCAGTGCCTTTGCACCTGCTTCTCCCGGAGCCTGGAATGCTCTTCCCTTGGGCTGTCATGCAGCTGACGACGCATTACTCAGACTCACTCCAACATCACTTCATCGGAGGCCTCTTCTGACCACCATCTACCTCCCTCGGCCATTGTCACGTTTAGCTCGTTCTTCTCTTTTCTTCATGACTGTACATGGCTCCTGAAGCCATCACAATGTCCCTTACCTGGTTCTCCTCTCATAAGCTCTGTGAGAAGCCAAGTCCCGTCTGTTTATAGTCAGGGTCTAGCCCAGCACCTGGGGCGTAGCAGCCTTTAGTATTTGTCGATTAAAACAAATCAACACCTGGGGCACCCCTGGGTGGCTCAGTCGATTGGACGACTGACTCTTGCTTTCAGCTCAGGATCAGGTCATGATCAGGCCCCACTCCGAGCTCTGTGCTGAGTGGGGAATCTAGTGTGCTTGTCTCTCTCCCTTGCTCCTCCCCCCCACGCTCACGCTCGCTTGCACTGGCTCTCAAATAAATAAATAAAACCTTTAAGAAAACAAACACCTGGATGACAGCTGGCTCTGCCAACCCCTCCTGCTTCCCAATCACTCTTTAGCCACGCTGGCTGTTCTTCAACACAGCCTTGAACATAACCAAGCCCTCCTCGCCCCTCAGGCTTTGCAAGGGCTACCCTCCGCCTCCCTGGGGTGCTCTCCCAGTTGTCTGCCCGCTCAGGTGGTTCTCCACCAAGGAAGCCTTCTCTGTCTTGCCCAGAGGGCCACCCCCCGACCCCAATTTCTTCCACTGCACTTACGATCATCTACAACCATCACGGGTGACATTCACTGGTTTACTCAGGTTCCCCCCCCACACACACCTCCTGGGAGGATATAAAGTTCACAAGAACAGGAACTTGTTGTTTAGTTCAACATCGTTTCTCCATGACCTGACTCAACGCCTTGCCAACAGGAGGAACTCACTTGTCCAGTGAGTTAATTTTACCGGGGAAGAAACGGGCTCAGACAGGCTGAGTGAGCTGCTCAGGGTCACACAGCTGGCACTCAGGTCTGGCCGGGGCCTGAAGCTCCTACACACCATGCAGCAGCCACCATCACCCTCCGACCAGCCTCTAAGTGGACCCACCTTGAGGCTACGAATGCTGGACGGGCTGGCATCCGACTTGAGCATGACCTGAATGTCCTGGAGCACCTCCTCGCCCGTGGGCCGGGGCCGGGTCACCTCATCAGCCACCTCCTTGGCAGCTTCCTCTAGCTGGAGAAGAGGAAGGCGACAACTGTTGGTGACCAGAACAGGACCAGGAACCTGGGGGATTCAAGGATGGGGTCCCACTCACCAGCTGCAAGTGCTCGGCCGGTTGCTTGTACAAGTAGTCGGCCAGGTCCTCGTCGAAGCTGGCCAGGTCCTCCATCTCCACTTCGACCCAGTACTCCCCCAGATTGTAATGGCGCTTGAGCTCATCCCTGGTGTGGGCAGGTAGCAGGGTGGGGGCAGGGCAGGGTGCAGAGAAGAGGAGATCAACACTGGCTGAAGTGCACCTGCACCCCAAATTTGCCCACACCATTACCACCACTACTCCCACTCCTCTTCCCAAACACACATCGAGTTCCAGGCGACTCTGTGACATAACCCTGCGGAGGCTCCCAGCTGCCCATAGAGGCACCCTCCAAAAACAGCTCCATGGAAACAGTCCACAAGATGGTTGAAGGCGATTTCAACACGTAAAGACAGGGCTGTGTGCACAGGTCAGTTTGGGAGACTCCGTTCTTTCCCTGCAGGACCCCCTGGTGCCTTTTAGTTTCTCTCAGAGACTAACAAAGCACAAGGCTCAAACTTGGAGACCACAGATAACAGTGTGTTTGTCTTATCGACCACCAGATAGACTTTTTACAGAGCATCCCATGGGACTATTGTCCCAAAACACACTTAGGGACCACTGACCTATGCTACGCAGAGGCCTCTCCTCAGACTCATCTCAGACCTTATCCCCTCCGACCTTATGTGCCAGGGCCACACGAAATGGCCATCCTGGCCCAGAAAGCACCTTGCTATTAACAGGCCACCCATACCTCTCCACCCAGACATGCAACTGCTCCTATCGGAAATGCCCTCCACACCTGAAACTCTTCTCTCAGCCGAGGGTCAACTTGGGCTCCTCTGGAAGCCCTCCCTCATGTTCCTCCTTTGAGGCAACTGTCACCTTGTAATTTATCTCTTGACCTCTATGCCTTGCCCCCACTGACTCAGGAGCTTCACTGACCTCTGAGCTTCTAAAGAGTGAGGAGTACGGAGTCTCTTCATCTCCGTATCTCAGTGCCTAGACACAATGCCTGGCACACACATGGCCAATGTCAGCTGGTACATGAATAAACGGGAGGCAGAACTGCTGACGTCCATTTACTGATGACACAGAGAGTCTGTTACTTGGAAGTCACTCAGCTAATAATTGGCCGCGCCCAAGCCTGGACCCACAAATTCACCTTTCTCTGCATTTTAAGGTGCTAGAGATAGAGGCTGGGCCTACGAGGATCTGGCATGATGCCACAGGTTAGACAATGACTAAGAGCGGGTTCAGTGGTTAGCCCAGCACCTGAACAGTGCCTGGCACACGGCAGGTGCTGATCAACAGAAGTTGCAAGACTGGAACGAACGCGTAAGTGAAATAAATCCTGACAACCATCTTCACCTTTTGCACACGCAGAGAACTTGAGTTTAGGAGGCATCACAGAGACAGGACACAGGACAACAACAAGGAGGAAGTGAAGAGCGAGTCCTGGATAAAGAACCAAAGGGCCCAAGAACTTCTAGATGGTTATTAGGGGCCCACTCAACAGGTGGCCACTCAAAAGTTAACTTCAGGTATAAAATGTACAAAGCCAAATATCACAACTGGTGCGGCCAGGATGAAGCTGCGGCTGGGACCCAAATCCTCAGACCTAGGACAGGCTCCTTCACCTCTCTGCGCCCGTGTCCCCATCCGTGCTCTAGGACACTAGAAGGCTCTGAGTGCAGACGCGTGTTCGCACTGGGTGTGCTTGCTCCTCACCCGGGGGAGTGCATGCCCACCTTCCCTCCGGGCCCGCCCCAGCCCGCACCTGTATTTGAAGGTGAAGCCGGTGCGGTCGGTGCCCACTCGGTACTGGCGCAGGAACTCCTTGAAGCGCCTCTGCAGCTGCGATTTGCGGGCCTGCCCCTCGTCGGCCGCGGTGTCCCCCCCGAAGCTGTCGCTGTAGAAGATGCCGGGGTCGTCGAAGCCCGACATGACTGCGCCTGGCGCGGGGACAAACAGCTGGAGCAGGCCGGGGGCTCGCTCCCAACGCGGGGCGGGGGGACCCCGGCCCTCCCAGAAGAGAGACCCTGCCCACCCTGCTGCGCCCTCAAGTGCGGACGCCTGAACACTCCCCGGCCCTCACCCCTCCAGACCCGCCGGTCTCACCTCCCCGTTCCCGCAAGTCCAGGCACACAAGGACGTCCACACTCCGCCGCCGAGTTTCGCGGGAAAAACGAGACGCCGCGTTCGGACGCCGCAGCCGCTGCGCCCCGATTGGCTCGCCGGGGTCCCGCAGCCAGCGATTGGACCGCTCTGCGCCCGCGAGCACCGCCTCCCGGGCAGACCACCGGAGCGGATTGGCTGCGGGGCGCATGACGTCATGCCCCTGGCCTCCTTCCAGGCTCCATTTTGCAGGCCGGACGATTTGGCGCGAAACTTCCGACCGGGGAGGAAGCGGCGGCGCGGCGGGCGCAAAGATGGCGGCGGGGAAGCCTCCCGGGCCCAGGCGGCGAGTGCGTGCGAGGGCTTTCCGTGTACACCCCTCGAGCCTTTTTACAAGTCTTCTGGGAAAATGGCCGCCTGCAGAGCCAGGGCCTGGAAGGCCTGGGGGCTCCAGAAGTCGTCGTCGCTCCCGGCGGGAGCCCGCTGCCCCCTGCGCCCAGCCCTCCCTGTCACACACCCTCCTGACGTTGGAGATGAGTCAGAAATAAGTCATCTCTGGGCCCGAAATCGTCCCATCCTTGCGACTCAAGGATGTTTTCTTAGACCCAAAGGGTGATACCTTTTTTCGTTGTAGATTCCTCATTACTTGGCAATGCTTAAAATTTGCGAAAATTCACGACCAGATACCCAACCTAGCTTGAAAAACAGAAAGATTTGGCAAAACTCAGCGTTCTCCAGCAGCATCATCTCTCTTCCCTTCTTTTCCATTCCCACTCTCGAAGAGGAACAACTGGAAATTTTTTATCCCCTTTGCCACAGTCATGGAAACATTCACGCGGAGTATGTAGAATACGTGTATTTTTACAGTGCATAAAACACAAATGAATCTGACACTTGCTTTTCTTATTAATACTTCATGGAGGTTCCTCTGAGGACAGAACAGACTTAACTCATTCTATTTTTTGATTTTTTTAGTATTCTCTACACCCAACGTGGGACTCGAACTCAGGATCCCGAAATTAAGAGTTGCATGCTTTGGGGACTGAGCCAGCCAGGCGCCCAACTCATCGTATTTAACAGCTGATTCTCCATAGTGTGAATAGAATACAGACTATTGGGCCATTTTCCTATTAGTAGAATCAAGGTGGTTTGTTTCTCTGTCTCTCCCCTCCCTCCTTTCCTTTCTTTATCACTACAAGTAATGAACATTGACACCCCTTTCACAGAAAGCTGGGAAGTAGGCTTAGGGTGGGAAGAGCTACAGCTATTTGAGTGCCTGCTCTTGGCAAACAGAATCTCATAAACTGTGGCTCCTGGGCCTGGTTGCACTTTGGAATCTCTCAGGGAACTTTTCACAAACAGGATCCCAGAGTCCTGCCCCAGGTCTCCAGACTCAGAACCTCTCAGGGTGGGGCCCAAGATCCCCCAGTGATTCTGATGCCACCAGCCATGCACTGGCATTTAGATACCCCTGGGCCCTCCACCGGCTGTGGGAGGTAGCTGTATTATTTTCATTTTGCCAGTGAACAAAAGGAGACGAGTGACTTACTTGTCCAAGTTTCCAGACTTGGTGACAAAGCCAGGACTGGGCACAGAGCTCTCCTGACTCCCAATCCTCAGGTACTAGTGGTGTTAAGGAAACACTTTCTCTTCTGCTTTCCCACCTTCAGGGTGGGGTTTTCACTTGCCCAGATTGGGAAGCTGCACTATTAATATGTCAGTGGCTTTCATGACTTAGGACAGGGTTTTAGAGCTGCCCAGATCTGGTTTACATCCTCCCTGCCCCCCAGAGTGGTAGCACCCCTCACGGGTTTGCTGTGAGCATTAAATGAGGGGACATAGGGGAAGTGACTCACACTCACAGCACAAAAATCACTTAGCAAAAATCACAAACCCCCGATCACCCTCATTTCGTAATAGGAACTCATGTGGTCCAGTGTTGGCATTTTACCTGCATCTCATTTGCTTCTCAAGACAGGCAGGTGAGATAGGTCTCACTGTACTCATGTTACAGGTGACAGAACTGAGCCCCAGAGAGGTTAACAACTAACCTCAAAGGCAGAGCTACAAAGCAGAGTGGCAGGGATTGGAACCCAGGGATCTCACTGGAGTCCCAAAGACTGTATCCACTAAGTAAATTTTATCCCAGAATCGGCTCATTTGAGCCTAACAGGGCAATGCCATCCTCAGTAAAGCTGAATCTTGCATCAAACAAGGTTCAACACAAAGATTCACACACCAGCTGCCCAAAGCTCACCCCCCACATCCTCAGAACGGAGACCAGCATCCGAAACCGGTCCCTTCCACCCCCACTTCACCCGTTCTCCCCACCAGGCATTCAAGAGACAAACGGGGAAACGTTCAGCTCCCCAAGGGTAACAGAGCCCAAGAAAAACACTTCCAGTTACTATCAGGCACTGAAGTTTATTATTTCACACAAAAGTTAGAGGCCAAGGCCACAGTGTTGTTAAACACCTCCCTCCCCACCCCACCCCCAAAACTCACCCCAACTCTGCTATAAAAACAGAACATAACAAAATACCACAGTTCAGGTGGAGCCAGGAACAAAGAGTGGCTCCGACAGAAACAAGACAAACACAAGACACAACATTGTTGCACATTTATATGAAACTCGCCACGGCCCACAGAGAAGGCGGTCATGGCATGTCAAGGAGACCATGGACCCAGGGCATCTGGAGGTTCAAGACAGCTGCCACTTCCGGCCATGTCTTCTGGGCTCTGCTGCAGGAACTGGGAGTGCTGAGGGGCCAGGCAGGATGCTCATCCCACTTTGGAAGTTCGTGTCCGTGAGCTGGATGTGCTTTTGGTTGGGGAAGATGATGTCACAGACTCCCTTTCCAAAGACAGGGATGCAGGGACAGGGTGGGGGGCACAGAGAGCCCCCCATGCCTAAGGTAAGGAAGCCAGCCAAGAGATATTCCCTCTCCAGAAAGCGGGCCGTCCACTGGACACAGCTCACAGCGTAAGGAGCCAGCGCCCTTGCATTCACATGACATAAAGCCCCACAGCAACTGTTGCCACCAGAAAGCTGAGCGTAAGGACCCATCGGAGGAGCGGTGCCTGGGAGAGAAGGCTGAGCTGGGGCTTCCCTCTCGGAGTCTCCGTGGGAGTCGAGTCTGAAAGAGAGAGGGGTGCAATGTCACCAATAGGTGGACAGAGGTGGGGCGTATGGGAGGTCACAGAAAAACACAGCAAAAGGGCCTCAGCAGTCTCTAGTACAGTCCCTGCTCAATGCCAGGATTCTGCTAGCGCAGACGGGGAGCCCTCTGGCCACTGCTTGGATACCTCCAAAGACAGGGAGCTTACTACTTCTCCAAGCTGTCCACTTTTCCATTTTCAGCCAGCCCACATTGGGAGAACACACCCTCCAGGAGCACTCGAGGGGCCCACACTGTGTGAGGGTAAAGACCCCTCCCCCCTACCAGGTAGCTCATCCCATCCCATCAGGACTGGCCTCCTTCCCAAGTTCCCAAGCACAATTCCACCAACAGAGGGTTCCACGTGGTCCCAGCTCAGGTGGGGAAGCCACAGGGCAGGTGGGGGAGGGTGGCTCCAGGAGCAAAGGCTTCAGTAACCTGCCAAGCAGGCAGCTGGGC
This sequence comes from Leptonychotes weddellii, assembly GCF_054177405.1. Taxonomy (NCBI): domain Eukaryota; kingdom Metazoa; phylum Chordata; class Mammalia; order Carnivora; family Phocidae; genus Leptonychotes; species Leptonychotes weddellii. Next base: position 148,756,549 of record NC_138373.1, on the reverse strand, counting down.
TTCACCTCTCTGTTCACCGCCCCCCCCCCGCCCCCGAGCCACAATTCCGCCCAACCGTGTGTCAGGCTCGGTGAGGGTATATTTCGTGGAGCACTTTGGTCTTTCTGGAAGTTTTCCAGATATTCTCTCAGCACATGTCCCTCTCCGAGGCACATGAGGGAGGGACTGACGTGCAGTGAGACCCAGGGGTTCCTTGTCTTCCCGGTGTCCCATGGCACGGTAACAGCTAGAACCGCTCCCAGCCACCCTGCCCCACATCAGGTGGTCTCTGCTCAGGAACCATGAAAGGGCCGAAAAAAAAGCATCTAAATTAAGAGGCTCATGGGGCACCTGGATGGCTCAGTCGGTTGAGCATCCGACTCTTGATCTCAGCTCAGGTCACAGCCTCAGGGTCGTGAGTTCAAGCCCCACATTGGGCTCCGCACACACACAAAAAGAGGCTCTGCCCATGACTCCTGAGGGTCCTCTGTGTGCACGTCTGTACTTGTAGCCAGTGAACTAGAACTTGTCGACCGCCCTTGATTTTAGAGATGGCGAGACTGAGGTTGCACAGCTGGCCCTGAGCCACTCTCTGAAAGATGGCCCCAGGCCCCTGTGCCCGTGCTCTACTTCTACTTAAAATACTCAGAAGACAGGGGCGCCTGGGTGGCTCAGTCGTTAAGCGTCTGCCTTCGGCTCGGGTCATGATCCCAGGGTCCTGGGATCGAGTCCCACATTGGGCTCCCTGCTCGGCGGGGAGCCTGCTTCTCCCTCTCCCACTCTCCCTGCTTGTGTTCCCGCTCTCGCTAACTCTCTCTCTGTCAAATAAATAAATAAAATCTTAAAAAAAAAAAAGAAAAGAAAAATACTCAGAAGACAGAGAAAGACAGCTGGACCCCGGGGTCGCCTCCCAGAGAGCCCATCCCAGGGGGCAGGCCTCACCTTGCGCCCCGCTGCCAACCCGCCGGCGCAGCCCCGGGGCCTGCGAGGGGCTCTGGTCCTCGGCGTCCTGGCTCAGCAGCTCCTGCAGCTCCTCAAACAGCTACAAGACAGAAGACACGCGAGCCCGCCCCAGTGAGAGATGGCACTGGGCCCTGGCCGAAGGTGGTATGTTACGCTGTGCTAGGAAATCTTGAGAACTTCACGAAATCATTAAGAAAAATATTGAGCAGGGCGCCTGGGTGGCTCAGTCGTTAAGCGTCTGCCTTCGGCTCAGGTCATGATCCCAGGGTCCTGGGATCGAGTCCCACATCGGGCTCCCTGCTCGGCAGGAAGCCTGCTTCTCCCTCTCCCACTCCCCCTGCTTGTGTTCCTGCTCTCGCTCTCTCTCTCTCTGTCAAATAAATAAATAAAAATCTTTAAATAAAAAAAAAAAAAAAAGAAAGAAAAATATTGAGCAGTCCCATTCCTGTCACCCAGCTTTTGAGAGAAAATGTGACAGGTGCATCTGCGTCGCCTGCTTGCTCCTCCCCCTCGTGCTCGCAGGCCACCAGCATCCTGCCGTGAGGGCATCCTGTTCATGCCCTTCTCCCGTGTCCTGGCCACGCCTGCGCCGCCCGGGACCCCCCGCAGTGCCAACCTGGCCACACGCACCCACGACGGCAATGCTGTGGCGGAGGGCTGTCGCAGAGAGCTATGGCAGCGCCCGTCACATCCCCAAAGGAATACAGCTGACACGACAGGGCCAGCCCTGTGGCAGCCCCTGCCATCGGGCCTCGATGGGTATGAACTCACTTGAGCCTCCCAACAACTCTAAGAGGCGGGGGCTGTTATAGCCCCACTTTACAGACGGGGCAACTGAGGCGAGAGTAGCCAGCTGGTCAGTGGCAGAACCGGAAGCCTGGCTTCACCGCGACCCACAGCCCCTTCCGCTGCGCAGAACCATCCCCAGAGCAGCCGGGGAGGGGGGGTGTGGGGAGGGTGCAGCGGGGGAGGGACAGCGGCCGCCCCGGGCTGCCAGACCCTCACCTGAATGTTGAGCAGGAACGCAGTCTTGGCCTCCTCGAGGACTCGCTGCCTGACCTCAGGGGTCATCTCCAGAGAGTTCATGCGGGAGCGGTAGAGCTGCTTAAACTTCGTGGGGCTGGCGATGTTGGGGAAGGTGAAGAAGTCCACGCCCTCCCCGGAGCTGGGCAGGGCCAGGGCCTTCTGAGCGATCTTCTTGAGGACCTGGCCCCCCGACAGGTCGCCGAGGTAGCGGGTGTAGGCATGGGCCACCAGCAGCTCCGGCTGCCTGCGCCCCACGTCCTGGAGCCTCCGCACGTAGCGTCGCGTGGCCTGTGTGTAGGGGATGGCCTCCTGCCAGCGGGCTCCATACCAGAAGGCCATGTCCCGCTCCAGGGCGGCCTTGCGGTGCAGCTCTTCTGGGAAGTAAATTGGGGCGTAGACCGGGTTGTCCCGGTTGCGCTCGATCTCCTCCTCCAGGGCCACGTAGATGTGGTAAAGAGAGGCCATCACCAGCTGGAACGGTCAAACGAGCAGGTCAGGCTGCTGGCCTCGTGCAAGAACCCCACCCAGCCCCTTCGCGGCTGCCTTGGCGAGACCCTCGGGGACTCCCCAGGCTGGGCTCCCACCTGCTGCTGGCCACCTCCCCCCCTCCAGTGGAACCGAAAACACTTTCACTCCACTGGATGAACGCGCGGCCTAACTTATTCCTTATAAAACCCCAACGGAGGAGTTGCTATCCCCGCTTTACAGGAAAGGAAACTAGGCTTGGAGAGCGTAGGAGACGGTGAGACCTCACAGGAGCGAGAATGAAAACTCGAGTCAGGCCGAGGCGTTGCTAGGAGCCAGCACAGCTCTGCAGTGAGGGAGGACCTGAATGAAAGCCTTCCCGGGAGCCTCCCAGCGCCTCTGGACTTTGCCCTCCGATTCTCCTTCCCCGAGACGCACTCTGAACCCCAGCACCTCCAGAGGCTGGGCTGGGGGAACCGGCTCAGCACACCTTGGCTTGGGGATCTCCCATTACACATTAATGCTCTAGTCTGAGTTTGAAGGAGGACCAAGTTGAGATGTTCTGGTTGAGGTTTCCGACTTATTTCTGAGCCATGAACCTTCTCAGTGGGGCAGAAAGCCAGGCAGCCGGATACAAAACAGCCTGGGTTATCAAGCGTGCCGACCTGGTTCTAACCTCAGCTCCCTGGGCTGTGTGACCCTGGGTAAGCCACCTGCCCTCTCTGGGTCATGGAAGGTCCGAGCGACTGTCCCATCAAGCCCTGGTCCCCTCCCCTGCCAAAGGGGACAATGATGTCCTAAAGGGGGCTGATGTGAGAGTCAAGCAGGGTGACACAGCTCAAGTACTAGACAGAGGCTGGCACTTGGCCCTCAGTTCCGAGGCTGTGGTGATAAATGCCCCCTCCATCAGCATCCTCTATGTGAGCACTGGGTTCTCTCCCGGATCTTCGTGCCCACTTTGGACTCAGCGGCTTAGAGGCAAGATCCAAAGTCCCAGTGGCTGGGGATGGAATACTCCGGCAGTCACCTCCCCCGGATCCTGCTGCCCGCAGCCACAGTCCAACAACTGGGTATATGCCATCTTCTTGAGAGAGGGAGGAGGAGGACGGGGAGAGGGAGCCAAGACTGGATGTGGTAGCCAAGGGCCTGACCCCCTAGCACTGTATGACACATGTCACCGAAGCCTCTCTCCAGTTGGAAGGGGGAGGGTGCAGGCCGCAAAAGAGAGGGGTGTCAGGGGTCGGGGGATAGAGCTCCCTACCCCACACCCTCTGTTCAACCTGAACAAGCCTCTCCTCGCACTGATGTCTGAACACCCAACACCTGCCCCATTGGGTGTTCCCCTTCTATTTGCGTGAATTCCTCAGCCGTGCTGGGAAACAGCAAAATCCATGCCTAGCAGACAGCGGGTGCTTAAGAAGACCCTGCTGTGGAAATCCCACTTCACAGAGTAGATGCCCACAATCTTCCTGTGAGCAAGGGGTTGTGCTCGGCATCGAACCCATGCCACCCCTTACCCTCAGAGGCACATCAGAATTAGGTCAGGGGCACTAGCTTTGAAGGGAAAGCAGCCTCGGTGTGATTGCAGCCTTTCCCATTTACCTGCTGGCTGTGTGACCTCCCGCTAGCTACTTCACCTCTCTGAGCCTGCCCTTCCTCGTCTTCCTTACCCAGAGCTGAGGCACAGATTAGAAATGGAGTAAGTAAAATGCCCAGCACAGAACAAGGATTCAGGTGATGGCTCTGGTACCCTAGCCCCTCACGGCACTACACAGCACGCTGTCAATTTGCTACGTGACCTTGAGTAGGTCACCTGCCCTCTTTAAGCCTCAACGTCATCTGCAACATGATTCCCTTGGACATGCCCCTCTGGTCCCTCAGCATCCCTGGTCCCAACCCCCACTTAAACCACTGGCCTGAGCACCTCGGACACACACCCGTCACACCCTCCAGCAGGGCTGGTCCCACCAGGCCACATACCTTAAAGCCTTTTTGGGTCACCTGGCCCTTCTGGAAGTTCTTCATGAACTCGGCATTCTCCGCCTGGACGTGCACCTCCTTGGTGGCCTCCTTCAGGGCCTCTGACAAATCCTGGGGCATGCTGCAGAGGGGAGGGAGGGAGGGAAGGAGGGAGGGTGAACAAGGATGGCTCTGAGCAGGGTTCCTCCCAACGCTGAGTTTCTGAGGATGCCACCTGCCCATCAGCAGGCCTTTGAGCGGTATCAGGCTTCTCTACAGAAATAAGTCCAGCCTGCCATCTGATACACAGGCAAGGTTCCCAACTACCTTAGGATGCAGCCCCATCAACACGCTCCAAGTCATACGACCAATTGGGAAATCCTGGTACCAGTTATTGTTTCGGGGGCGGTTTGCAACACCCAGGGAGAAGTAGCCCCAGCAGTATGAACATTCATATTTTATATGAACATTCATATTTAATAAGAACCTTCATATTTTATATCATAATTGCTTTGATTGGCTTTAGACCCAAATTTAATTCATTTATTCTATTGACATTTCACACTCAAATCCCTTATGATGTTACGCTCATCATAAAAGCACTTGGGTTAAAAAATCTGCAAAACTCCGTTTTACTCAAAGAAAAAGTCCCTTTCTGGGAGTATTTCTGCCCCATGTCCGTCTCCACCTCCCACAGAATTGTCTTGTCTCCTTTCTCTCCCGTACTCCTTCCAGAAACATCACCCTGGTTCTATACATGCTCATCAAACTCTTGGGAGAAGGGAAGGGGCCAGACTTGGAGGTGGACAGACTGTGGTTCAAATCCCAGCTTGGACACCTGCTAGCCAGGGGGCCTTGGGCTTCTTGCCTCCCTGAACTGTGCAGTGCTCATCTGTTAAATGGGGACAGGACAGCCACGGTGGTGTCTGGTTCAGGTGCTGGACCGCTAGTGAGAGGAGGATGTGGCCACCAGGGGGCTCTGGCAAGAGAACCAGCCACTGTCACCCAGGCTCCTCGGCAGCCCCAGGGATTCTAGATTAAGCAGAGAGCACCTCCAAGGACAGTAAAAAGTCCAAAAAAAAAAAAAAAAAAAGATACCATGGGGACACTCCCATCTGGTTACCCACCCTGTGCCAGGGAGTCAGACGCGTAAATCACCTTTCATCCCTCTAATCACCCCACCCGACGAGACCGAAACCCGGCTCCTCCTTATTCAAAGCCCAAGGGACTCAGCGAAGAGGCTTCCCGGCTCTGTCTCGGAGAGGGACTGCAGACCACAGCTAGGCGGCACGACAGGGGCTGCCCTCCCGGGAGAGACCGATCCCCCGCGCCCCGCGCCCCGCGCCCCGCGCCCGGCGCTTGCCTGTCGGGCTGCGGGCGCTCCATCTGGCCGGCGCTCGGTGCGGGCTCTGGTGCGGGCTCCGACGTCTCCGGACGCGCAGAAGGACGTGCGAGACTGGCTGTGCCGAGCGCGGCCGCGCCGTCCATTTATCCCAGCGGCGGGTCACGTGGTGGCGGTCAGCAGCTGATCCCCACATTCGGCCCCGACGTTGCAACACCCGCGCCGCGCCCGCCCCAGGCCAGCGGGGGCGGAGGGGGAGCGGTCATATGACCCAAGGAAAACAAAGCAATTTAAAACAGGACGCTTAAAAAAAAACAACAAAAAAAACACCTCTTGTGGAAATCTGAGCGGCTGTGTGATTTCGTCCCTTCCAGAGGCCCCCATGGCAGGACGGGACTTGCGCACCCTGGGATTCTGAAAGGTCCAGAAAGCTGGGAGGCTAGTGGGCAACGGCCGGGACTTACCAGCCCCAGACCCTGCCTGCTGTCCCCTCCTCCCCGTGCTGGGAGCCTGCTCTCCCTAGACGTCACCTCTCCCCAGGGGACCCTGCGCTGACAGCCTGCATCCTCATTCTCACTTTATATGTACATTTAGGACCTTTTTTTTTTTTTTTTTTGAGCACCTACTAAGTGGTAGAGACTGTATTGTGTTTATGGTTCCTCCCTACAACTATTCTCTAGGGTAGATCACTACCATTTTACAGACGGGGAAACTGAGGCAGGGGGCGATGAAGTGGCGTTCCCGGGGTCACATATAAAGCAGGAAACTGGGACCCAAACCTGGGAGTGAGTCGAAGTCTGCCCTCCTCCTCCAAGCTGTCTTAGCACTTGGTGCACACACAACCTGAGAGCTGTGCCCAGCACACAAACTACTTCCCTGCCTGCATGCCTAGGGCGCTCTTCCAGAACTTGTCACAGCTGACTCCTCTCTTCACAGAGCTGGCCCTATCTGGGTCACTATTGAACTAGGTCTGCAGGAGATCGATCACTTAGGACTGGGGGAGAGCAGGTTACTGGGTGAGCCCAGGTGAGAAAACTGGATGATTCCTGAAGTCCTGTCCCAATGCCACCATTCTGGATTCTAAATTAAAATACAGAAACACAAACAAAAAACAAATTATAAAAAGGTGACTTTGGCTCAGGACAGGGATGCTGTTGGGAAATGGAGGTAGCAAGTGCCCCACATCTGAAAAAATGCAAGTACAGGCTTGAGCATGGTCTGTCAAGCATGGATTCCCCAACTGGGGGACTGTGGTGGCTGAGTCCTGCCGTTCCTTCCATCCTCGCGTGTCTAGGAGGCCCTGACACTTGGAGGGAGTCTTCAAGAAGTGGGCAGTGGGTGCATCTAATCCGAGGTCAGAGTTCTGGCCCGTGAGCCACCCTCTTGCAGGGTCACTTACCTGAGTGTCAGTCACCAAATCAATCCGGCTATTGGGAGGTTGCTGAGCCTTCCAGGTAGAGGGGCTGTGTCAAGGAGTTTAGTCTATAAACTATAGAACCACCTCTGTTTCTATGAACAATGGTTACCATGCTAATAGCTAATATCCACCGAGCCCTGACTGTGCACCAGCTACTATTTAAACACTCATGCATTAGCTCATTTAATCCGCACAATTACCCCATAAGGTTGGTATTATTATTCCCATTTTACAAACGAGAAAACTAAGGCAGAGGAAGTTAAGGTTTTGAACCCAGTCTGGGACAAAGATTTTAAAACTTCAAGGTGAGGTGTCCTCTCCCAGAGATGACAAGATTCACAGAGATCATAAGTGAAGCTGTAGCTACTAGAAGATTAAAAAAAAAAAAAAGAGTTGTCAACGGGCACCTGGGTGATTCAGTCGGTTAAGCGTCTGTCTTCGGCTCAGGTCATGATCCCAGGATCCTGGGATCCAGCCCTACGTCAGGTTCCCTGCTCAGCAGAGAGAGCTACGCCCTCCCCTCTACTTGTGCTCTCTTTCAAATAAATAAATAAAATCTTAAAAAAAAAAAGTGTTGCCAAGAATTTTCTAGAAATGAGGGCTATTAGAAACCAATGGCCTCATTAGAATGCAAGTTTCCTGGAGAGCAGGGACTTTGCTTTGTTCTGTAAATCCCCGAGCCTGGAACAATGCCTGGCAGGTAGCTGACTGGTCTGCACTGATTGATTGGAAAGAATGAATAGATAAACCACAAGATCTTTCTGGTAAACATGATAATATTGCTAGGCTGCCCCGAGAGGGCTGGAATCAAGTTACAAACTGCAATCTTAGCCCAATTTTATGGACCACTTTCCATGGGCAGAACCTTTAAGTGCAGGATTTCATTTAATCCTGACATTGGCCTTCCAGGTTATTGTAGTTTCATCTCCATTTTGTCCACGTAGACACTACGGTACAGAGAGGTTAATAGCTTTCCCAAGTCACACAGCTAGTAGCAGCAGAGCTGGGATTCCAACCACGGTGCTTTGCAGCCAGAGCGCATGCTCCTGAACCCCGCCTGGCCACATGCCCTGTCACAGAGGCGTCCATCTGTGCCCCAGGAATTTGGGGGGATAAGGGTGCCAAGGTCTGGAAACTTCCCTCAGCACATCCAGAACCTGTCAATTCAGGAACCCCAGAAAGCAATGCTTGTGTGATCTGATTCCTTCTTATCTAACATGGGGGAGCAGAGGCCCCAAGTGGGGACCGACTTGCCCTGTAGGACAACACAGAGCCTTCAGTGACCACGCGTTCCCGGCTCCCAGTCCAGGCTTGCTCCTCATTCTAACTGCTGCCCTAAGAGCCCCCGACTTGACCAGAACAGACGCCACACACCGACAACCCCGGGGCAGAGGAGGTTGGGTCAGAGCTGATCTGGCTCTTTCCTCTGTCCCAGTGTTGAGTTTGTGGTCCTTCCGCGTGCTGATTCAGCTTCCTGACTTCCCTTTCCCTGGCCTCAAGCAACTGGAATGATCCAAATGGTATTCTTTCTCCTCCTGTGGTAAGCTGAATAATGCACTGCCCCCTCCCCCCAAGGATGTCCGCAACCAAATCCCCAGAACCTTTGAATATGTTCCATTATGAGGTAACAAGGATTTGGCAGATGTGGTTAATTTAAGGATCTTGAGATGGGGAGATTATCCCGGATTATCCTCGTAGGCCTAATGTAATCACCGAAATCCTTCTAAGAGGGGGGCTGCAGGGTGACAGATACAGAACGGGACATGACAAGAGAAACAGGACTCCAAGACTGGAAGATGCTAGTGTTGAACAGTGGAGTCGGGGGCTATGAGCCAAGGAGAGCAGACAGCTTCTAGAAGCTGGAAAATGTGAGGAAGTGGATTCTCCCCTAAAACTCCAGAAGAAGCACCCCTGCTGACCTGTTTCAGGACTTCCGACCTCCGGATCTCCAGAGAATAAGCGTGTGTCATTTTAAGCCGCTGTGTTTGCGAGAATTTTTACAACAGCAACAGGAAAGGAGGATGGCCCCCCTCGAGGCCTGCCTTCCTCATATGGGGAACAGAGCCTCAGCTTTGGGAAGCAGGACACAGATGGATAGACCCTGGGGTTCCCCCTCAACTGCTCCCTTCTGTCACCTCCCAGCATGACATGGGGCATTCCACCACAAGAGTTTGATTCCCTCGGAGAACCCACCCCCTCTTCTCCATGCCTTCCTCCCGGGGGCCAAATGCTTGAGCGGCTAGAATGGGCCCGTTTCATTCGAGTGCTAGAGATACAAAGCTGAAGAGGTTGGAAGCCCACCTTGACAGAGCCTGTGTGCTCAGGATCCTAATGGAAGAAGTCTGGGACCAAGGGAAAATGATCTGGAATGGGGGCAGGGGGCACGGAAGACAAATGTGGGTAGAAACCGGGAAGGAATCCAGAGGTCTGCCGTCAGCCAGGCATTCTTCCCAGCATGGTCTCATTCCATCCTCACCAAACCCAGGAGGTGGGAGTTCCTCTGTGGTGGGCAGAATCACAGCCCCCCCAGAGATGCCCATGCCCTAATATCTGGAACCTGGGACTAGGTTATGTGACTGGTTGAATAGGCTCACTGCCCTCTGCCTCTGTCATGAAGACTGCAGACTTCAAAGTGGGGGAAATCCTGCTGGATTCTCTGGGTGGGCCCAGTCTATTCACGGGAGTCCTAAAGGTTGAGAGCTTTCCCTGCAGAGAGGCAGAGGGAACAGGGCAGGAGAAGTCTGATGTAGGGTCAGGAGGACTCAGGGATTGCACTGTTCAGTCAGGGTCAGGTCAGGGTGGACTCACAGGCTGGGAGGTGTGGGAAGAAAGTTGTTCCGGGCAGCCGGGGAGAGGCAGGACCGAGGCCTGCAGGTGGGACAAACCCGGCAGCAGAGAGAGGGAGGTCTCACTTGGGATGGATCGCTGTGGATGCTGAGGGGCAGAAGGCTGCCCATCACCGTAATCCAGGGCTCGGACAGGACAGGCTGAGAAGCAGCCTAGGACCTCCACATTCTAAAGCCAGAACCATCAAGAATGTCAGAAGAATAGGAAGTGGGATGTGAGGATGGAGAGGAGTCCCGGAGAACTTGGAATTGCCAGTTTACTACCACGGGGGATGCTCAGCGGCACAGTCTGGGACGAACCGCCTTTGAGATGCCTGGGACGGGGCTTTGCAAACAACGTGCAAAGACTAGAGATATACTGGAGTCTTCTGTTCTTTTCTGGAAGCTTCTCTTCTTCCAGACTGCTGTGAAAGCTGCCCTTTCACCGAGACCGCTCGGAGGGAGGCTGAGGAAGTCGCCGGTGACTCAGCAAAATCCGCCTTCCTTCCCTTTGTCTCCGCGAGCCCCCCTCCCAACTGTGACTCAGCAGAATCACAGTTGCTCGAGGGGAATGTGGAAATCTGGACTTAGCACTTGGCTGGCACCGCCCATCGCTCGCCTGGAAAACAGAAGTGGTTTTGGACGGAGGGCGGGCGCGGCCCTCTCCCAAGGCTCTGATGGTGAAAAACAGAGGTGAGGCCCCAGCTGAGGCTGGGGGACACGGGGAGGCTGGCCTAGGCTGGATGGTGTTCGGGGAGAAGCAGGAGACCCGCCTGGATATCCTCAGGCAGGGAGCATCCCAAGTTAACAAGGTGACCCAGGGTGTCCTGACCACCCCTTACCCCACAAAGACCCAAGAGGCCATGCCCTTGACCCAGTGGAGGGATTGGGCGGGGGGGGGGGGGGGAGGGGGGGTGCGGGGAGGGGGAGCCCAGTGGGGAGGTGCAGCCTTTCTTAGCAAGGCAGACAAGCCCAAGCCATAAAAACATCCTCAGACAGGATGGCAAAACAGACGCTTTCTGGGTTACAAGCGCCCCTATACACAAGGCTGAAACCCCACGAAACACTGGGAGAAAAGGCCACATGTGTCACAGACAAGAGACTGAACATTCCTAATATTAAAAAAGAAAGACAGGACAGGCCCCAAATGGAGTCACTTGGGCTAAGCCCAGTGTCAGCAAACCAAGGCTAATGTCTGACCTAATTTCAGTTTCTGCCTCTTCTAGGAATGTTACCTTTTTACCCAGTGGAGTCCCCTGGTCGGACCAGTGAGGTGATCAGCCTGGTAGACCCTCGCCACCCTTCCACTAAAGGAAGGTGACCTTGCCTGAAACAATCCATGCCTTGTTTCCCTGCCCCCACCCCCCCATTCTGCCTATAAGAACCCTTCAGAGCTCCTTTCTGTTTGCCAGGTGGGATACTGCCCGATTCCCAAATCACCAATAAAGCCAATTTGATCTTGAAATGTACTCAGTTGAATCTTGTTTTTTTTTTATTTATTTATTTATTATTATTTTTTTTTTTTAAAGATTTTATTTATTTATTTGACAGAGAGAGAGACAGCGAGAGCAGGAACACAAGCAGGGGGAGTGGGAAAGGGAGAAGCAAGCCTCCCGCTGAGCAGGGAGCCCGATGTGGGACTCGATCCCAGGACCCTGGGATCATGACCTGAGCCGAAGGCAAACGCTTAACGACTGAGCCACCCAGGCGCCCTGAATCTTGTTTTTTAACAGTAATAAAAGAGCTCCGAAGGGGCGCCTTGGTGGCTCAGTCAGTTAAACGTCTGCCTTCGGCTCAGGTCGTGATCCCAGGGTCCTGGGATCGAGCCCCGCATCGGGCTCCCTGCTCAGCGGGGAGTCTGCTTCTCCCTCTCCCTCTCCCTGCCGCTCTGCCTACTTGTGCTCGCTCTCTCTGTGTCAAATAAATAAATAAAATCTCCCAAAAGCAGTAGGACAAATAGTCACCAGGAAATGTTAACATTTAATTCGGGGAGCTTATCATCAGCCTCCTGCAAGGGCTGGGGAGCGAATAGCAGCTTCCAACCTGCCAGTGGAACACCTTTTGGCTCCTTACCTCCTTCACTCCTCCGGCCCTGGGTTTTGCAGATAAGGTGACTGTGACCACGTCACCCCTCTCTGGTCAACACCCTTCACTAGCTCCCACTGCCCTTGGGATAACATGCAAGCTCCTTCGCCTGGCACATCTGGCCCTCCGCCCTGGGCCCTGGCCACCTGTCCAGCAGGAGGGCCTCACCCCACCTTCTCCCTCACACCTTGCATGCCACTCTCAGAAATACCCCCCCCCCCCCGACTATCCAGGCACACACCCCTCTGGCCCTTTGCTCAGGGTGGTCCCTCCCGTCTAGAATACACATCCCCCTCTCGGGCTCCTTTGTCAAGCTCTTCATTTTTCAAGACTTAGCCCGGAAACAGATAATAGATCTCAATGAAAGAGTGAAGCCTATAGGGGCGCGTGGGTGGCTCAGTTGTTAAGCATCTGCCTTCAGCTCAGGTCATGGCCGGAGGGTCCTGGGAACAAGCCCCGCATCAAGCCCCGCATCAAGCCCCGCATCAGGCTCCGCAGGAAGCCTGCTTCTCCCTCTCCCCCTGCTTGTGTTCCTCCTCTCATTGTGTCTCTCTGTCAAATAAATAAATAAAAATCTTAGAAAAAAAAAGAGTGAAGCTTATAAAAATAAAGAATAAATCGGGGCACCTGAGTGGCTCAGTCGTTAAGCGTCTGCCTTCGGCTCAGGTCATGATCCCAGGGCCCTGGGATCGAGCCCCGCATCGGGCTCCCTGCTCAGTGGGAAGCCTGCCTCTTCCTCTCCTGCTTGTGTTCCCTCTCTCGCTGTCTCTCTCTCTGTCAAATAAATAAATAAAATCTTTAAAAAAATATAGAATAAATCATAAAGGAAAATCTCAGGGACCTTAGATTGGCAGATTTCTCAAATATGACACTAAAAGCACAAAATGTAAAAGAAAAAATATTAATCAGCGGGACCTTATCAAAATGGACTTTTGCTCTTCACGTGACACTGTTATAAAACATAAAAGGCGAGCTAGAGACTAGGAGAAATTATTTGCAAACATATATCCAACAAAGGACGTGTCCTGCGTCTCTAGAATACGTAACGAGCTTGTATGATTCAATGTTAAGAAGGCAAATAAGTTAATTTTTGAAATGGGTAAAAAGTTTGAACGGACAATTCATCAAAAGAAATATATGGATGCTAACTAAGTGCATGGCAAGATGTTCAAGTTTATATATCATCGGGGAAATTCAAAGTACAATGAGATAGCACTACCCGCCTATTTGAATGGCTAAAAATAAAAGGACTGCCCCCACCCTGTTGTGACTGTAAAGCAACCAGAACTTTTACTTTCTGCTGGGGAGTCAGGAAAGGATCTGAACCTGATACCGTAGGGGTCAGAATATGCCACCTGGAAATATGCCACTTTGCATAAGGTTTATTTTGAGCTAAAGACAACTCAGAAACAGCAAATGCCAAAAAAAAGGCGATCTGCCTTCTGCCTTATTTGCCTAAAAGCAGGCTTAGACTCATAATCAGCCGAGATGAATCCAGACTCTTAACAGCTCAGAGATGGCACCCAGAGGAATCAAAACAATAAGCCTTCGTGTATTAACCCTTATCTTCCCTAAATTTCCCCCAAGTATTCACCTGCTTGCTGCCCCTAACAAATCAACCCCTTTTCCTTTGCTCACTTCTCTGCAAATGTACTTCAAGGTTGACCCTTGAACCACATGGGTTGGAACTGTACAAGTCCACTTATATGGGGATTTTTTTCCTGATAAATACAGTATAGTACTGTAAATGTATTTTCTCTTCCTTATGGTTTTTTTTTTTTTAATATTTTATTTTTAAGTAATCTCTGCGCCCGATGTGGGGCTCGAACTTACACCCTGAGATCAAGAGTGGTACCCTCTACTGTCTGAGTGAGCCAGGCGCACCTTCCCTTTTTTTTTTTTTTAAAGATTTTTATTTATTTATTTATTTGACAGAGAGAGACAGCGAGAGAGGGAACACAAGCAGGGGGAGTGGAAGAGGGAGAAGCAGGCTCCCCGCTGAGCAGAGAGCCCAATGTGGGTCTCCATCCCAGGACACTGGGATCATGACCTGAGCCGAAGGCAGACGCTTAATGACTGAGCCACCCAGGTGCCCCTGGGTGCCCCTTCCTTATGATTATCTTAATAACATTTTCTTTTCTCTAGCTTACTTGAAGAATACAGTACAGAATACATAGAACATACAAAACATGTTCATTGATGGTTTGTGTTCTCAGTAAGGCTTCTGGTCACCAGTAGGCTATGAGTAGTTAAGTTTTTGGGGAGTCAAAAGTTATCACGGATTTTCAGCTGTGCGGGGTGTCCCCGTGCCTCAGCTGCATTATTCTTTGTTGAGATGCTATATAAGCCCCAGTTCCTGGACTCTTTTTAGTTACTCCTCACTGTTTCTCCTCTGTGTGTGTGTGCTATATGTGTTAATCAACTGTTGCTTGTTAATTTGTCTTTGTCATTTTGATTTCTAGGGCCCTGGCTCCAGAACCTAGGAGGGTAGAGGAAACTACCTCTCCTACAGTACAGCCACTTTTGAAAAGAGTTGGCAATTTCTTTTTTTTTTTTCCTTAAGATTTTTATTTATTTATTTAACAGAGAGAGAGAGAGCACAAGTAGGCAGAGCGGCAGACAGAGGGAGAGGGAGAAGCAGGCTCTCCGCCGAGCAGGGAGCCCGATGCGGGGCTCGATCGCAGGACCCTGGGACCATGACCTGAGCCGAAGGCAGACGCCCAACCGACTGAGCCACTCAGACGCCCCAAGAGTTGGCAATTTCTTAAGAGACCAAACAAACACCTGCCATACAACCCAGCCACTCCACCCCTGGGTATTTACCCACGAGAAATAAAAGCGTGTTTCATCACAAAGACTTGTATACCTATGTTCACAGTGGCTTTGTTGCTAATAGTCCCAAACTGGAAACAACCCATATGTCCATCAGCAGGTGAATGGAGAAACAGCTGTGATATAAACATACACTGGATTCCCAGCAGTGAAGAGGAAAAACCACTGTTCCATGTAACAAGACACATGAATCTCGAAATAATAATACTGAGTAATGGAAGCCAGATTAAAAGAAAAAAATTCTTACTGTCTAATTACACTTATATAAAATTACATATAAAACGAATACAGGATTTTACAAAATTCGGCGAAATGCAAGCTAATCTCATCAGATCGGTGGTTACCTAGTTGGAGGGGAGATTACAAAGATTACAAAGGACCGTGAGGTCGGGCTCAGTGCTCAGCGTGGAGTGGGCTTGAGATTCTCTCTTTCTCCTTCTGCTCCCCTTCCCCCCACTCATGTGCACGTGCACACAAACACACTCTCTTTCTCAATAAATAAAATCTTTATTTTTATTATTTTTTTTAAAAGATTTTATTTATTTATTTGACAGAGAGAGACACAGCGAGAGAGGGAACACAAGCAGGGAGAGTGGGAGAGGGAGAAGCAGGCTTCCCGCCGAGCAGGGAGCCCGATGCGGGGCTCGATCCCAGGACCCTGGGAGCATGACCTGAGCCGAAGGCAGACGCTTAACGACTGAGCCACCCAGGCGCCCCAAAATCTTTATTTTTAAAAAAAGTTTTTTTGTTGTTGTTTGTTTTATTTATTTATTCATGAGAGTCAGAGAGAGAGATAGAGAGAGACAGCAGCAGAGGGAGAAGCAGGCTCCCCCGTTGAGCAAGGAGCCCGACGTGGGACTCAATTCCAGGACCCTGGGATCATGACCTGAGCCGAAGGCAGACGCTTAACCGACTGAGCCACCCAGGCGACCCTGATATTTTTTTTTTAAATTTTTTTTTTTAAGATTTTATTTATTTATTTGACAGAGAGAGAGATCACAAGTAGGCAGACAGGCAGACAGGCAGAGGGAGAGGGAGAAGCAGGCCCCCCGCTGAGCAGGGAGCCTGATGCGCGACTCAATCCCAGGACCCTGGGATCGTGACCTGAGCCGAAGGCAGACGCTTAACCATCTGAGCCACCCAGGCGCCCCAATAAATAAAATCTTTAAAAACAAAACCAAACAAAGGACCATGAGGAAACTTCTGGGAGAAGTGAATACAATCATTATCTTGATTGTGGAGATGGCGTCACAGGTATATTTAAGTCAAAACTCATCAAATTAAGGGGTGCCTGGGTGGCTCAGTCGGCTGGGCGTCTGCCTTCGGCTCGAGTCATGATCCCGGGATCCTGGGATCGAGCCCCGCATCGGGCTCCCGGCTCGGTGAGGAGCCTGCTTCTCCCTCTCCCTGCCGCTCCCCCTGCTTGTGCTCTCACACACACACTCTTTCTCTCAAATAAATAAATAAAATCTTTAAAGAAAAAAAAACCTCATCAAATTATATACTTTAAGTATGTAGGGTTTGTGTCAATTATATCTCAATAAGAAAAAGAATAAAGTTGAAAAACAGACTGAGTCCAGGCTTTCCTGAAGTTTCTCCCCCCCACCTTATAAGCCCCTCACTGAGCTTCCTGTGCCCCAGCCGCCCCCCATTCCAACCGTGAGCTCCACGAAGGCAGCAAGGACTGCACGGGACCCACTCTCTAGGCCCAGAGCCCAGCATACGGCAGGCAAGCACAACAGATTTAATCAATGAGGCTTGAACTCCCCACCTGCAGTCACATAGCTCACCTGGGACTTGAGGCCAGGTGTATCTGTCTCTTGTAGAGGAGAAAAACGTTTACTTTCTTCCCTTCTAGGTTCTTAGGCTGATTTAATAATTACATGGACATAAAACAGATTAACTGGAGAAAAACAAATTTAATTTTGTACACATGAGAGCCTATAAAAATACGGGACTCAAAGAAATGACCAAATCAGGGACGCCTGGGCGGCACAGTCGGTTGAGTGGCCGGCTCTTGGTTTCGGCTCAGGTCGTGGTCTCGGGGTCATGGGCTCGAGCCCCACGCTGGGCTCTGTGCACGCGTAGCATGGAGTTGGCTTGGGACTCTCTCTCCCCCTGCCTCTCCCCCCGCCCCCCACTCTCATGCTCATGCTCTCTCTCTAAAATAAATAAATAAATCTTTAAAAAAGGGGGGGGGGAAGAAAGAAATGACCAAATCAGGCAGCTTTTATAGCTTTCAGACAAAGAAACAATAAATTTGTGAACAATTGACAAGCCAAGGAAGTCCGGGTTTGGAGTAGTTACTTGGGGGAAGTAACAAGCTTTATTTATGCAGTCTTCTCTGCCTCGGATGCCCTATCTCTGGCGATAAGGATGCCTTCTACTTTCCTGGTACAGGGAGGGCACCTTTCACATGGGAGACTTATTTCCTGCTTTCAGGGGGGACAAAGGAGATTCAGAGCGTCCTTGGCACTGGCTGTTTCTTAAGTAACTTTAACTCAGAATAATCAATATGCCAAAGTGGCATATTTTGGGGTGGCATATTTTGCTCTCCTTCACCTTCAAGCACACTCCAGTTCTATAACAAGCTGCTGTCTGGAGACCCTGGGTCCGGGGCAGTGAAGGGAGTAGAAAGAGCAACATCTTTCTCAGGCATTGTCCAGCTTCCGTTTGCCCAGATCCATGTGACTGAAGACCGGGGACCAGACCAGGCAGCCGTCTGGACTCTGGAGAGTTCAGGCTGTGAGGACAGCCTGGCCAATATGGAGCCTGACTCCAGCTCCAAGACTTGGTTCAATCTGGTTCAACAGGATCAAGGCACTTCTAGGTGATGTAGACGGGTTAAAGCAATGAACTCTAGAAGAGACTGCAAGTCCAGGATCCATGACTTACCACACGTGTGTACGTCAACTCCCTAAGCTTTATTTCCTCATATGACAAATCGATAAGTAATAACAGCATCAGCTCCAGGGAATGTGGTCAGGATTAAATTAGTTTAACATATGTAAGAGGCTCACAATGGGGCCCAGGGAAGAGGAAGCCTTCGCTAAGCATTCCTCCTTCTGTTTGGTTAGAGAGTGGCATCCAGTTCCCCTTTCCGGATTCCGCCAGAGCCTTTTTCCTACCTAGAAACTTCTGGATGGCTCACTAAAATCTCACAAACCTTGCTCTCATTTGGGAGTTCAGAACCTCAGGGTCCTTGGGGGCGCCTGGGTGGCTCAGTCGGTTAAGCATCCGACTCTTGATTTCAGCTCAGGTCGTGCTCTCAGGGTCGTGAGATTGAGCCCCGCATGGGGCTCCATGCTCAGCTCCAATCTCAGCTCTGCCTGAGATTCTCCCTCTCCCTCTTCCTCCACCCCTACCTGCTGCTCGCTCTCTCAAAAAACAAACAAAACCCCACCAGAACCTCAGGGTCCTCATCTTAATTTTTTTCTCAATAAGTAGACTTCCTTGAAATAATTTCAAATGTCCAGAAACGTTGCAGGGATAGTACATAGAATTCCTCACCTGGATTCACCAGGTGCTAACATTTTGTCACATTGTTTTTATCATTCACTCTCTCTCTCGATTATAGATAGACACACTCTCTTTTATATACATATATAAATATATTTCTGGTTTATTAGAGAGTGAGTTGCAGACATCATGCCCCTTTGCCCCAAATTCTTTAACATGTTTTATGCCAGAGTACAGCCTCTTCTAACCACAGTACAATTAGTACGATTATAAACATCAGGGACCCTAACTTCAGCACAAATACATTATAAAAAGCCTACATTCAAAGTCATCAATTGGGCGCCTGGGTGGCTCAGTTGGTTAAGCGACTGCCTTCGGCTCAGGTCAGGATCCTGGAGTCCCGGGATCGAGTCCCGCATCGGGCTCCCTGCTCGGCGGGGAGTCTGCTTCTCCCTCTGACCCTCCCCCCTCTCATGCTCTCTCTCTCTCTCGAATAAATAAATAAATAATCTTAAAAAAAAAAAAGTCATCAATTGCCCCCCAACTGTTCTTCCCGCTGTCTGGGTTCCAGTCCGGACCCCGCATTGCGTTGAGCCGCTCCGCTGCTCTGTTGTCCACAGCCCCCGAGCCTCTGTAGAGAGCAAGATGGAGTCACTCACGTCCAGCAGGTGTCCTTGCAGCAGTGACGCAAGCCATTAAGGGTACGGCAGCTAAGAGAGAGCCTGAGACCAGATCAGCTGACACCCCAGAACTGATAACAGGCAGAAGTACAGTGGGTCTGCAGGGGTCCGGGACTGCTGAAATCCCTCTAAAAAGGGAGGAGTTTGGCAGCACACAGTCAGACCCCTCAGACATGACCCCTCGAGGTCTGACCACTTAAAAAAAGCAGCTGCCACCAAAGGTTTCGCCGGATTGAGCAGGTGCCCAGGACTGACCCAGGCGCCACCCAGGTCTTATCTCCCCTGCGTGCCCACAGACTGACTTCACGTTTGGTTCATTAACTTCCTACCCACTCTGTTATCTTGTTGACTGTGTGACTTGTCTCGTGTTCTGCTTTGCGTGCCAGTAAGAAGCCAAGTCAATCACGTCTTCCAATGCCACTGACTTTGGAATCCTGAATCTGCTTTATAATGATGTTAATCTTGCTTTATGCCTGAATAAAGCTGACCTCATGGAAGGACACAACTCGTGTCTTTCCTAGCGTGCTGGTGACAACGAGCTTGTGGCTGGGAAGATAGGAAGGGGCTGCTTTTGGCACTGGACCCCCTGTTTGAGTAGATCCCCGCCGCTAGGTGGGATCACACGCCCACCTCGCTGGGCTGCCGGGTCTGCAGAGCCGGCCCTCAGAGGCGCTGAGCAGGTCGGGGTCCCTAACGTGAGGCTGGGGAGGCCGGCGAGGACCCGCGGAGCAGGTGGCGGGGGTGGAGGGAAGGACGCCGGCTCTGCGGGGACGCGGCCGCCTGCGGGACCTGGGGGCCCCGGGGAGTCGCCGCCTCCGCCGCCGCGGCGGCCCGGATTTCTCCCCAGGGGAGGGAGCCGGAGCACCTGAACCGTGACTCAGCGAGAGCGGCCCTCGGACCGTGACTCAGCGAAAACAGACCTCGGGACCGTGACTCAGCGAAAATAGACCTCGGGACCGTGACTCAGCGACAACAGACCTGAGATCGGGACTCCGCGCCGAGCCTGCCGGCGTGACTCAACAGGAAAGGGCGGCAGGGGTGCGGCGGAGAGGGTTCCTCAGCGGGAGGCCGTCCGCGCCCCGACCCCTGCCCCCAGCGCCCGCTGAGCTCAGCAGCCACCAGCGCCCGCGGGGCCGGGCCTCGGGGAGCGCGGGAGTGGCAGGTACGCGGGCTACCTGAGCAGGTGACCTGGAGCAGGTAACTCAGCCCGTCCCAGCGTCGTGGGCAGCGCGGGGACGGCTGCGGCGGCCTGGGAGGGTCCTCGGCCCCGTTGAGTGATCCCACCATTTCCTTCTGCCCAGCTCAGCCAACGCTTGGCTGCCTCAGTGTCCCCATCTTCGAACTGAGGGGCAGAGAGAAGCTCCCTTCCCTGGACGGCATTCCGTGGGTGTATGTTTATACTTTAAATAATCCATTTTTATCCCCTAGTTAGAAGACGCTGCCCGGCCACTGTACTGCACTGAAGTCTATGATCCCCAACCTGCAGACCACTGTTGCTAACGTTCTAGTGTATTTGTTAGGATTAAAAAAATAATCAACTCTATCATGCCCACAAAGGAGTATATTCTACAGTATGATTCTGTGCAGGGAACAGTGATAAGGGGAACATAGCTTATGAAGTAGCTCTTTCTCTTTTTTCTATGCAAATTCTATATGATTGTGATCCTAATGTCTATGGTATACCTTTGTCTTCCTTTTGTTTCATTAACACAACTGTTTTCCCAAATTGTAACAAGGCCCTTGTAAGCATTATCTCAAAGGCCTCGCAAAAATCCATTCAGGAGACATTCATTCATTCAACACAGTATCCCGCCCGAGTGCCTGGGGCCTACTGTTAAACCTTTGGGTTGCTTCCTATTTATTTTTTTCCTATTGAAGGAGAAAGATAAGGAGTATTTAAAACAGTCTCTGGCTTTCACATACTAGGGGAAGGGCATTTTTCATATCAGAGAATGGTCTTTTTTTATTTTTGAACATACGTTGCTTGCTTTCCCCTGCTCCCCAAGATCTGGATGGAAAGGTTAAAAACAAAGGAGGCAGAAGGGTGGGCTGTGAGGGACTTCTGAGACCAGGGCCTTCAACAGATGCTGGAAAGCAGGTAAACTGACTTCTCCCTGAGGCTTACCTAGGGTTCACCATACTTAAGGGGGCCACAGAAATGTTTTAATTTTAATTTCTTTTAAAATCAGAAGAAAACAGGGGTGGCCTGGACGGTTCAGTCAGTGTCCGTCAGAAACCTGACTCTTGGTTTCCGCTCAGGTCATGATCTCAGCGTCCTGGGATTGAGCCCCAAGTCGGGTTCCCTGCTCAGCAGGGAGTCTGCCTCTCCCTCTCCGTCTCCCTCTCCCCCTGTGTGCACGTGCCTCTCTCTCAAATAAATAAATAAAATCTTTAAAAAAAAAATAAAATCAGAAGAAAACAAAAGAATACAATAATAATAAATATAGAATAATGAATCCAGTCGAGAGTGTATTCATCTCTATACTACTTCAGTCCTAAAATGCTATTTTTAATTTTAGTTATTTAGTTTTTTATTTTTTTTAAATGGAGGAGAGGGTCCTCAAAGACAAAGGTGCCTTGGGCCCATGAAAGTCAGAATGCATCCTTGCTGGTAAGCTGGGGTCTAGGATGAGAAAGTGAGCAGTAAGAAATTGCCAGGGGTGAGAAATGGCCCGTGGGCTTGCCAGCGGAGGTGGCTGATTCTAGACTCCTAGTAGCTACCTGGGTGGTGCTCCTGGCAGTGGTCCTTCACTGCAAACCCTCCGTCAGATCTGCCATTCACCAGGGCTCCGATGGGGTTCTGTGTGGGAATGAAGGACTAGGCGCCCAGAGAAGAGATGGAGGAGGGGTCCGAAACCGGCCAGGGGAACAAGGGGGGCTTGCAGGACAGTGAGCTCCCTGGAGGGTGGGTAGGGCTGGGACCTTGGCGTTTAATTTTCCTTTTTCCTTTTTCCTAATTAAAGGGAACACCAAGAACTTGGGGGTACCATGGAAGCACACACTGGGTTACAAATCGTGTAAAGAACAGCAAAAGGAACATCTTCAGGTGAAGTGTTTCCTGCATTTTTGACTATGGGTTTAGATGGAAAACCAAGAGCAGAATTACTGACTGGGCCAAGCATAGAACTAACTAATTTTAAGGCTTTTGGAGTCTTGGGGCGCCTGGCTGGCTCAGACAGCGGGGCATGTGACTCTTGATCTCGGGGTTGTGAGTTTGAGCCCTACGTTAGGGGTAGAGATTACTTATAAATAAGCTCTTTGAAAAAAAGACTTAAAAAAGATTTCTTTATTTATTTGAGGGGGGACAGAGAGTGTGGGGGGAGGGGCAGAGGGAGAGAGAGAGAGAGAAGCAGACTCCCCACTGAGCATGAAGCCTGAGGCAGGGCTCCATCCCAGGACCCTGAGATCATGACCTGAGCAGAAATCAAGAGTCAAATGCTCAGCCAACTGAGCCACCGAGGCACCACCTCCCCCAAAAAAGGCTTTTAGAGTCTTTTGCCTAATTATGGGTAAAAGTAAATGATTACTTTTTGTAACTTTATTTCTCATGTTTCTATAGTAAATACGACTTTTGCCACTGGGGCTCAGAGTGGGGGCAGTTTGCTTTTGTTTGAGTGACAGCCGGGAGGAAGGACCACCCCAGCACTCTGTGGGATGATGTGCTGCTTGGCTGCAAGTGAAGGCAGCGAGGGGTCTGGGACTCACCCCCTAAGGTAGGAAGAACAGGCACTGGGGCTTCAGGAAGAGGCCTTTTACCTTGTACCCAGGGCTGGGAGGAGCCCTATCACAGGTTGGTTGGCATGACTTTGCCCCTGAGCAGCTGACTGGGCAGTTGGGTGTCCGTGGTGTGTGTGCGTGGAGTGGCGCGGGGTGGAGGAGGGTGGTGGGGAGAGGTGGCAGGAGTAGATGAGAAGGTTGGTGGTGGTCGAAGGTGAAGGAAACGCTCTCTCTCTGTCTCTCTTCTGGCAGGTGCCTGCAGCAGCCCCCTCCTGCCCGGAGCTCAGCCTCAGTGCTCTGATTTCCTGAAAAGCCCTCTTTATGCCCCTATGGAGTTTGGGGTGAAGCTCCAGGGAGCCTGAGGGTCTGTTATAGGCAGAACTGTGTCCCTCCCCAAATTCACCTGTGGAAGCCCTAACCCCCAGTACCTTTCAACGTGATTGTATTTGGAGATGAGCCTTTACAGAGGGGATGAAGTTAAAACCATGCTCTTCGGTTGGGCCCCGATCCGGTCGAACGGGTGTCCTTCTAGAAGAAAGACACCCGGGCGCTTGCACAGGGGGAGGACCTGTGAGGACACGCCAGGAAAGCTGTTGGCAAGCCAAGCAGAGGCCTCGGAAGAAACCACACCTGCTGACATCTAGACCTTCGGCCTTCAGAAGTGTGAGAAGATGAGCTTGTGATCGTCTGAGCCACCCAGTCTGTGGCGTGGGGTCACGGCCCGTGGCTGGCACACTGACACTGGGCCCGAGACTCAAGACCGGAAGGACCCCTGAAAGAGCAGCCTCGTTCAACTTCTCCTTCCTCTCCTCTTCTCTCTCCCTTTTTATTTTGAAAAAATGCCAGACCTACTAAAAGGCTCACGCAAACAGGACACTGCATGCCGGTACACCCTTCCCTGGGATCATGCCTTGTCGGGAACTGGCTGCTTTTGTGTGTCTCTCTCCTTTTCTCTCTCTCTTTTTTTTTTAAGATTTTATTTATTTGACAGAGAGAGAGACACAGTGAGAGAAGGAACACAAGCAGGGGGAGTGGGAGAGGGAGAAGCAGGCTTCCCGCAGAGCAGGGAGCCCGATGCGGGGCTCGATCCCAGGACCCTGGGACTGTGACCTGAGCCAAAGGCAGATGCTTAACGACTGAGCCACCCAGGCGCCCCTCTCCTTTTCTCTTTTATTATTATTTTTCCAGAACCATCTGAGAGTACGTTGTGGACATCCTGACACTTCACCTGTAGGAACAAGGACACATCCGCATTGTTATCATCACAGTAAAGACATAAGGCTGACGCCTTAACGTCCTTTACTTTACTGTCACACTTTCCCAGGGATCCCCCAAAAACAGTCCATTGGAGGACCCCCAGAATCTAGTCAAGGTTCATGCCCTCCTTTTTGCTGTCATGTCTTAGGTCTCTCGTGGCATTGACTCTGGAAGAATTGTTTGGAAGAGACAGGTTAGTTGCCTTAAAAATGTCCCATGTTTTGGATTTGTCTTTTTCCCTCACGGTGAGATTCTGGTGGAACATTCCTGGACAGAGTCCTATATGGTCATGTTGCGTCTCCTCATCGGGTAGAACCAAGGAAACTGAAACCCAGCTAGTCGGTGGCAGAGTTTAGATGCATTTCAGTACCAGATTATTATTATTTTTTAAAGATTTTATTCATTTATTTGAGAGAGAGAGAGAGAGAGCGCAAGCAGGGTGGGGAGGGGCACAAGGAGAGGGAGAAGCAGACTCCCTGCTGAGCAGGGAGCCCAAATGACACAGGGCTCAATCCCAGGACCCTGAGATCATGACCACAGTGGAGGGCAGAGGCTTAACGGACTGAGCCACCCAGGCGCCCTTCAGTACCAGATTTTTTATTTGCCTTTATCAAGCCTGTGACTGATTGTGTAGAACAGGAAAAGCGCCTTTGTGTCAAGTGGGGGGTGTTCATTAAACAAAGGAAAACAGAATCTATTAATATAAGCAATGCTGTTCTTCCTTGTAAAGCCTGGTGGTTAAACACACACGTAGGACACAGCTTTGAATCTCATTTGTAATAAGCCATGTGACCTGAATAAGTCTTTTAACGTCTCTGGGCCTCGGTTTTCTTATCTGTGAAATGGGGATAATAATGGTACCTACCTCCCAGGCTTGTGGGACATGAAATTATCCATGTCAAATACTTAGCGTGGTGCCTGGCTTGTAATTAATTGCCCAATAAAAAGTAATTATTCGGGCGCCTGAGTGGCTCAGTCGGTTGAGCGACTGCCTTCGGCTCAGGTCATGATCCCGGAGTCCCGGGATCGAGTCCCGCATCGGGCTCCCTGCTCGGCGGGGAGTCTGCTTCTCCCTCTGACCCTCCCCCCTCTCATGTGCTCTCTCTCTCTCATTCTCTCTGTCAAATAATAAATAAAATCTTAAAAAAAAAAAGTAATTATTCTCATGGATGTGTTTTTATAATTATAATGATTGACAAATAAAAGTGCCCCGGCCTTATCACTTCCGTGCTTCCCCACTCCCTGAAGCAAGTGAGCAGGAACGAGGTAGAGGCAGATAAGAGTGGGCAGGCCATAGCTTGAACTTGAGGGAGCCCCCGCTAGGAGGAAGGATGTGGCCTGAAGCCTGAGTGTCCCAGGATTCTCCGCGGGGCACAGGACTCTGGGCTGCACACTGTGGACCCTGTGAGTGGAGTCTGAGGAGCAGCCTCTTTCCCCAGAGCCCCTGGAGGGGGGTCATTATTCTCCATGTACCCCTGGTGAAGGATGGGGTTGCACTTCCTGCCTCCCCTGGGGGAGGAGGAATCATGTCAAATTTCAGGCCTGAGCATCCTGTGGCCAGTATGAGACCCTGCATGGCTCTTGTCCTCTGGCTTGGAACAGGCCATTCGGATGATGGCTTTTCCCCCTGCCTGGGTCCCCAGGTGTCTCTCCCTGCCAGCCCGCCATGGACACACGTGTGCACAGAAGACCACCCTTTCCTGGGGATGTCGTCCACGACTACAGTCAGCAACCCCGTCTTGTATGTTTGAAAGTCGCTAAGAGAGCAGATCTTAACAATTCTCATCACAGGGGCGCCTGGGTGGCTCAGTCGTTAAGCGTCTGCCTTCGGCTCAGGTCACGATCCCAGGGTCCTGGGATCGAGCTCCGCATCGGGCTCCCTGCTCGGCGGGAAGCCTGCTTCTCCCTCTCCCTCTGCCTGCCAGCCCCCCTGCTTGTGCTTGCTCTCTCTCTCTCTGAAAAATAAATAAAATCTTTAAAAAAAATTCTCAACACAAGAAATAAAAAAGATAACTCTGTAAGGTGATGAACGTTAACTACATTTGTGGTGATCATTTCGCAAGGTATGCATATATGAAATCATCGCATCGCGCCCCTTAAACTAGTATAAAGTTCTAGGTCAATTACATCTCAATAAAACTGGGAGGGAAAAAAAAAGAAACGCTTTGTTATTGGAGCAGTAGAGGGGGGAGGCTTGTTTATGACCTCAGCATCACCCAGCCCACCCGCCTGCGGCCCCTCAACTATGCTGCTCCCTTCCCAGCTTCCCCCTTCCCTTCCGAGGGCTGCCTCAACTCCCCCTCCTCTTTCTGCAGCCACACCAGCCCCGCCCCCACCCCGCTCTTCCCCCCCCCCATGCCTCTCACCTTGCCTACCTGGCCACCCAACAGTCCGCCTGGTGCTTCCAAACCTATCTGGGAGGGGCCTCGGTTCTGCCCGCCGCAGCGGGACCCCCCCCCCCATCTTACAGATGAAGAACCAGGGCCCACAGAGCGGACAGGGAGAGACGTGGGGTCAGGATTAGACCAGGGGAGACAGGATGTTGGCGAAGGATGAAGCCCGTGGCTCACTGTGTGTCTTCCCCCGACCCCCCCAGAGGGGAGCGGGTCTGTGGCTGACCGGGGTCCCCCCTGACCCCCCAGCCTGCCTGGCCCGGCTGGCTCCTCAGGTTTCCCAGCGAGCCACACAGGTGAGCCCACCTTGCCGCCCATGGCAGGGCTCCTTCAGAGGTTCTCTGGAGGACTGGAGTGGGTGCTGGGTGGCCCCCCGAGAGTCCAGACCTTTTTGGTCCCCGATGAGTTACTGGGGAAAGTCCCTCACCCTCTGGGCCGCCTCCAGGTCCTCTGTCAGGAGGGCCGCGTCGGAGGCCTCCAGGGGCCCGACGGGCAGCGTGAGTGAGGGAAGCCAGTGGGGCCCACGTGCCCCAAGTCAGGGGCAGTTGGAACTCAGCTCCAGCCAGCTCTTGGCCACGTGAGACATCCCCTTTTATTTCTTTTTTCTTTTTTAAAAAGAGAAATGAGAAATGTCACGTTGGTTTTCAAACACTGGCAATAGACTCCATTAGAAAAAAAACCGCTCCATGGGCGCCTGGGTGGCTCAGTCGTTAAGCGTCTGCCTTCGGCTCAGGTCATGATCCCGGGGTCCTGGGATCGAGCCCCGCATCAGGCTCCCTGCTCGGCGGGAAGCCTGCTTCTCCCTCTCCCACTCCCCCTGCTTGTGTTCCCTCACTGTGTCTCTCTCTGTCAAATAAATAAATAAAATCTTTAAAAAAAGAAAAAAGAAAAAAAACCGCTCCAGGACTTGAAACGGCCTCCGGCGGCCAGTTTGAGGCCTCTGGGGTTTGGGTTCCCTCCAGCTCTCCGGCTGCTTCTCTGATTGATTGGTCTGTGATTCCTGGCGGGGGGGTCAGGTGGGGCTGATCCCAGAGGGGATTTCGGAGATGGTCATTCCTGCCTTCTGTTTTTTGGCACGTCCCCAAGCTGCCCTGTGTCACCCGGCCTTCCCCGGGGGGGCCACAGACTTCATCCTGCCAACGCTGTGTGTGCCGAGCGCTCGGGGGACCAGTGTCATCTGCGCTGTTGTCATCATTCCAGCCGAGTGAAGTCTTCAGGGACGGGTCATCATGGTCCAGTCCCTTGGGAGTTTAGTGGCTGGTCTGGGTTTCATGGAGACTGGAGCCCTGCTTCGACTAAAGAAGAAAAGGAAAGAAAAATCTGCTCATTCCTTGGGTGTCTGGGAAGACAAGGGCTGTGGCTTGCTCCTCGCTGGGTCCTCAGAGCCTAGCACAGAGCAGGGCAGGGTCACAGCGACGGCAGCCCCTGCGGGGACAAGGCCGGACGGACGCTGGGAATACTGAGCCCGGCCTTCTGAGCTGGGGGAACAAGACTGAAGAAGGCAAATCAGGATCAAAGAGGGTGGGGTGTGTCTGTTTGCCCTAACCACCAGTTCGATTTTTTTTTTTTTAAAGATTTTATTTATTTATTTGAGAGAGAGAGAATGAGAGAGAGCACATGAGAGGGGGGAGGGTCAGAGGGAGAAGCAGGCTCCCTGCCGAGCAGGGAGCCCGATGCGGGACTCGATCCAGGGACTCCAGGATCATGACCCAAGCCGAAGGCAGTCGCTTAACCAACTGAGCCACCCAGGTGCCCTCGATTTTTTTTTTTAAGTGACCTTTAAAAAGGTTACTTAAGTAATCAAAGCCACACAGCTTGTAGGTTGTGAAGCCCAGAGGTGGTGGTTTTTTTGTTTTTTGTTTTCATTGTGGTAAAATACACATAACATAAAATTCACCATTTTAACCATTTTCAAGCATGTAGTTCAGTGGCGTTAAAGACATTCATACAATTGTGTGACCAGCACCACCATCAGGCTCCTGTACTTTTCCCATCATCCCAAACTGAGACAAAGTACACATTGAACAGTATGTCAGTTAGAGTTTATGGCTTCATTGATGGGTTGGCGTTGGTGAAAAGGGTTCCCATAGGAGGTGGTGAGTATCCCATCACTGGAGGCACGCAAGCCAAGACTGACTTAACTAGCAGAATGGCACCACCAGTGTATGACTGTGAACTTGTCCTTACCAGGTTTCTCTTGGAGGGTGAGACAAAAAGCCTTACCTGTTGCTGAGGTGAGAAGTTTTGCCAAGTGGGGGGTTTTTGTGTCCCAGGGGACATGATTTGACCTGCACTTTACCTGCGTTACAAACAAGCTGCCCAATAATGAGGCTCCGTTATATCTCACACATACCCCAGTCACACATCAGGCCAGTCTGGGTCCAGCGCCCAGATGTGGCAAGTTCATTCATGCTCCTTGCCCATGCCTCACCTTCCAGAAACGTCGAATAGCCCCCTCCACTTCTGCAAGGAGTAGGAGAATATGTAGTGTATGGTAATCTGAGGGATAATGTTGGTTTTCTACTCCACAGCCTCCCCCCTTCCCCTTGATGACAAGACTCCCAAGTTGTTCAGGATTCAGATGAAAACATGCTCAGGGAAGGTGGGCCCAGGGCCAGGGCATGAATCAGGATTGGTCTAAGGTGTGGACGCTAAGCTATCTTGTGGTTTATGCCATTCCTCTTTGCCAGCACAGTCATGGAGGTGAATTCCCAGATGGAGGAATGACATGGTCAGGAGGTTTGAAGTGACTGGTCTTGAGCTGAATCCTGAAGGGTGAGTTAGTTAACTGGGGGTCAGTAGGGCAGTTCTAGAGGGAACGGCACGTGCAAGGGCCCTGTGGTCAGGGTGTGAACCGTCTGAGGTGTGAAAGCCAGCCTGTGTGTGTAGAGTGCAGAGATCTGGAATGTGGCAGGGCGTAGACACCCCTGACCCCCACCCCAGGGCCTGGGAGGCCAGGCTAGGAAGTGGGTCTCTAACCTGAGAGCAAGTGAAGGGTTTTAGGTGTGTGTGTGTGTTGGGGTTTGGTATGGGGGTTTTGTGAAACCCGGTCAGATTAGCCTTTTGACATTTATTCTGGCTGCGTGTAAGGAAGGCGTTGTGCGGAGGGCAGAGTTGATGCTTTAATCCCCTTGCTTCACGCCAAGTCCAAGTCCGAAGCCCTCTGAAGATCTCTCAGAGCCTGGATGCTGACGTTTTCACCACTTCCCCTGCCCCCACGGCTCCTGCTTCCTCCTCAGTGATTCTGCTGGTCCTGTGCTGACTCAGATGTGAAACTTCACCCCTTTTCCATTTACACAATCCTACTCTTGACAAATACTTGTGAGCAGAGGATTTACTAAAGATCCTGAGGTCACAGAGACACTTTCACATGGCAACTGCGATAGGTCTATTCTTCTGGACCTTTTGGGGATACCCTGTTCCCTCCCCTCCCCGGGTCTTCCCTGCATCCTCGGCTCCTCCTCCCCTCTCGCAGGTGGTTTTGGAAACCTGGGATTCCCTGTCACAGGCAAAGTGGTTCCAGTCCCCCCAGCCTCCCATCCCCACGCTTACACATCCGAGTCATCGTTCACAAACCTGAAGGTGACAGACAGCGGTTCACTTTCTCCCACCACTGCCTTCATCCAGGCCCAGCCTCCCGTCCGCAGCCTTTGTGATGCCTCAGGCAGTTTTGCTAACTTTCTCGTCACTCACAAACTTGACAAATTCCCTTCCCAAGCTCATCCTCCTCTGGTTTGACATCCCCTCCCGCCGCCCCCCCCCACCTACCTGCCCCTCAGTACTTCGGGGCCTTGCTGGAGGGACATGGGGGGTCGAGTGCCTGCTCCTTCGCCCGCCTTGGCTCTGTCCTCCTCCGGGTCCCTTTCTTGTCTGGTGGGCTGTGGCAGGGAGGAGGGAGACGGAGGGGCCTCTCATCAGCAGGGGCCACCCTGGTTCTTGCTGCATGACACCCCTCTCTGGCGGGCCCTTGATGTCTTCTGTGTGGCTGGTGTCCATGCAGGCTCTGGATGGACGGGGGTGGGGGGGGTGGGGGAGTGGAAGAAGGGATGGCTCCATCTGCGTCTGTGCTGGATGAATGGACCGCAGGGCAAGATGAACGAGGGAGGGAGGTGGGGCTGGAACAGAATGCTCTGGCTGGCTCAGCCTAGGGGGCTCGACCACCCCCTCCTGGCCCCCCAGCTCTGCTGCAGCATCGGGAGACAGCCCAACGCTGTCTGCTCTTGACCCTCAGCTGGTCAGCCGCGGCCAGGGCCACGGCCACGGCTGAAGGGCTGGTGGGACAATAACTGGGGGGGCGAGGGAGGGAGAGGGGCTTCCTGCTGGAAGTTGGGAGGCTAAAAGCCGAGATCCCCAAGTGCCGGGGAGGGCGGGGCCAAGGGGAGAGAACCAGTAGCTCATCTGAGAGTCAAGGTGCCCAACCTAGAGCCAAGTTTGCAGAGTGGAGGGACCAGTGCAGAGGCCAGGGTGGTCCGGACAGGTGGTGTGCGATGAAGAGTAAGGCCAAGGCCTGTGGCAGCCATGGTGGTGCCCCGGCCAGGGTGAGCCCAGCTGTCCTCAGCTCCTGCCAGTGTGGGTCGGGGTTCTGGGTGGGTGGGCCCAGTGGGGCTGGACGAACGTCCCTAGTTCCCAGGGACAAGGCGGCCTGGAATGCTTTGGCTGGAAGGAGAAACTGCCCGGTGAGCCACGCAGGACACAGAGTCCAATGACGATGCATACCGGAAAAGAAAAATATATTAATTCCTCCACGCACTGTAAAATGTTTTACAGACAACAAACCAAAACGGACAAGAAAACTTCCAAATCCAGGGTCCTTGGTGGAGAAGTCTACACCCCGCTGGGCCAGTTGGTCTCTGGGGTGTAACATTCTGGAGGAATCTGGTGCAGGGGGAGGTGCCAAGGAGGGTTTCTGCACAGCAACTTCCAGTGCCCTTAGCCCCCCTTCTTGCTAGGCGGGTCCGGTGGGAGGTCTGCACTCTAGTCCCCCCTCCCTGCAGGTGGCCAGGAAGCTTCTCCAGACTCCATGGTGCAGTCCCGCCCCCCAGCTTAGGACCCCACCTGCATTTGCCTGTGCAAGCATGCACACACACACACATACACACACACACACACGCTCACATACATTGTGCCTTTGCTGGCTCCCAAGCAGCCCCAGCCCCGGAATAAACTGCACCTCACCCCTACTCCCGCAAGGACCTTTTCTCCCCAGAAGAGAGCACTCAACAAGGCCTGTCCACTCCCCAAGCTGTGTGACCTTGCTCTGGTCGGCTGACCCTCCCGAGCCTTACTTCTCTCCTCTTTAAAATGAAGAGTCCTTTTCTTTCCGTCTCAGGAGCCTCAGGAGTGGCGAGGGCAGGGTCCCACTGCCTCAAGTGCCATCCCCAGGGCAGGGAGCATCAACAGCCCCCTGGCCCTCCTCCTCAGTGGACCAGCTGCTTCCGCTTTCTGGGGGCTAGCTTGGGGTGGGGCCAGGGTTTGGGTGCCAGCGTGTTCCCAGCTTGGGTTTCACTTCCCTCCTGCCTCCGAGAGAGCGGGCCAAGCTCCCCAGTGGGCACCCAGCATGCTAGCGAGGGGGGATTGCCCGGGGACCTTGTCACTCAGAGCCACCCCGCCTCCCACGCCTGCTGCTGACCTGCCCGGCAGGTGGTTCCCCAGCCTGACCCAGGAGCCCCAGGCCAGGCTGGAACAAGGTAGCCTCCAGCCACCTTGCCCTGGGTGGGGAGGCAGCGCGGTGCCGAGGCAGGCCCCTCCCTTCCCTGGGCCTCTGTTTCCCTGTCTGAGGCCCTATCACAGTGGCCCCGCCGGCTGTGACTCTTATTATCAGGGATTTGCGGCCTGGGTAGGTATGGACTTCTTCCCGGTGTCAGCCAAGTCCAGAGGTGCCGCGTGAGCATGGAGCCAGACTGGACAGTGGGGGAAAGAGGAGTGGGGTGTGGAGTGGCCTAGGGCGGGGGCAGGGAGAGGCCACAGCCCTGAGTCAGAGGAGAGGGGAGAGGATGCTTCCCCAAGTGGGGTCCTGCCCCGGGGTAGGCAGGAGCGAACCCTGCAAACTCACGGTCTTGGGTCTGCTCTAAGACATATACTGGGTGGCGTGGGGACAAGGACAGGCCATAGCCCAGGCTCCATGTGGGCACCTGTGACCTCCTTTCCTCTACTCTCCCAACCCTGGTCTGCCCTTGGCCCCACTGGCGGCTCCTTCCTGGGCTCTCAAGGCCAGTCTGGCCCAAGGATGGCCCTTCGAGCCACCCCCACTCCTGTCCCAGGGGAGGGGGGCAGGGGAGTGGTGGGTGTTCCGCAGGGTCACCCTTCTGCAGAGCCCGAGTCCCTGTGCCGAGCAGGTGGGCCTGGGAGAATGGCCCGGGCCTGGAGGGCTCGGGTATATCTGACCTTGCTGGGCTGAGTGTGTCCCACCCCTGATTTAATCTGTGAAGTCCTAGCCCCCCAGGCCCTCAGAATGTGACTGTATTTGGCGATGGGCCTTGAAAGAGGGGATTACGGTTAACTGAGGTCATGAGGGTGGGCCCTGACCCGACCTGGCCGGACATTAGGACACTGCACACACGGGGACCGCGGGATCGCAGGGACACGGCGGCCCCCAGGGCGGACACACACACCTTTGCTGTGGTTGAAGCCCCTCAGCCTGTTGTCCTTTGTGAGGACGACCCTACTTAACGCGCCGACAACGCAGGGCTTTGGGGGGCTTTCTGACACAGGAGGTAGGCAGAGGCAGTTTGGGGGCGGAAATTCCAGAACCGCACAAACGTTCGGATGGTTTGTGGAGACAGTGGGGACGTGGACGTCACTTCAGAGAGGCTTGCTCGGACCATCCTTCTTAGAAGCAAACGTCCTCGTCGTTCTCCTTCTGCTCCTGACCCAACAGTGGGTTGGAAGCCAGTAGATGGGGATGGGGCCCAGCAAGGCAGGCGGGGTGCGGGGTGGGCTGCCGCAGCCCGGAGTGGGGTGCCGGGGCCTGTGCAGGGGCTCTGGGGGGTCCAAGCAGGGTGAGGAGGACACCTGCGGGGCAGGGCAGTGGGGGCAGCGGGGGTGGGGGGCCAGGTTCCGCTCTGTTGAAGGAAGCAACAGACAGGGAAGGGAAGGCCAGGAGGAATCCCGCGTGGCTGGACTGTAATCGGAGAGGCCGGTGCGAACGCGTGCGTTTCTGCGCGCACAGGCAGAACCGGGCACGCACCATCCGAGCCGCACACCCCGGCCAGTGGGAAGCGCGGGGCCAGAGCGCCCCGTGCTTTGTAGGAGGCTCCGGCAGCTTCTGTGGGCTCAGAGAGGACAGGGCTATTTGCTGCCCCCCCCCCCCATTGGTCTCATCCAATCCTTCCCATGACCCTGTGAGTCGGACGGAATGGAAGGGCTGCGGTCCCTTGTCCAGACCCACAGAGGATCCTTCCCACTGGGGCTCCCAGCCCCGCACCAGTCAGAGACCGTGTCCTGGGGCCGGAGGCAGAGGGCAAGGGAGTTTGCGTGGTTTGGATTCGGGGACAAGGACCCTTGTGCGGTGGCGCTGAGGGCGGGGAGGGGCCAGTGCTGGAACTGGCGGCCACCTCGCCCCTCTCGGGGTCAACACCGGGATGAAGGAGGGCCGCCTGGGCGGTGGCGGACCCTGTCCCCACTTGCGGCTGCAGGCCCGGTGCATGCGGCGCTGCTGCCATCTCGTGGTCACCCTGGGACACTGCCCTGAGCCCCCGAGACAGGCGGGGGGCGGGGGGGTGGGCTCTGCAAACCACCCACCGTCCGCTGAGCACGCACGGCCACCTGGGGCGGCAGCCCAGGCCCGTGAGTGGCACAAAGGCACGGTCGCAGGAACTGGGCTTGTCCTGGAGGCAGCGAGCGCCCTGGAGAGCTGCGGTCCCTGGAATGACCCGGGAGCCCGAGGGCCGGTGCCCCGGCGGGGTGTCGGGAGCAGAGGCTGTTCCGGAAGGAAGGGGTTCCCCCGTGCAGTACGTAGGGGGTCCTTTGACGGGGCTGGGCTACTTGTCGTCTCAGTGAATCCTTACCACAGCCCCCCGAAAGAGCAACGGCCACAGTCCGTTTTACAAGCGAGGCAACGCAGGCACAGAGAGGCTACTAATTTGCCTAAGATCACAGAGCTCAGGAGCAGCCCGGCCTGGATCTGCGGTGAGGACGGTTGGCGAGGCTGGATGCCGACACCGGGCCGAGGGACAGGTAGGGAGGTCAGTGTCGAAGCCCAGGGTGGGGTTCTGGAGGCTCCGGGAAGCCGGGAGGGAGCGCGGCGGGCGCAGGCCCTGCCAGCAGCTCTGGGGTGTGCTTCCCACGGCCCCCAGGGGCCGCCTCCTGGAAGCCCCTTCCCCTGCCAGCGGGCTGGGCTCCATTCCACTTCCCCGTGTCCCTGGCCTGGTGCCACCTTCCGAGGCAGCTGGGCCCAGCAGGAGCGGCTGGTGCCTCATGAATCCTGTCCCACCGCCCCCGTGGCCCCCGCCGGCCGCTGGTCCTCTTTCCTGGGGGGCCGCGCGACTTCCGGCCGCTGCCGAGTGACGGCCCGGAGCCTGGGCCTGGGCCTGGGCCTCAGACACAGCCTGCTGCGGCAGCAGCGGGCTCTTGCGGGGAGGCTGCCCTTGTGGGGGGGGGGGGGGTCCCCCAGTGCTGCCCCCTGCAGGGGGAGCCCAGAGACCTTCCTGCCGGGCCCTGCCACCCGCCCCGGCTCACCTGTCCAGCCTCAGGCCGTCCCTGGCCTCCCAGCCCTGTCGCTGCATCAGTCTCCTTCCTGCATCCAGAGCAGCACGTGGTGCTTTTGTATTTGTCTTTGTTGCCCCCTTCCCTGCCGAGTGACCCACCGGCCTGCCACCAGGCCGGTCACCTCGTGCTCCCAGCGCTTAGAACCACGCCCGGTGTGCAGCCGGCGCTCGGGGGATCCCACACACAGGAAAGAACCAACAACTTGGCCGCTCTAGCCATTAACTGGGCCACGAGCCCCTGGCACCAGCCACAGAAGGTCCCCTGGGCTTCGGGGCCTGGATCCCCATAAAATCACCATTCCCCACAGGGGACCCCTGAAACGGTGCTGTCACTCACCTGGGGGACAGATGAGGGAGGAGGCAGGCAGTGGGGGGTGAGTCGGGCAGGGAGGAAAGGCAGCAGTGCAGAGGACTCTTCCATTACTTAGTGGGTGACTAGGCAAGTCCTTGCTTCCCTGAGCCTCAGTCTCCCCACCTGTAAGCAGCGATCAAAACCGTCGACCACACAGGGCTGTCGTGACTGTGGAAAGGCCCAGGCTCTGCTGAATGAGGTGGGGAGTGCTGGGGGAGCTGCAGGGGAGAGGGAGGGAGGTCAGGCCTGGGGACAGAGGTCTGCGAGCAGCACCAGGATCGTGTGTCCCCCGTGCCCTGCCACGTGAGCGGGCATGCGTCTGTGTGTGTGTGGCCGTCACCGGTCCAGCCAAGCCAGGAGCAGGGGAGTGGTCCTCTATGGTTGCCATAGTACTCTTGTCTGACCCGCAGCTGCCGCCGACCTCGGCCATGCAGGGGCCAGCCGGAGAAGGTTCGTATGCCGCTGGAGGTGAACTTCTCCCCGCACGTGGAATCAGGCACACAGCTCAGCTCAGTGCCCAACGCCGGTGGCCTGCCGTGTTGTTGCTGGCCGCCAGCAAGGAGGGGGCCTCTGGAGACCATGTGCTGGCGCGAGCGCGGACCCAAGGGGGCAGCGGGGCTAGCGACATAAAGCCGTCCGGGGCCATTTGGAGGAGGCCAAAGTCGCCAACACCTGGTCCCCTCGGAGTGCTGGGGCAGGCTAGGATGGAGGGGGTGCTGATGCCCGAGGGGAAGCAGGGAGCAGAAGTGGCCAAGCCAAGCCACTCTGGCTTCCTCCCAGCTGTGAGTCAGAGCAGCCTAGCCAGGGCTGGCAGGGCTCCACACCTTGGCCTGGGGGACACGTGCCCGAGGACTAGCCCGTGTCCAGGAGCCCCTTAACACCTTGTTTAAAACCAGAGCCTTCCCGTTGCCCAAGCTCACGCGCAGCTCAGATGTGCAGGAGGCAGGAGGGCAGCTCGAGTCTGGACCAGCCGAGCCTGGTATGAGTGGATGGCGAGGGCCCAGGGGGCCTCTAGCTCACCGAAGCCATCCGACCAGGCTGATAGCTGGCTGCCCGGGGCAGTGGCATAGCTGCTCCCCCATCGCCCCCAAAAAGAGGTGGTTTAGGTTGGAGAAAGAAATCAGATGTAGGGTGCGGCTGCCACCCGCCTCCAGGCTTGGCTTCTCTGCAAGCTCTGAAGCCTGGCCCAGACAAGGAGACCCCCGCCTCCCCTGCTCAGGGGATGGACAGGCCTAGGGCTGTCCCTGGAGTTCCTTGCCCCACCTCCACCTGGAGGGCTGGCAGGGCCCGGTCTCCTGCTCGCTCAGCTCCAGGCCACCCCTCACATCATAGGTGCTGCCTGCCTGTCACAGATGGGAGCCCGTGGCTGCTCAGAGACAGACCCGGGCCACACCCAGGCCCCTCTGGACCCCGGCATTCTGACTTGTGCTCTCTCCCACAGGCTGACCTTTCAGGCAGGTCAATTGCTCCACCAGAGGGCTGGGCTATGAGGGTCCAGCACACGCCTTAAGCACTGACTCTCGGGGAGCCTGGCGTGGAGATTCCAGACTGGGAAAGGTGGTTCCCCAAGACCTGGAGCTCTCAAGCTGCCATGTTGCATGACCGAATAAGAACGGACACCCTACGCCTGGCCTGCGGCTCAGCTCCCCGAGCTGTGTGCCAAGTCACCCAAACTGAGCCTCCGTGCTGCCATCTGGAAATTGGTGACAAGGTACTGATGCACGAGGAAACGCCCAGTACACGATCAACGACTGCATCTCTGCCGTGTTCTCTGGGCCGGGGCAGCTCACGTGACCCACTGAGTCAGACTCAGCATCTGTAAGATGAGATGCTAACTTTACTTCCCCCGGCGTTTCGTGACACCTCCACGAGCCCACGTGGATGCCCGCACTGTCTACACCTGCTCCCACGTGCTTCTTGTTGCCAGGCAGGAGCTGGCCTGAGGGGCACGGCAGGGTGGAGGTGCCCTTGGGATGGAGGGATGCCACTCAGAGAGCAGTGCGGCCTCCTGGCAGGGCAAATCGTGGCTGACCTGCCCGTACCCGGTGACAGGTGTTGCTGGATGCCCCGTCCTGCTGCTCGTCCTGTACCATCTGCAGGTGCCCGTCTCCTGGACGGCCCCCAGCCCAGCCCAAAGCAGTCCCCGTAAGCCACTTCCCAGCTGGAGATGAACAGAGTCACTAGCAGGGTGCTTTTCTACCTTTAATTGGGGATACAAAAGGCACCTCTCCCAGTACGAGGATCGATCAACAGGTGGGTGGGCCCAGTGCCCGGTGGAGCCCTGCCCGGGAGGAAGAGAGGAAGGTTGCAGGAAAAGGCAGTGGAGGTCGTGGGGGTCACAGGTGCTCCAGGCAGCCCCAGACGCCTCCCCTTTGCGGCCTGGGGAGGTCTCACCCCCACCATATGCAGCTTCGTACCTGGACAGCGTGCAGCTTGGCAGCCCCCTCAACAGCTAGCCAGAGCCCTTGGGCTCCACGAGGCGGGTGCCGGGGAATGGCCCAGGGCCTGTGACAGAAGCTTCTGCTGTCCCCAGCCCCCAGCCGAAGCCTCGGCTGACAGTGTGGGCCCCTCTGGGGATGGGTCCAGGGAGGGGATCACCCAGGGCAAGGAGTCACACCGGGGCGACCAAGCAGTCGGCCTGTCACAGGACCTCCCACTTCTCAGCAAAGTAGTGGTCGGTCGGGGTAGGGAAGGAGGCAGGAGTCGGCCGAGATTCCAACGTGGAACTGACCCGTTACCCCAGTTCATCCAGCTGCCTCTCCACAGCCCAGGCAGCGTGGCCCAGCCACAGCTGGGTCAGCCCATACTTGAGGAGAGAAGGGGATAACAAGCCATCCTCAAAGCAGCCTTAACACCGAACGAGGGAAAGAAGCCCCGGCCAAGAGGTGCGGGAGCAGCAGGGGCTTGAGCTGCAGGCGCCAGGCCCCACGCTCATAAGGCAAACAGCTTGTCCTCATCTTTCTCTTGGGTCTTCTTTCGAGGGGCAGTGCCACGAGGGGGCCCCGGGGGCCCCTCGGCCGAGGGACTGGAGAGGTTAGGCAACCGATCAGCTGCTTTGGCCCGTTCTTCCAGGAACTTGTCAAATTCTAGAGGAACAAGAGAGGGGCTGAGGGTGGGTTCTGCGGCCCCGGGGTGGGGGGAGGAGGGGCAGGGGGCTGGGGCCTTCTACCTTCGCTGGTGACGCCCTTGGGCTCCTCTGCGTCATTCCCCTGAGAATGCAGAAGGAGGCAGAGGTTAGCCAGGGTGGTCCTCCGAGGCAGGCACAGGCTGCTGAACCCCAGTGGGCCAGGCTCAGGCTCTGGCTGGGCCCAGGACCTGAACCTCAGCCCACCCCTTCCTGAGCTGCAGTCTTAGGTTTTGCCTGACTGCTCTGTGCCTCAGTTTCCTGCGTGGCAAAATTGGTTGTCGGGAAGCTAAAATGGAATATTACACAGAACGCCAAGCCCAGTGTGTGGGGTGCCATGGGTCCTCAATAAACACCAGTTCCTTTCCTTCCAGTGTGTAGAGGGTGGACAGACTTCGCCTTGTGGTGGGAAGGGACCCAGAAGCGGAGACCACGCAGGCTAAAGTTGGGTGGGGGTGCCTTGTGCCACCACCCGACATGGACCCTTGCCTGAGCTCAGGCAGAAACACGGTCTTGGCCGCCGGCAAAAGGCAGCCTCTGGGCCTGGGAGCGCTCAGGCCCTTGGTCTTTGCTGCCCAAAGGTGAGGCGGCAGATGCGGGGGAAGGAGCCCTGGACGGGAGGGCTGAGGCTGGTCACCGCTTCTGATCCCTGGGGGCCGTAGGGCTCTGCAGACAGCCTGGGCCCCTGCTTCCTCCTGGGCTCAGCAGGCCTCCTGGCTGCTCATCAGCCTCCTGATCTGTAAGATGGGGCTGCCGGTGGTTTCTCTCGGACAGGTGCTGGAGGGCTCCCCAGGCTGGTGCAGGCGCAGGACGCAGCGTGCTCACGGTTACCCTCAGCCTGGCCTGCCTTCCCTCCAGCCTGCCGAGACTCCCGGGGACGCACAGTGGTGGCAGGCTCAGAAAGGGTCCGCTCCAGCAGCTGTGAGGCATGCAGGGCCCAGGCCCTCCTCTGAAGGGAGTGCCCACCAGAGGGCGGTGGGAGGTGTCCCACGCTGATGCTCCCCTCCCCACCAGCTGTTCGCCCTGCCCCGTGACAGTTACTTCCTCGTGAGACTAACGGGAGCGAACGGGAGCCCGCGGTCAGCTGGGTGAGGAATATGCCTGAGCCTCCGTTCCTGGGCTGGGCGGGCCCTGGCTTACCACATCCGTGGACAGCCACTGCTCGATGTCCTCCATGAGGCAGGCCTGGGTGACAGGGATCTGGAAGGAAGGGCAGAGGGTGAGGCAGTGAGGGGCAGAGCACTGGGCGCCAAGATGGAAGGCCTCAGCAGCTTGG
The DNA here is from genome assembly GCF_054177405.1 of Leptonychotes weddellii. Classification (NCBI taxonomy): domain Eukaryota; kingdom Metazoa; phylum Chordata; class Mammalia; order Carnivora; family Phocidae; genus Leptonychotes; species Leptonychotes weddellii. Next base: position 148,716,693 of record NC_138373.1, on the reverse strand, counting down.
AGCCCACTGGCTGGCCGGCTTACAGCTGTCACCCCCCCCCGCCCATGACATGGGGCCACACATACCACACACCCTTCTGGGGAGGTCAAGATCCTGGTAACCCCTCTACCATGGCTCCTGCCAGCTCCCTCCCCTGCTGGGCTGGGCTGTGGGCAAGGGGGCTACAGGGCCACTAGGCTAGGCAGGGCGCAGGAAGGGGGCTCCTAACAGCTGGAGCACGGACATGAGGAAAGAACGGAACCCCCCCCCTGCTGCCTCATGCCAAGGGCGCTGAGGAGGTGCCGGGCATCAGGGCCGGGCCTAAGCACAGCTGCTCAGGAGCAGCTGATGGAAGAGTATCTGAAGCCCGGGGAGGGGCCGGCCATCAGGGGTGGGGTAGGAACGGCTGCGGGGCTGGAGCAGCCAGCCTCTGTCCCCGCGGCCCCTCTGCAGACTCAGAGCTCCCGTGTGAAGGGGCGGAGAAGCACCAGAGCGCAGGGATGCGCCCAGACGACCAGACCAGGCCAGGCTGGTGCACTCAGGTGCTGTGGCTACTCACGGGGCCTTTCGCTTTGTGCTGCCGACGCACGGGCTCTGCCACGAGGCTTGCACACAGCGGCGGGGGGCTTCCGTCTACACTGGGAGAACCCAGTGGGGGGGGGGTTTGGGGACAGAGTCAGAGACCGCAGTCTGGCTCGGTCCGTGACGCGGAACCTACCGGCCAGGCCGCTGCGGGGATGAAAGGAGGCGATGGAGAGAAGGGCTCGCACAGAGGGGGTGCTCGAGAAGCCCTAGTTACGATTCACCTCCTTCAGGCAAGAGAGGGAGACTGACAGTCTTTCCCCAGCCAGGCGGGCTCTGTCCCCGGCACCCGAGGAGAGCCCGGAGCGGAGCCGAAGCCCCCTGCCCAGCAGTGGCAGCGGCGGCACGTGCTCTGGGCTGCCCACACCAGCCCCCTCTCCCCCTCAGCTCTCTGCTGCCACTCAGCCCAGAACCGGCGAGCCCCAGTCACCTCCCGGCTGCCAGACGGGCCACCTGGGCCTGGCTTCCGAGGCAGGAGCCGGAAGTGGGCACCGAGGGGCCGTGGAAGCAGGAGCAGAGGGCGTGGGACGGTGCTGATGCTGGGTGGGGGGGCACCCACAGCACCCCTTGTTCTTCTCTGCGTCTCACGGTCCTGCCCCCGCCAACGGCACCACTGGGTGGGAGCCCTGCCAGTGGCAGCCTCCGCTCTCTGGGCTGGCCGGCCTGGCCTCTCCTCACCATGCCTTGTCTCCTCATCCAGGTGCCTCCCATCTGGGTGAGGAAAGGTCACACCGAGGGTGGTGGGAAGGGCAGGGCCAGGGCCGCTGGTTGGCAGCCTTCTCCACCACGGACGCTCCTCTCAGGTCGGCAGGCCGATCGCTGCCTTAGGAGGCCGTGCGCGCAAGTGTCTGGGTGTGGGCGTGCACGTGCCTACGCACACCTGTGCAGCTGCTGGGGCTGTGGGGGCAGTTGGCGGGGGGGGGGGGGGACCGGAAGCAGCAGAGGGTGGCTCACTGTGGGATGAACCACAACGGCCCTGGGACCCCAGGGTCCTGAACACGCTGGGCAAAGCTTCTCCTCCCTTTCCAGAACGATCCTGGGGGCGGGCCTGTGCAAGCCCAGAAGGGCGGAGTAAGCAGCTGTCAGTCCCTCTGGTGGCTCTGCAGCGATGCTGATGGGTGTCCCAGGATTAGAACACGGGCTTACCCAGTCCCCTCATGCGTATCGATGGGCAACCGGGATTCTCGAGAACCCCAGAGATGACTGGTGCAGAGACAGGCTAGAGTCCTGCCTCCCCGGCCCTGGACAGACCGGCCTGGAGCCAGGCACTCGCTGTCCAACACCCCCGCGACTTGTGGAGCCTGGGGGCAAACCCTGGCTGCCCCCAGAGCTGGAACTGGACGCCACCCTGCACCTGGCTGCTTGGAATCACAGCCTGACAGCTTGGTGGGAGAAAGCCTTACCAGCACCCAGCCAGACGTACCCACGTCGGGAGCAGGTGTGTAGGGACAGTTTTAAGAACACCATACCGTGATCTAATGGAAGCCGCTTAAATCTCTCGAGGGATCAGAGAGGAATAAGCAATCATTTAGCAGCTTCCGCTCTTGTGCAAGTGGAGCTGTGTGTACGTGACCTCTTTGGGGCCGTGAGGCCGTGTTGGAGCTAGGAGATCTGGGCTCTAGTTCTTGTCATGCCCCCGACACGTGTGCCCCTGAGTCGCTGTGTGCCCTGGGCCAGTGACATCTGTCCTGGGCAGCAGCTCCTTCATCTGCAACTGGAAGGGGGTGGCTACGGAGTTAGCCTCTGCGCATGAGAGGCCAGGTGGCCCGAGAGGGAAGAGCTTCTAACAGGCTTCCAGAGTGTTTGGATTCATCTGGATTCCGGGCGCCAGATTTTTTGGAGTGTTCCCCCCTGTTCCTTAGAACTCTGCAGGCCATCTGGGGCTCTTACTACCAGCTCCAGCCATGGAGCCAGAAAGACCAACGGCTGTGAGATCTTGGCAAAGGACCTCGCCATGCTAAGCCTCGGTTTTCCCATCCGTAGGTGGGGGTAACCACCCAGCAGCGCTGGGAAGATCAAACGCCTCCCTACGTGCCAGGTACCACGCTAAAAATGTTACACCTGCTGCCTCCCCTGGCCTGTCTCTGGATCTCAGTTTTCTCACCTGTCAAAGGGGATAATAACACACCCTAAGGGTTTGTGTGAGGACTCAGAAAGGGGGATACGTAGAGGGTCTGGCACAGGGCACAGGCTGGACAGATGACCGCTTACAAAGGAAAATCACGGAGGCTCTGAGACACGGGTGTGAATGCGCTCTGCTTGGAGCCAGCCACACAGCACGCTCGGGGGACGTGTCACGTTCTAGCTGCTCCTGCCTCCACAGAGTACCACGTCTTGCTCTGCTCTCACTTGGGAAGGCCTCCTGAGACGCTGGGGACGCCTTTGGTGAGTCTCTGGGACGCCCCACCCACTGGCATACTGGGCAGCTTCCGCCTCCTAGCTGCTCTCCCAGCCTCCCACGCTGGATCCTTCTAAAATGGACAGATAAACCTTCCCTCTGCTCAAGACTGACCATGGCCTCCACCTCACACAGTGCTCCTGGCTGCCAGAGGCCCTCTGGTCCCTGCTGCCTCTCAGGCTCTGTCTCCCGTCACCTAGTCCCACCCTGGCCTCAGAAACCTGTGCTGTGCCCGGGCCTCTCCTCTGCCAGCCCTTCACCCCTGCCTCTCCGATTCCTGGGCCCTGCCGTTTCTAGCTGCCTCCCAAGAAGCCACTCTGTCCACTTACTGGAATAGGAACTCTCGCCGCCCCAAAGGCATCCAGAGACAAATTCAAAGGGACGAGAACCGGACTTGGAGTTCTTGCCAAGGGGGAGGGGCCACCCAGAGAGCGCGCTCAGTGCCGGGCACGTGGCTCTCACTCTGTACGTGGCCAAGCACTTCGAGGGAACTAAAATGGTGCCCCTGGATGCCTCCCTGCAGTTTTAGGGTCTGTCCTCTGGTCCTCTGTGTCCACATTCCTGCCAATAGCGGGGCTCTAGAGAGGCGGTGAGGTAGAGTGTTGACGGAGCTCAAACTCTGCCAAGCACCTTACACACTCCCTGTCACACATCCTTCTGTAAGCCACCGTACAGGTTAGCCGCGTGCCTCAGGATACACAGCCAGCAAGCCATGGCGCTGGGACGGGAACCCAGGCTGTGGGAGTCCAGCTTCCCGGCCCAGACCCAGGTGCATCCGAGTCCTTGCTCCAACCCTTCCTTGCTGGGTGAACTTGGGCAGATGACTTAACCTCTCGGAGCGTTGCCTCCGCTGTGTGATGGCAATTACCACATAAGCGGCAAAGGGCCCAGCACACGGGGCAGGGACACCGGTGGGCAAGCATTCCTTGGCTTCCCTTCTGGAAAAAGTGGCCGCAGGACCCTCTGCTTACCGCTCCAGTGTTCTGCTGTCGGGCATCCAGGGCTCCCGCCAGACTATCTGCTGCTTGGGGGGCTTCGTATTTCACCCTGAAACACAGAAGCCACCGCCACCATGAACGCTGCCCTTGCTGTTCCAGGTATGGCGGGATCCAGCTGGGGCCTAAGGGAGGGACTCCGAAGCAGGACAAAGCAAAGAGGAAGTCGACGCTAGGGCACTCTCCTCTCTGTGGGCTGTCTTCTGCTGTGCTGGAAGCCAGTCCCCAGGGAGGGCGTGCAGGAGAACCCATGACCCGAGGACGTACAGGATGTGCCCTCCCCCCAGCATCTCATGCTCTCCTTGCCTCGGAGCCTTTGCACACACTGTTCCTATAGCCTGAAACGGCCTTCCTGCCTCTCATCCCCGAGGTCCAGCCCTGAGCACCCTCTGCAGAGTTGCCAGCCACCACGCATGCGTCCACAGTGCCTGGCACGCCCCTCCAGGATAGCGGTTAGCACTGCACGGTCTCCCCATGAGACCGCGGGCTCTGGAGAGCAGGCGCCGGGTATGCTTTTCTCTGCCCCACCCAGGGCCCTGCTTCCGAAAGGAGCGATGGCACAACAGCGAGCCTCAGCCAGGCTTGGTGGGCCAGGCCAAGTGCCAGGGGCTCTCTGGCACGGCCCGTGTGCTGCCTGCTGGGGCCTGGCGGGCGGGCCACCCTCCTGGCTGCAAATCCCACTGGACTCATTAGCTTCCACCCACACAGCGGCCTCACAGTGCCCCAAACTCCATGGCAACCGTGAGCTGCTGGTCCCTGAGCACCGGAGCTTGGGAGTGCAGACTGCTCAGACTAAGGACGCAGCTCATAGCCCAGGCTGCCTCTGGTCAGTGGGCAGGGCTGAGCAACCTCACCGAGCCAGGCCAGCCTCTCAGATCTGACCTGGCTGTGGTGTGCAGAGGGCATCCCTGGGCCCTCGGAGGCCCACTGACAGTTCCCAAAGACAGGGCAAGGTGGGGAGGCCAAAGGTCATTCAAATGACCAGAATGACCACTGGGGAGCCACGGGCAACTGCTGAGGGGATCCCTTAATCCAGAGCTTCCCTTGGCTGTAAATCCGGGCTGCCCAGAACTCAGTCCTGGGTCCTGAGCAAAGGGCTGAGAATACCAAGCAAACTGCTTCCCCTGACAAGCCTGTATGGGGCCAGTCTTGAGAAGCTGAGGCAAGGGGCTGGTCTGGGCTGCTGAAAGCACCTCCCTGAAAACACTGTCCCCAGGAAAGGACAGAACCCCAGCTCTGGTGCAGAGGGGTCAGATCTGAGTAGAGCAACAGGGACCTCTGGGGGAAAATTAAGGGTGGCGAGTGATCACAAGAAATGACAAGTCCCTGAGGTTTTATCAGGGATCTTCCCTGCCTGCCTTGGAGGGCTTGGTGTGTGGCCTACAGTGTAGTGGGGAGGTGGGTCGGGCTGGAGACGGTTCTGGAACCAGCAGCCTTGGGCTCTCAACCTAGTGCTGCCACGTATCAACGGCCTGACTTGGGGCAAATGACCCAGCCCCTCAATGCCAAGGCTTCCTCCTCTGATCAGATCATGTAAGACTCTGGCACACAGTTGCTCATCAAACCACAGGGGTCCCTTCCCCCTCCCAGGCCTGCCTGTGGGGCATGAAGTCTACCTCTTGGCCACAGGGCTGTCCGGGCCACGAGGACTGATCTAGGGAGTAGGAACTCTGCCGTCCTGAGGGGTACAGGCAGGGGGCTGTGTGTCCTTCCACGTGGCGTGCCAAACAACTGGGTTCAGGGGCCCAGAGAGGCTCTGCCCTGACAGAGGGCAGCCCAAACTGTGGAGGATGGGGTGGGGCGGGGGCAGGCCACTCACTCTTTCCGTTGGTCAGCCAGAGAGCTGCCCCGGGTCAGCGCAAACATGTCAAACTCGCCTTCCAGTTGGCCAGAGGCCTCCAGAGACTGCAGGCCAGCCCTCACGCTGCTGGAGCCCAGGTCTGCAAGGACAGAAAGGCACGTGAAGGGCCCGCCACCTATTCCTGCACACTGAGCAGGGGCTGAGCTGCCAGGCCCAGGGATGATTCTGGAGAAGCAGCGGGGTGGGGGGTGGGGACGGTGCGGGCGTAGGAGGGGGCAGGCCGCCTGCTGGCTGAGGGACCGTGGGCACGTGACTTGCTCTCCCTAAGGAGGAGACCCAGGCCCCCTCCCAGGGCAGCTGTGCGGACAGCAGGTAAAACGCGGCCCAGCGCATCTGGCGCAGTACATGGCTGAGCAGGGGGCGGGAGGTGAGACGTGCGGCTGAGTTTTCAAACAGCCTAGCAGCAGTGCTTCTGGGCTCTTGACTACTTCCTAGGGCTTGGCACAAGCACGCAGCCAGCTGTAGGGACACTAGTCGCAGCGATGGTGATGGCGACTGCTGGCGTGCTGGGGGCGCGCACCCCGGGCCCGGCGCCGGTCTAAGCCCCCTTTGCGCGTGTGCTTACCCGGTCCTCACGGCGACCCTGCCTGTTACACGGCAGCGAGAGGGACACAGGGTGTTCAAGTGACTGACTAGCCCAAGCTCGCCCGGATGGCTTGGGCCACAGAGAATTCAGTGTTGAGGGGCGACCACAGAGCACTGGGCTTCTGAGGTCCGAGGGCGCTCGGGAGTTGGCGGGCTGGGAGGGAGAGCTCCACGTGTTGGGTCCTGGGCACCCAACCTTGCAGTGGGGGTCCGGCCCAGCGAGGTGAGGTCTGGGCCGACCTTCTGCTGCTGGCACTCCAGCTCCAACAGTCTAACAGGAGGGCACCCCCAAACTGCAGGGGTGCCCACAGCACCATAATGTGCCCTCGGCCAGAACCCCCCACACGGCACTTACTCATTCCCGCCAGCTGGGACGAGAGGCTGCCGGTGGCCGCCTGGTCAGGGCCCATGTCGATCAGGTCAGCTGCCACCTCGACCTCTCGTGGGGCCTGGGGAGAAAGGAGATGCCACCGTTGCTCGAGGATGTGCCACGAGGGCCCCAGCAGCTACGACTGGCAATCAGCCCCACTCTGCCTCTAGCTCAGCAGCACCCCTGGGAGGCTGGGAAGACCCTGGGGCATCAGCTGGTGGCAGAGCCTTAGTTACCTTAAAGGAACAGTGACAGAAAAAGTGAGAAGGGGACTTCTCTCTGGGCCTGGATAAGAAGGCACATCCTATGCAGGATGTCCAGGGAGGGAGGTGAGCACAGCCCTCCTCTTCCTTCCCATCAACACGGGCATGATCTGGTCCCAGAAAAGCGCCTTTACCTTGCCGGTCTGGCCTGTTCGGAACCGTTCAAACCTACGAAGACAGAAACAAGGCGGGTCAGAGAGACAGAGAGGCCCCTCAGCACAGCCCAGCTCTTCACGCTGCTGGCCACCAAATCCACGGCAGTGAGTCACGATTAGGGGGACCGATCCAATTTATGCCGGCTGTCCCCAGGGAACTGTTAACAACAGTGCCCCTTGTTCACTTGCCAGACTGTCCCTCTTTGAATGATCAATCATCTGGCCCCTTGTCATGACCAGCAGTAAACGAACCAACAGGAATAGGCTAGAAAAGAGGAAAATGGGGATGCACAGCACATGGCAAAGCTGAGTGCTGTTTTATCAAACATGTTCGGGGATTCGCTTACACACGTGTTCCTGTGTCACTGGCTCTCCGAAGTGGTGTCGGAAGACACGCATCTCTTATGCTGCTTCCTGGAGCCACTGGGACTAGCCTCCAGGCTGCCGAGGTGGCTGCAGAAGGCCGTGGTCTGCTGAGGCCTGGCCCTGTCACTTACTGAGTGACCGTGGGTACGTCCCTTCTGAACCTCAGCCTCCTCGTCTATTACAAGGGGACAGCGGAAGCTCCCTCCCAGATGTGAGGATCCAGCGAAGACCCTGACTTTAGGTAGGACCGTGAACTAGGAGGCAGCAGCCATATGTCAGGCCTGACGCCTGTGCGTGTCAAGGGGCCCTAGTCATCCCCAGATCGGGCCCTTGGGCCACCTCAGCCTACACCTCAGAATGGCAGAAAGTGACTCTTCTATTCCACTGGGCCAGGGAGCAGGAAGGGCTGGGCAGACGTGGCCCCCAGCAGGCCACCCCCCCTTCCCCTACTCTCCACTGACTCAGAATCACTCGGGGTCTGTTGCTGCAGAAAGACAGGAAATGAACGAAGGCTGGAGAAGGCTGGATAACTGTGTCTTGACCCAGACATCCCTGGTTGCTAAGTGCTTACAGGTATCACTGCGCGGACTCTTCGTCACCCCACGGGGCAGATACAGAGAGCCCGGCATCCCCTTCTCCCTTCTTTGGTAATAGCACCCGAGTGCCGTCTGGGGAGCAGCTCTTCCCCCATTTCCTAGGGTCCTGGTACAACCACCTGCAAGGGGCCCTCTTCCCTTCGCCAACTGGTGGGTACAACAAAGCTGAGCAAATCCATTTCTCCTGGGGAGCTGACTCTTGAACAGAATGACAGAAAGTGGGCAAGTGTCTGGGGCCCATTTCCTGATGGCCACACCCTAGGAACATGGTCCGGGAGTTTCTGCCCTGAGACCTCCAAGCCAGCCTGGGATCTCTCTTTCCCGCTCTGCTGGTGGGACTCGCTGTTTGACTCTTCTTTGGACTCTGAAAGCTCTCCTGTCCGTAAAGGCTATTCTCCTCATGAACTCTTTTTCCTGCTTAAGTGAGTTCGTGTAGCGTGCAAAGAGCCAAAGTCAAGTACGTAGCGGGCCCACGGCAAGGACAGAGCAGCCCGCGCGCAGGGACGCAGCAGCAGGGCACGCTCCGGCCTGGACAGCAGCGGTGGCAGGCTGCGTGGAGCTCATGCCCACCGGGGAGGGAGAGAGCTGACGGCATGCATGTCTGCGAGGGCGGCGGGAGGAGGCCAGACGGTGCAGACAGGCAGGCCGGGGAGGGAGCGGGCTGGGGCACTGCCAGCCAGAGGCCGGGGGAGGTGGCGGGCTACCGTTCATGGCGCAGGAACACATTGTTGAGGTTGTCATTGACGATGAGCAGCTCCTCGGTGAGCTGCTCATTGGCGATTCGGGGGATGAGCTCCAGGACCCGCTGCTGCATGGCTCGGCACGTCCGGTTGAGCTCCTGCGGAGGGAGAGGGAGGGATGGCCTCAGCCCCTGGGCCCAGAACGCGGCCGTCGCCGGGGGCCGGGCCCCACAAACGCGCTTCTGGATCCCGCCGCCAGTGTCCTACGCCAACAATGAGCACAGGGGAGACAAGCTACAGGCGAGACGGTGCGTGCAGACTTCCCGCTGCCGCCTTTGCTCGGGTGAAAACCAACAGTGCCAGTGGTCGGTGGGACACACCGCAACTTTTCTGGGTGATTGGGATCTTTTTGTAACCGAGACATAAAAACACCAAACCAGACCTCTCCAGCTATTATCTGCAAACCCTGATTTTGAATTTTCCCTAATTTTTTTAAAAAAGATTTTATTTATTTGAGAGAGAGAGAGAGCATGCACGTGTGTGCAGGAGCCAGAACACGAGCTGTGGGGAGGGCAGAGGCAGAGGGAGAAGCAGACTCCCAGCGGAGCATGGAGCCCAACACGGGGCTCGATCCCAGGACCCTGAGATCATGACCTGAGCCGAAGGCAGGCGCTTAACTGACTGAGCCACCCAGGTACCCCTTCCCTAATTTCTTTTTAAATACTTTTTACTTTGGACTAATTTTAGATTTGCAAAAAAGTGGCCAAGATAGTAGAGCTCTCCACTCAGCTTCTCCTCAGGTTGGCGTTTGTCAAGACGAAGACATTAATACCGACCCAATGCTACGAACTCAACTCCAGGCTTTCTTCAGTCTCGCTGTTCTCCGACTAATGTCCTTCTGCTCCAGGATCCCACACTGCACTCAGTCGCCGTGTCACGGACTGACTTTTAATTGGTAAATTATATATTTAAACTCTCTTTGGGAAAGAGAAAAAAACTAAACGCCACAGCTGTGTAAGTTTTTCATTTGTAAGACGGACTCTTTCTTCAGGTACCAGCCACTAGGCGGCCGGGTGCCTGGGTCACGGTCTCAAGGTGCAAGGAAGCGGTCGGCTCTTTTCTCCCACAAGCACCGTGAAGACCAGACGCTGCCCCACTACTGACTTCGGTTCTCTTTTGGACCGTTACCCCCCCCCCCTCCTAGAATTTCCTCATCTGCCTTTATTGTGGGGCAGGGCGGGCCCGAGTGACTTTCAACACCCTATGGGCCTCCCTTCTCTCCCTCCTGTGACCAAGCACACTTGTGGCTTTGTCCCCACTTCCTCACCCTCCCCGGAGCAGAAGAGCAGTGGCCGGACCCAGGCTCCTGGGTTCGAATTCCAGCTCTGCTGCTTACCAGCCATGTGACCCCGGGCACATTACGTGCCCTCTCTTCGCCTCAGTTTGCTGACCTGGGCAACGGGGATGATGACAGTACCTACCTCCTGTGCGGGGGTGGTGAAGATTAGGTGAATGACTGTACATCAAGTGTCTACATCAGAGCCCGGTGCACGGGAAGTGCTCATTACTTGTGAGCTGTCACCATGAAAACGTAATCACTCACACCTGGTGGCTCCTGGGCCTTAGGGTCCCCCAGCTTTCTTGGTAGCGCTATGAACTGACCTCCACAGGTAGGGTAGGGCCTTCAGTGGTCCCCAGCTGGGGATGGGACGGTGGGAATACTGTGTGACACGTGGAGCGAAAACCCGTGGCTCCCACCGGCCCCGGGGGCCCGAGACCAGCTGCCCTCTCCTCCCCAAGCTGGTGCTGCTCTCACACCAGCCTGCTAAGCTCCGTACTCTGAAAGGGGGAAATCAGAACAATCTTACAGATGAGGATACTGAGGCAAGAGAAGCTATTCTGTTCAAACCAGAAAATGCTAGAGCCCTGAATTCCAATGCAATGGAGCCCAAAGTCTCTGCCCGGTTTCAATCTCTCCCACTGTGACCATGAAGTTCTGAGTAAGCCGTGAGAACTGTAGCGCGGCTGGGAAAGAAATGTGTGTGGGCAAATGCTGGAGAAGTCACCTGGGGGCGGAAGGGTGCCTGCTCACCTGTAGCAGCTCCAGGTCTGCAGGCTCTGCCTGGGTGGGCACCAGCTCCGTCAGCATCTCCGACATCACCCTCACGTTCCCACTCACCATCTCGAGCTCGCTGCGCAGCTTCGCGATCTGAAATACACCGGCGGCCCTGGTGAGCTAAGCCAGGGGTCCAGAGCCACTGTCGCTAGCGAGGAGAGCCTGGCACCATGAGCTGGGGTGGGGTGGGGGGGTACCCAGAGGAGCCGACCTGCCAGTACGCTCTAGGCTCTTGAGCCACAGTCCTCGGTGGGTTGCCCCCACCACCCTGAGACCCCCTTACAGAGGTGCTACCAACCGTTTCCATCTCCAAACCGGGGAGCCTGGTTCAGGGAAGGCCAAAAGCAGCGGAGCTGAGAGTAAATGCACACAGAGTACGGCTGGAGGCCGCCAGCATTCCCTGGGCCCCAGGCAGCAGCTAACAAGGCCCTGGAGGGCAGTTCCCTGCCACGGGGAGAGGGGACAATCAGCAGGCCTGCTTCCCTCCCTAGGGTGACAGGATCTCACTCTGTCTCCTAGGACAGCAGGATTTTACTCCCCCGTCCTGTCCTGTGAGGACGGGATTTTGTCTTGCTCCTGGCCTGCTCCTCCTGGTCTGTTTCGGTGTCCCGGGCTCTTCCAAGCAGGAGTCCCCGTGCCACCCGCCCTCTTGAGTATGACACTGAGATTTAGCACTGGTTAAAAAGACGGTAGCAGGTTTTCAGAGACCCAAGGGTTCCAAGGTCTTGGCTTGGGGAATCAGTGTAAATCAAGTTGCAGAGTCTCCACACAGGGGAGGTGGTGAAGGGTCTTATGCTGTGGGGCTCTGTGGGGAGTGAGGTCTCCTCAGGAGCACTATGGACACTGTGAATGTCCAGGAAGCAATCAGTATGGAAGTTCTGAAATTAATCTGGACGAAGAACCCTTTGCCATGGAATACCGCATGGGTCTAGGATTAAGTGGCCTACATTTTGAGAAATGCATGTGACCCCGCTGATTCCAGAACAGGAGTGTCACTAGATAAATTCGCGATGCCTGTGCGAGCCGCGACCATTCACTGACCGCCTACTAAGTGCCAAGCATTTAACTTTTATTGCTAACTAAACTTCACCCCAGTCTTAGGAGGCACATATCGTTATCCCAGCCTCTGCAGGTAAAGAAATGGGGGTGCAGACACTGCGGCTCACGGACACCTTCCAAACCCCGCAAAATGTTTGGTGTGTTTGGCCTATCTAATGAACGCTCTCGGTATACATAAGTGGAAAGACTACTGACCACAAGCCCAGTGTGTCTGGGTCAGATGGGACCTAATTACAACGGAGTCTGGGAGTGATATCACTGCATGCCTGAAAGCCTTAACATGCCCCAGGAGACAAAAGGGGAGCTGGACATTAACTCCTACTCAGTTGGGTTTTGCAAACTGAGCAGGCACTGGATGTGATCAGTCTTAATCCACGCAGATGCTAGACTTCAGGCAAATTGGTTAAAATCATAACCTGGTGACATAAAAGTTAGATCACAGGGTGATTTTACAATTTTTATATACCTTTAATTGTCTGTCCGGTCAGGAAAACTTTTCTAGTAATACTTGTGAGTCTGGGAGGTGATTTTATAACTTGCTATAAGGTATCAAATACGGAAGTCTCTCTTCAGATAGGCTGGGGTGGGAAGGGCTGCTGGGAGGCTTGTTCATAAATCCAAATGAGACAGTGCAGATCAGCAGGTGCGCTTTGGAAGGTCAAGTTTCACTTTGTTTCTGTCACACACCTGTGTCTCTCTCCCAAGTACCTTTAGCAGCTGAGCTTTCACACTTAGCGGGTATGATGGCTCTGAAGTTCTTAACACGCCTCAAAAGTGGGCACCCCAACCACGCAAGGCCTCCACCTGCATCCCAACAGCCACGGCTAAAATGAGAGCGCGCTAGGGTGCTGAGCGTGCAATTCTTGATCTCAGGGTTGTTGAGTTCGAGCCCCGTGTTGGGTGTAGAGATAGACAGATAGATAGATAGATAGATAGATAAATAAATAAATAAATAAATAAAATGAGCACACACCCAGCGCACGCTGGCCATGGCAGCAGACACCCCTTGTTGGGGTGAGCAGTCTCAGCAGGTGGCCTTGCCCCCCTGTTCCCGGTGGAGGAAAATGAGGGACAGAAGCTACGTCAGTGGCCGTGAGTCTCTGGTGGGTAAGCCTGCAAAGGTACTCACAGAGCCCTAGACTCCGGCCCCTGGAATCTCACACTACACCTCAAACCTTCTTCTTGGGGCTTGGTGGGAAGCATCATGGTGCAAAGGAAGGGTTTAAAAATTTTTATGTGTGCAGATGGTTTAAAACTGTTTTTAGCCAGAACCTCTGTTCAAATGGAATCTTATTTGAGCACATAAACAAACCCCAAAAGAAAATGGAGATGCTGTTGTTGAGGAGGCCGCCTGCTGGGCACTCCCCACCCCCACCCCCTCAGGGGTCCTGCCTGAAGGGCTCCGCGCACAACACAGCTTGGCAAAGGGCTGGCCTGGCCGAGGTGCAGGACAGAGCCTGCTGGGAGTCAGGCAGACCTGAGCTTGAGTCCCACCACCATCTCTGATGAGCTGTGTGTGGCTCTGGGCAAGTGAGTTTATGTAAGCCTCATCTTTGAAACATGGGGCTGCTATGAGGACAGTACTTTTCAGACTGAGAGGGGCGCTCCCTGACCCGTGTGGCTCTCACTCAGGCTTGTTTACCTGCTCAGGGGTGGGTGTGATGGGTGTGTCACTGGGGAGTGTGGCCGGCACAGGCAGAGGGGTGGTGTGCGGGGTGGAGTCTCCTCCATGGCTGGCGTCCGTGCCCACTGAATTCGGCCCTGATGGCGCCTCTGAGCTGAACACGGTCTAGACGGTGGAAAACGGGATCAGTGAGGCCTGTAAGGGAGGAGGCAGCTCCCCCACCCCCGGCTCCCCTTCCCACTGCCCCCACCGGCTGTGTCTCCTCACCCTCTGGGGCGTGTGGATGGGTGACAGCATGTCCAAGTCGGTCATCGGGAATTCGAGGCCCTTCCTCCGCAGGTCCTCATAGACGGCCACCACACCTGTCAAGTCGGGCGAGCTGCGGAACGCGTCAGCCCAGGACTGAGAGGGGACAAGGGGACACGGCCAGTAACCACTGCTCACAGTCTCCCCTGCGAGCCCGCCTCCCTGCTCCCCCCCGCCGCCCCGCCACCGGAGAGCAGAAATTCCCTCGCTGACTTGCTGGTCCTTGGACTATTGTGCCCAGGCCTCCCCACATGCAGAGCCCTCCAGTCAGCGGACGACCAAGATGGCCCCGCACGAGAAACAGATGGAAGCAAAGGGACACAGAGCAGCAATGGCAGGGGGCACCAGCTCTCCACCGGCAGGAAGCTGGCCCGGAGCTCGGTCCGGTGCACCTGCCCACCCGCCCGCGCTCACCTGGATGAGGTGGAGCACCTTGTCGTGCACGATGGTGGGCGGGTTGTTCTTGGGCAGGATGGTCCTCACCAGCACACCCTCCACGAAGTCCTGGCTGGCTACCAGCAGGTGGAAGCGGTGCCCGCAGTTCTTGACGCAGGTTTCTAAAACCTGGAGGCCGGGAGGTGCCCGTGAGCACTCATCCGCGGACGGGGGGGGAAGGGGGTGTCCAGGACTCCCACCCTGGCACTCCGCCTCCATCCCAGAGGACAGGCTTAGTCCAGGCGGGGCTCCCTCAAGTGAGATCCTGGAACATGGAGAAGGGGGGACAGTGCCCTGATTTGGGGGCTGGTGTGCTGGCTAGCAGCCCCCCTGCGGGGTGGCCTCCGTGCCTAGAGAAGCCTGCTCGGATGCCGTTTCCGAGGGGGCCACAGCCTAGAGGGAAGGTAGCTCTCCGAGTAGAAACCAAAGTGAACTTTCATAATCCTATGGTGACCCCACAGCCCCAGAAAAAAAGGCACTGAACTTCCCTCCCCATTTCTGCTCCCACTTCCCGGCAGGAGGTGCCTTGCTCTTCCGGGGAGCTGGATTCACCGGCTGTAAGCCCTGCTCTCATCTCCACCCCAGCCAAGCCCCTCTGGCAGCCAGGATGCCCACTCTCGCCTGGCTTGTCCTCAGCCGCTGGCATTTGCTTTATGTTCATTTCTCAGGGCACCAAGTGCCAGTCAGCAGCACCCAGTGTGGCCTGCCAGGCTTTCTGCCCCGCCAACGCCTGGCTTCACTGAGCTTCTGTGTCACCTGGCAGGTCCTCCAGCGCAAGCTCTCCGTGTCTGGTTCTGGAGGGATGTGGGCCTCAGTGCGTCTGCTCCCCATGCCCGCGGGCTGGAGAGAACTTTTCCAAATGGTCTCTCTTGCCGCTCCGTGTCTGCTGGCACTGTAGACAGGACAGCGCTCTGCCCACAGACCTTTCCCAGCCCTTGGAAGAGGAGCCGCAGGGTGGCTGGAGTCCTGCTGGGCCTGGGGGACGTGTGGTTCTACCATGGATGGACAGACGGATGGATGGGGCACTCACCGTGAGAGCCAGCATCACCTCGTGGAAGTTCTTATTCCCTACGATTCTCTTCTTCACTGCTCGGAAGGCATCTTTGGGACTGGGCAAAAGGACAAAAGGAAGGATGGGCTGAGGAATGGAACCTTCTTATCCAACATGCGGGGCTGCCTACCTAAGATCAGGAGGCACTGGAACACGGGGATGGCTTTTACTTATCTGTGTTCCCTGTGTCCCGTTTCCTGTTGAACACACGAGTTCTAATCACAACACAAACTACTTGCACCAAAGTCCTCAGTAGATCATAAATACTTGGCAGAGATTCTCTGCGTGGACCCTGGACCCCCTGCACCAGAATCCCCTTCGGCGGGGGGAAGTGTGAGGATGTGTTAAAAATGCAAAACCCTGGGCTCCCACCCTAGACCCCTGAAGCAAGCTCTCAGGAGGCCCCCAGGGGCGCTGTGTACATACTGAGGTTTAAGAACCAATCAGCTGCCAACATAGAGTCCCAACGCCCCATCCTGGCCACTTCCTCTCTCCACCCATCCTTCTACTTGGCTAAGTAGCCACACGTGCCAGCACTGTGCGGGGTGACGCATTCCCGGGAGACCCACATCAACGTGGGAAAGAAGAGGGGCCTGCAGTCGGAGTGAGTGGGGGCCGGGGAGGGCGGCTCAGGGCAGTCGTCTCTGAGGAGGTGGCATCACAGCTGGGTGTGAAGGACGAGATGGAGCCAGCTGCGGGGAGCAGGGGAAGGGGTTCAGGCAGAGGAGGGAGGGACTGAATGGAGGCCGTGCAGGGAGGCAGAGGGAGAGGCTGAAGAGGCCCAGTGGTCACGGTAGGGAGGGTGGATACACCTAAGTGCAGGGGGAGCCCTGAAGGCCTTGGCGGCCGCCTGCTCCCCCTGCCCCCCCACCCCCCCGCCCCCCCTGCTGCTCGTACCGCCTCGCCCTTGCATCCTGCCCTTCAGCACCGTGCAGGTGAAATCAATGTTGCCCCGACGGCTCTGGCCTAAAAGCCTTTGTGGCCCCCAACTTCCACGTCTGGCTGGTGAAGGCACAGCTAAAATCCGCCTTGCGCATGACTCTTTCCCAGTCCCCCATTTCCCTGGTGCGCACTGCCACACGGCCCCCCACGGCCCCCCCACGGCTCCCACCGGCGCTTCCCGGCTAAAGAAGCCACCTCCCAGAGGGCGGGGATGGGGTCCCCTTTTGACACTCTGCCTCTCCAGAGGAGCACTCTCCACCCACAGGAGCATAAGCAGCATTTCCTAGGCTGGTGAGTGGCCCCTGGGGCCTGTCCTGCTGTCTGCCAGGCATCTGTCTGTACGGTGCTGACCCCGTCAAGGGCAGGTGAGGAAAGGCGGGCGGCAAGCAAGGTGGGGAAGCGCCATGGAGGCCTATCAAGGCTGTGACAGAGAGGACACGCACCATGGTCCCTGACGGGTGGGCCCCTGTCCCAGAAGTGTGAGGGCAGTTTGCAACCCAATGCCCTGGGGCCCCTCCTCACCCTCAGGACTCCTCGCCTGTGGCCACTTCAGCTAAAAGAACTTGTCCCCGCCTCTCATAGCGTGGCCCAGAGAAAGGGCATGGCATTGGGAATCAGAGGTCCCGGCTTAGGTGCCCCTCTCCCCACAAAGCACTATCAGGCTGAGGGGGACCTCGCTGGCCAACTGGATTATCCCAGTGAGAAATGGAGACGGAAGTGAGGTCTACTCTGGCTGTAGATTCTGATTTTCCGGAACACAGGCCTTGTCAGGCAGTCTTTCCCGATCACCTTGGCCTTCACACCACATCCCACCCTTCCTGGGTTTTCCTGAGAAGGACAGTGACCCTGCTTTGCCTCTCTGCTCCCCTTAGGACCTTGGGCTTATTGCTGGAAGAATCTAAAAGAGCTTTATGTCTGAGGATAAAGACCCAGGGAGGTACGGTGCCTTGCCCAAGGTCACACAGCTGGTCAATGACAGCTAGTCAGAGACCAAGAGCCCAGGGCCAGGATGCCTCCTCCACAGCACGTGCCCTGGTGTGACCTGCAGACGGGAAATGTTCAGCAAAGGCTAACGCTGATGGGCTCTCAGTTTGCTTTACTGTCACTGCCTTCTCAGTGGCCCCTGACCCAAATCTTAGGGAAATAAAAGTCTATTCTTGCCCCCAGAGAAAGCTGGGAGTCCCCCTGCCCATTCCAGCTCACAGAATGCAGAACGGTGCTTGGGGCCACGTCCCAGTGCCGGGGCTGCCAGCTGGCCTTGTCCCAGGAGGATGTGGCCCAGGTGACATTCTAAAAGATCCAGTTGGCCAGGCTGCCGCTGAGACACACGCGTGGGCTGGCAGCCTCCTGGGGCGTCTCTCTCTCGTCTAACTCATGACAGGGCTGTGTGGAATCTTGGTTCCCAAATACCTAAAATGCCACACTGTTGCCTAGGGTGGGATTCAGACAACATCTGTAGCCCTCCTGGCACCAAGGACCGCCAGCGGGGTCTACCTGAGCACCACAGCAGGGGTGGGATGGGAGCGCTCCGTAGCAGAGGGCAGGCTGGGTCCCCACCCCCAGCCTCCCCTGCGGGCCTCACCCTTCCTCCGTCTCGTTGATGATGTCGCAGATCTCCATGTTGAGGGCCCAGTCCTCGCTCTGCAGGGAGCCATCTGTCGCCTTCTCTGTGGAGGAGAAACCACAAGTCACAGTGTGGGGGCGCCCAGATGGATAAACTTAGCTGTGTGCAGGTGTGTGGTGCGGGGCCAGGGCAGGAAAGAGCCAGGGAGGAGGAAGACGACAGATGCTTTCTGGGCACCCAAGAAGGAAGGGCCGGGCAGCACACAAACGGCTACCTACCTTGTCCTGTTTTGTCATTTAATGTGTTTTTTGGCTGTACTTTATCTCTGTATTATTTTTACTTTTTAAATTGTGTTAAAATGCACCTAATGTTTGCCATCTCAACCATTTTTTAGCGTACAGTTCAGTGGCATCAAATATACTCAGTGTTGTATAGCCACGCCCACCACCCTCTCCATCTTCTAAATCTGCAGCTCCCCCTTCCCCTCCTCCCCTCCGGCAGCCCTGGTAACAACCACTTTTTTTTTTTTTTTTAAGATTTATTTATCTGACAGAGCACAAGCAGAGGGAGAGGGAGAAGCAGGCTCCCTGCTGAGCAGCGAGCCCGATGTGGGGCTCGATCCCAGGACCCCGGGATCATGACCTGCGCCGAAGGCAGACGCCTAACCGACTGAGCCACCCTGGCGTCCGAGCACTACACTGTCTTTGCAATTCTGACTCCCTAGAGACCTCATTATGTGGAATCGTACAGGACATGGCCATCTGCATGTTCTTGCCAAAACACAGGTGCTCGGTAAGGCGGTTCTTTTATTTTTACATTGAGGTGAAGGTCGCATCTCATAAAATTAGCCATTTTGAAGTGTACCATCCAGTGGCACTTAGTGCACTCACAGTGCTGTACAATCATGACCTCTACCTCGGTCAGGTTGGGCTGAATCAGGATAAGATTTCCAGGCCGGAGTCAGCTAGGACATTCTCGAGGCTGTCAAGGCCAGGGTCACTCCAAGTAGGCTCTACGCCCAGTGTGGAGCCCCACGTGGGGCTTGAACTCACAACCCTGAGATCAGACCTGAGCTGAGATCAAGAGTCGAATGCTTGGCTGACTGAGCCACCCAGGCGCCCCACTAAATAAGCTCCACCACAGCACAAAGACAGTCTGATCCCCCGCTTTTTGGAGCCGACATTCAACCACACAAATTACCCCTGGCTGGCATGCGCTGTACCCTAGTTAGGACTCTGGGACTAGCGAGGGCTGGTCAATGTTTTTTTTTTTTAAAGATTTTATTTATTTATTTGAAAGAGAGAGAAACAGCATGAGAGGGGAGAGGGCCAGAGGGAGAAGCAGGCTCCCCGCCGAGCCGGGAGCCCAATGTGGGACTTGATCCCAGGATTCCGGGATCATGACCTGAGCTGAAGGCAGTCGCTTAACCAACTGAGCCACCCAGGCACCCCAGGGCTGGTCAATGTTTTAAGGTTCAGGGAGTAAAACCCTTGGTGTCCTGACCCTGGGCTCTATCCAAGTCCCCCTCCATCACGGCCCTCTCCTCTGGCTCCCACACCTGGCCCTGCCGGCACAGTGTCCCCACCGGCCATCTGTCACATACCAATAGCGCCTGCGGGACCAGGCACGTGCAGCTCATTGTCCCCCGTGACTGTACAGCCGTCCCGCACGGGAGGCCCCCTCGCTCTGTTCACACCGACAGCTGCCCCCTCACTGGCTGTATTACTGGTGCCCAGAGGGGCTGAGGCGTCCTCTGAGCCCAGGCCCTGTGACCAGGCAGGGCCCGTCCTGCGGGACAATGCCTGGGCTGGGCTGGCGGTCAGCTCCCTAGAACTGTGGCTTCTGTGATGTCGGTTTTGCAACTGGCCTGACCTCAGTTCCGCCTTAGGTCCTGCGGACAGATGGATGCTAGGGGAGCTCAGGGCACAAGCCCGGCAGCTGGGGCGTCCAGGGAGGGACCCAGCAGCAGGGCGGGGTGCTTTTCTCCCTAGACTGTGGCTGCGGGAGGGGAAGAAGAAGGCTTCCTTTAAAAGGGTTGAAAGGTGGGCTGTTTCATCCCACAATGATGTCCTGAGTGTGGCTTCTTTGTGTCACACTCCCCACCCTTGGGGACTTACACACTTACTGACCACGTGGGAAGAACTAAAGAGAGCTGGACAAGTGCCACTCTGGGCAGAGGGAGCCACGCTCCATTTTGGAGGGTCTGGGGGGACAGTGCTAATCAAACATGCGGGACCTGCTGCTCCTTCAGAAACCACACCTCGGCGACCCCCAGTCACGTGGGCCAGACTTCCGGCCACAATATTCTGCCACCTCCAGCTCCTGACTCTCCATCCTACCTGATCCTTCTCACCTTGCCGTCTGCCTCTGCTGGCCTCTTCCCCGCAGACCACGGCCTCCGCTAATCCGGCCTCGCTCCTTCCCCTCCACGCCCCCTGCTGCCCCAGACTGAACTTTCTGAACCCTGGAAGTGACCCTGCTCCTCTCGTGCCCCCAGTGCTCCAAAGGCTCCACGGCCCTCGGCCCGGCCCACATGCCCGTCCTCAGCAGCAGGGCACTCACTCCCCAGTTATAGACCAAGCGCCGTGAGCTGTTGACACGCGGACACAGCTGAATCCTCCCAACCCCGTGCAGTGTGCATCACTGCCCTCACCCAAGTGGTGAGGGAATGGGGACGCGGGGAGGTCACACAGTGGTCACCAGGGGCCAGGGAGCTCTGCCATCCCAAATGCGTCCTCCTGCCCCCTCCTCCCGGATCCCTGGCTCCAGCAGCAGGCCTTTCGATGCTTCCTCAACTGGACCCTCAGTGACCCCCGAAAAGGAGGGGCACCTCGCTTCTCCCGGGGGAGGATCCTTACCATTTTAGAAGGGATTCAGGGCATTCTGGAAAGGCAAGCGGGCTGGTAAGGGGCAGCCGGGGCATTTATAAGCCAGAGGAAGGCAGTGGCCGGGAATTGGGCGGGTGCAGGAGGACCCGGAGCACAGGAATCTGGGGACACCTGTTTTGTTTTTGTTTGGAACCACAGAAGTAACTCAGCTTTGCAATTTTGGAAAGGAGGGAGAAAAACACTGGCACTGGTCATCAGTTCCAGGAGAATGATAACCGGCTTCCCGCCCTCTGGGGCTGTGGGTTGTAACCTCCCAAGGTCCCAGGCAGCTGCTCTGCTCTCGTCCCTAGCTCCTGAGGCCGCCAGACCCTGCACCGCCCAACCGCCCA
>NC_138373.1:148674094-148695049 GCF_054177405.1 Leptonychotes weddellii | reverse complement strand
TATGTCTGCAGGTGCTCCGCACCACACACTCAAACCCCACTGACCATGTGCTCCCACGTCAGCCTTGGGGGCAGCAGCCTAGAGCCTTCTCCCCACCACCCTGCATGTTCAAACAGCCACCAAGTCTGTGAATTCCAGCTGGTCAACGCACCTCTGAGTTGTCCCCAGTTCTGTCATCACTGTGGCGGCTCTCAGTCAGGCCCTGTCACCTCCCCCAGGCCTAGACATCACCTCCACACTCTTCTCTTCAAACATAAATCCAACTAGTACTTTCTTCCATCTAAAAATTGTCCCTTGACCCCCTCAACTGCCTGAGGGTCAAAAACCTGAACTCTGCAGGGCGGAGAGGGACATGTGGGACTGACCTCGGCCACAGCTGGCTGTCTTCCCCTCCCTCTGGGGCCTTGTTCTTGCCTGCCTCTGGGCTTCTGCCTGGCATGCCTTTCTTCCCTTTGCTACGGCGCCAGCGTCACAGATGATGATGACAACCCCCACCACCAGTATACCCACCCGACACTCAGTAAGCACCAAGTATGGGACTCAGCACTTCGCACTAACCCCTCACCACACCCTTAAGCAAGAGGATGAATAAACTGAGGAGCACAGAGGGGTCCGTGCCTTGCCCACAGTCACACAGCTCACACACTGCAGAGCAGAGATTCAGACTCAGCGAGGTCTGGTTACCAAATCTCTACTCTTACCACTACCTTCTGTTCCTGGACGACAACAAACACTGAGTGTGTTCAGGAGGCACAGAAGGTAGTGGAGATCGCATGTGCCGACACGGAGAAGGAAATGAGCTGGCTAATCCCGGCTCATCTTTTAAGGCCCTAACCCCAGTGCCAGCTCCTCAGTGTATCTGCCAACCGGGAGGACTGGGTCACTGTGACCTGCACTGTCATCCTGCATGGTGACAGTAACACCGGGAGGAACAGTGGCAAAATGACTGGCATCCGCTGACTGTCCACTTGTGCAAGGTGCTCAGTAGACCTCCTCTCGGGTCACCTCCCCCCCGTCCCTACCATGGAGGGGGGCAGCTGAGGTCCACCACCCGGAAGTGCAGGAGTGTGTGGCTCTGAACCCCTGCACCTCTCACCCTGCTCGGGCCCTTCAAGGACATCTCTACCCAACTAGGGTGGGCCCTGAGCTCTCGGGGGCCTCTCTCTCTCACCAGGGCCCTACCTCTGCTGGGACGGAGAGTAGAGGCTCATTCAGTGTTTGTGGAAGGCGAACAGCCCTCAGACTGCTTTGATGCTCTGGTTCCGCTCTGAGTACCTGCCCCTCCCTCCCCGCCCCACCTGCCCCGATGCCACACATGGTGTTTCTCTGATTGTAAGCTCCCTTCCCCCTTTCCATTTTGAACTCCTCTCATATTGGGGTGGCTCTTACAAACGATGACCTGCCAGAGCTCAGTTGCCAGTTTTTTTCTTTTCATTCTCCATGGTGTCTTAGGTTGAACGAAATGTGGCTTGTAAGCAGTGAGGGATGGCCTTAAAGGACACGGACAACCTGCAGACCTGGTCCCACCCTAGGCTCCGACCCAGTCTAGGGCAGGTTCCAGACCCAGGGCAGAGAGATGCAAATAGGAGTCAGCTGACCGTGATAAGGAAAACAATGACATGGCAGATCAGCTCGAGTGGCTCCCATAAGCCCTGTTCGAGACCTTAGCCCAGCAAGGGCGTAGGCAGCCATGTTCCGTTTAGACCACATTTACTGAACACCATCTTTCCATCGGAAACACCACCCTCTCATGTCACTCAAAGGAACCACAGTGATCCCTCCGGGGACTTCCTTCTAGGCTTTACTGTTTGGGTTTTTTTTTTTTTTTTTTTTAAAGATTTTTATTTTATTGAGAGAGAGAGAATGATAGAGAGAGAGCATGAGAGGGTGGAGGGTCAGAGGGAGAAGCAGACTCCCTGCTGAGCAGGGAGCCCGATGCGGGACTCGATCCTGGGACTCCAGGATCATGACCTGAGCCGAAGGCAGTTGCTTAACCAACTGAGCCACCCAGGCGCCCATGTTTGGGGGTTTTAAAAAAACATTTATATACTTTTATACACTGGTACTGTGGCTAAGGCTTGTTTGTTTGTTTGTAAATAAGAATCCGATTCCTTACCTTTTAGAGATACACTGAAATATTTATGAGTGAAATGATACGATGTTTGGAATTTGCTGTAAGTAATCCCGCCCTCTGTTCGCTTCCCTGCTCCCTACCCATCTGTCATCTGCCTCCATCCCCTGCCTAGTGCCCCTTATCCCACCACCCACCCTTCTACCTGCTTTCTGTACACCTTCTTCCCGCCCATCTCCCTTGCATCCTTCTCTCTGCCCTCCCACAACATTCTCGGAGCCGTATTATTCGTCCAGCCCTGTGGCAGGTGCTAGAGAGGCAAAGATGAAGAACAGAATCCTGGTCCTAAAGTGGTCAGGGATGGCAGCTAGACAAACATTTTCAGAGCAGAGTGACATGACTGAGGCCAGCTCAGGGTGCTGGAGAGCCAGGAGGCAGGGGTGAACACCTGCAGAGGGAATAGGAAAGGTCTGAGCTGAGCACAGAGCACAAGGCATCGGGCTGGGTGGCGGGGGTGGGGGGTGGGGGGGTAGAGAAGGAGGTTCTTGGGAGAGGAATGGCATTTGCTGAATGAATGAATCAATGATGAGTCATGGAGGATGCCGGGAAGAAGAGGAGAGAAGAGGGGCTTGCAGGTCAGTCTCAGGCACTGGGGAGAAGTGACCTGAGGGAGGGAGAAAATCCCAGGGGGAGTGAGGCAGCCGGAGGAGAAAGGTGAGGCTGCTGAGGTAGAGGGAAATATGCCAGCAGCCCAGGATGGCCCATCCTCAAAGCTGGCATGGACCCGTGCCAAGACCCACAGCGGCAGACACTGTGCAGTCTACCCAGCAGCCATCCTCCCTGCCCCGCCCAGAGCGCCAATACCGTTCCCCTTTGCAGCACCTGCTCCAGAAGTGGGCAAGAGACCCTGTTCTGGTTCCTGGGGGGAAGAGGGCTGTCTGCTGGGCAGTGGTGGGGAGAGGCATCCCTTCTGGAACACAGAGGCACTCAGGGAGGAGGCAAGCCTTTTCTCCCCCTTCTCCTTTTTCCCTCTCTTCTCGGAGGCCAGCCCGGGTGGTGCCTGCAGCTTGAGCCCAGGAGGTGACAAGCTCAGGACAAACACCTTGGTATTTGTTTATTTTTTAAAAGATTTTATTTATTTATTTGACAGAGAGAAAGACAGCGAGAGAGGGAACACAAGCAGGGGGAGAGGGAGAAGGAGAAGCAGGCTTCCCGCTGAGCAGGGAGCCGGATGCGGGGCTTGATCCCAGGACCCTGGGATCATGACCTGAGCTGAAGGCAGATGCTTAACGACTGAGGCACCCAGGTGCCCCACCCTGGGTGTTTAAAGACACTGTTGAACAAACCAACCCTGCAACTTCAGACCAGACTCAGCTGTGGGACCTGAGCTACGCTGGGCTGCACCGGGGCTTGGCAGGCAGGACTTGGGGTGGAGACCCAACTCAGGCCTTCTGTCCACACCCCCGGGTCCCGCTCCTTCAGGGCTCTGTGCTGTGAGCTTGTCCCCCTTCCAGGAATGTGCTCCTGCCTGCCTCCCCACCTTAAATCATGCTCCTAAGCCCAGCTCAAGGTCAGGTCACCATGCGGAACCTGCCCTGACCCCCTAGAGGGCCTGCTCCTTCCCTCCTGGGGCCAACAGCATTTTGCACAGGCCCCAACTGTTAAGTTCTGCTTGGCGGGGCTGTTAAAATAACTACAGAATTGATTTCTTTGTTTCTGTCTCTCCCATTAGGCTGTGAGCTCAAGGGTGGAGATTATTATGGCTCAGGAATTCGGTACATCAGACGGGACCTGGCCCCTGATAAACCTGTGGTACGTGTTTGCTGAATAACTGAATGAAGGATGAGGTCATACACACCAGGATAATAAACCTTTTTAACATTTTAATTTAAATGAAATACTCCCACCCTTCGGCCTCCATTGATCCCTTAGTAGATACTGTGTAGAATCTTAATCTTTCTCCCAACTGGCAGTCCTCTGAGTATTTTTTTTAAAGATTTATTTATTTGTTTTAGAGAGAGAGTGAGCGCGCATGTGCTTGAGCAGGGGCAGGGGCAGAGGGAAGGAGAGGGAGAATCTCCAGCAAACTCTGCGAGGAGCCCAACATGGGGCTCGATCTCACGACCCCAAAATCATGACCTGAGCCAAAATCAAGAGCCAGTGGCTTAACCGACTGAGCAACCGAGGCGCCCCTCCTTTGAATATTTTTAAAAAGTGCCATGTCGGGCGCCTGGGTGGCTCAGTTGGTTAAGCGACTGCCTTCAGCTCAGGTCATGATCCTGGAGTCCCAGGATCGAGTCCCGCATCGGGCTCCCTGCTCGGCAGGGAGTCTGCTTCTCCCTCTGACCCTCCTCCCTCTCATGCTCTCTGTCTCTCATTCTCTCTCTCTCTCAAATAAATAAATAAAATCTTTAAAAAAAAAAAAAAGTGCCATGTCCCCCCTTAATCTGTCCTCTACACTAATGTCCTCAGTCCCTGCAACCATGCCACCCTAGACGTGATCTCTAGAGCCTTGCCATTCTGACTGATCCACTGGGGTGCAGGCCAGCTCAGCAGTCCTTCTGGAAATGCAGCATGGGAACTCACCCACCTGCCCACACTGGATACTGTATTTGTATTAACGCACTCTGTGACTATGTGAGATATTTATTAATTCCACCTTGTGGAGCTGACTCCTACAGAATTTGTCCTTGTGAAAGGCACTCATTCTCCACTGGCCACAGCACTTAGCTTTTCTAGTCTCCCCTGCAGCTAGAAGTGGCCAGGTGACGCAGGTCTGGCCAGCTCCTGAGGAAGGTTCTGCTCCCCTGATAAGAGGGGCAGGGTAGCTGGCCCCTTCACCTGCGCCTCCTGCCACACAGGGACAAGTGACAAGCATGAGGATGAAAGCAATATGCTAATGATGGGGGTGGGGGAGAACTATAGAAAGAGCCATTACAAACAAAATCATTCCAGATGGATGCAGACATTTTCACTCAAAAGGAAACCCAGCACCCTCCTTCCAATTCTAAGGGGAAGCAATGAGGCGAAAAAGTTAGAAGAGTGGGATCTGGATAAAGACAAATCCCACTTTAAGTCCCGAGTCACTGGCTGTGGGACCCTGAATGAATTCCCCTTTCTTAAAAAAAAAAAAAAAAAATATATATATATATATATTTATTCACTTATTTACTTATTTGAGTAAACTCTACACCTAACGTGGGGCTTGAACTCATGACCCCAAGATCAAGCATCGCATGCACTACCGACTGAGCCAGCCAGGAGCCCCCATCCTGAATGAATTCCTTAAACTCTCTGTACCTCAGTTTGTCCCCTGCAGAATGGGGACAAAGAAAACATTCACCTTCCAGGGTTGTGTGAGGAGGAAATGAGAGAATGCATTTCAAGTGCTTTGCATCCTAGCACACAGTGATCGTGAAAACAAACGTTATCGACTACAAAATGTCACTAAAAAAATGTTTGAAAATTTCAAGCGCTCCACAAAATGGATTTTTATTTTTATTTTTTTTAAGTAGGCTCCACACCCAGCATGGAGCCCATCATGGGGCTTGAACTCATGACCCTGAGAGCAAGACCGGAGTGGAGATCAAGAGGATGCTTATCCAACTGAGCCACCCAGGCGCCCCATACAAATTAGATTTTTTTTTTTTTTTCAAAGATTTTATTTATTTATTTGAGAGAGAGAATGAGATAGAGAGAGAGAGCATGAGAGGGGGGAGGGTCAGGGGGAGAAGCAGACTCTCTGCTGAGCAGGGAGCCCGATGTGGGACTCGATCCCGGGACTCCAGGATCATGACCTGAGCCGAAGGCAGTCGCTCAACCAACTGAGCCACCCAGGTGCCCCAAATTAGATTTTTAAATCACATACATGCAGAAGCCATTTTTTCTCGGCCAGCAAACTGTCTTGAGGCCTACACTCCAAATGAACAAGTCTCTCCAGACCCAGCATGGAAAGTTCTACCAGTTTCCTAAGTTGCTGAGCCGTCCTTCCTCAAAACCCTGGCTCCCTCTCTCCTGCCACTCTAACCACAGGCCACAAGAGGAACTCTAAAATACCTTGAGAGGGCATTACTTCTGCAACCCACACTTTTAAAGTTGATGTAGCTAACTACAGTAGCTAACTGAATAACAGTTTCGGTCACGAGGAGGAGGGTTTGGTAAAACTGTCCGGGTAAGAGGAGCCAAGGCCGTGAAAGCAGAGGCTTGACGTGGCTGGCCAAAGTGCCTGTGACATTCTTTTTCCCTCCTCCAACTTGTGAGTGTAAAAGACGTTACTGACGACACCCTCTCCCCTCCCTCAGTCCTTCTTTCTCTCATCTCTCTTTACCTACTGAGAGAAATTAATTTTATTGGATTGGCTCCTGTGAGTGTGGAGGCTTGGTACGTTCAAAGTCTGCAGGGCAGGCCAGCAGGCTGGACACCCGGGGAACAGAGGCAGCTCGAGTCCAAAGGCTGTCTGCTGGTGGAATTCCCTCACCTGGGGAAGGCGCCTTTCTTCTATCAAAACCATCACTTAATTAGACAAAGCGCACCCACACTATGGAGAATCATCTGCTTTACTCAAAGTCTACTGATCTCATTTGAAAAATACCTTCACAGAAACATCTAGAATAATGTTTGACCAAATAGCTGTGGATATCATGGCCCGGCCAAGTTGACACATAAAGTTAACCACCCCAGGTTTATACTGCCTCAACGCCAACAAGTTCCCACTGAACAGGGGACACCTCTGTTTGTTCTGAGATTCTGCAGGTCTCAGCCTCACGCAGTCTGGAGGGCTCTGTTCTCTTCTCCTCTCGCCCTTGTCCCTGGCTCTTCCCTTCCCTCCTCCACCTTCCCCGTTTGCGGAGGCAGGGGTCTCTCAGAGCTTTTGTCACTTGCCTGGGGGGCACAGAAAGGGCCAGGAAAGGGCAGAGCTGGTGCTGACACCAGATCTTCTGATGCAGGATCCAAGCTCTGACCCTATTCACACTGCTGTCATCGGAGTGACCAGAAGGTGCTACGCAGGATCACATCAGGTGGGCTCACGGGCCAACTTGGACATTGTTAGAGTTGTGCATTTACTTGAACGTGGAAGAGAAAAACACGAATTCCTTCATGATTTCATGGATATAATTACACAGGATGAGGTCATATTAACAATGGTGAGCCAATAAAAGGAAAACCCTATGAAAATAAAATGAAAGGTGGCACAGGGCAGATATAAACCACAAAGGTGGTGCATGAGGGACAAAAGTCTGCAGAGTGCTAGCCTAGAGAAAGACCTCCTTGGTAAGAAGGTAAAGAGTTAACTTGTCCTGAATCCCTGTTTCTCACAGGGGCGGGGGGCGGGGGGGGCGGGGAATGGTCCCAAGCTAATTAGAAGACACTGAAGGTTTTGTTTTTCGTTTTTTTCTAAAACCAGAAGAGCGGAAATCCGGCACTTTATTCTTATTTCTTTGAGCTCAGCGAGGGAACAAAACCTATTCACCAGTTCTATCCGCAGGGTCAGGCAAAGGCTTTAATTCCCAAGGAAGAATGGGATCCACCCCACAGCCTGAAACCTGACCTGTCTATGAATGTGGCTGCCACCAGCCAGTGACTGCTCATCACCCAGGGAGAGCAAGACCAACACCAGAGCCACAGTCCCGGGTTGATACCTTGGCTCTGTCATAATTTAGACTATGCCCCAGCAACGAGGATAACACCAGTAAAGAAATCGCAGCAGCTGACAGCTACGGACACTTACTGCCTGGCAGGCCCTGGGCTGCATGCTGCCCAACACAGGAAAATGGCAACCCCAAGTGATAACGTGTAAAAAATTCTTATTTTACAGATGTGAAACTGAAGAACAGGGAGGTTATGTAACTCGCCCCAGGTAACAAAGCCGGTGGAGGCTGAACCAGGACTCAGACCATCTGGTGTGGCTCAAGAGCTCATCCTGGATGCCTTACTATGCAGCCCCAGTTGACCCAAAGCCCTTTCTAGACATCATTCCCTGTTGTCCTCAAAACAGAGACTTGGGCTCTCAGCTGGTTCTAGCACTTAGAGAGCAGGGACCCAGAGCTTTAAGACATGAGCCCTCTACCCCCCACGCCCCGAAGGGCACACTCTGGGAAGTAGGAGGGATTTAGACTTGGGAGGCCCAGTGCTGGAGCATCCTCAGGCATCTGTGACGTGGGGTTCTCTGGGATCCCACGCTGAGGAACACTGCCTTCCATCATTCTGCATCTGGCCAGCTGGTCTGATCCAGGGCAGCGAACTATGAACGCACGTGCCAGTTAAGTCTGCTTTTGTATGGCCCAAAAGCTAAGAATGGTTTTCACATTTTTAAATGGCTGAAAACAAATCCAAATAATATTATTTCATGACATGTGAAAATGATATGAAATTCACATTTTAGTGCCCACAAACAGTCGGACTGGAACACAGTCTTGCCCATTCACCTACACACGGTCTATGCTGCTTTTCCGGTAGAGCGGCAGAGCTGAGCAATCACAACAGACTCCACAGGCCCACGGAGCTGTAAACATTTACTTTCTGGCCCCTTCCAGAAAGTTTGCAAATCCTGGTCTAGTCCTTCTTGGCAGCCACTGTGGGAATCCTCCTTACAGCCTCCCTCCCTCCAGCCTCTACCTTCGCCCCTCCAGCGGTGGAGAGCAAGCAACACCGATGCAAAGGGCTGGGGCTGTGTGTGCTGACCCTGAGCTCCCCTCTGGTGACGTCGCTCTCTGCCCTCCAAGTCCGTGGAGTCGCTCTACCACTCCTCTTGAGGCCATTAGTTCCTTTCTTCTCTCTAGGGCCCACCCTTCCCCGTCCTCCTCCCCAAGTAACTGTGAAATGATATGTTCCCTCACACTTACTTTTGGTGAAATGGAAAAAACAGCAAAACCTTGCAGCGTCACCATGAATATTAATAACCACGCATGGTCCGTGGCCATGGTATTTGCTCCCAGAATGTTACTTTCTTTTTCTCCTTTCTTCCCTCCTATTATGGGCCCGGGACCATGCCAGGTGCCGAGGGTCCTGACCAGTGGGGTCCAGTCCCTGTTCTCAGGAAGTCTAGTCTAGCTGGGGAGACACACATGCACAAGTACTAATAGAACGGGACAGTGCTCTGTTAGCGTGCGATGGTGGAAATAATAAAAACAATGGTGAGGACAGCAAGAGCTAATGTTTCCTGCACACTCACAATGTGCCAGGCACTCCCGGGGAGGGTGGGGGGGCGGCTTGCTTCATTCTCACCACCACCCGGAGAGGTGGTGGATGCTCTTGTAGCCACTGTTCCAGCCAGGAGGAAGTGGAGGCTCAGGGCCCAAAGGCAGAGAGTGAAGAAGCCTGAGGAGCGGGGGAGATGCAAGGGCACGAAAGCAATGGCTGGATCTGAAGGGGTCAGGAAAGGGGTCAGGGAAGGCCTCAGGGAGGAGGTGACAGTGCCTCAGCTTTGAAGGATGCACACTGGAGCAGGCACGCCGGGGAGAGGGAGCGGCAAACGGAAAGGTGCTTGGGTGTGTGGGAAGATGTGGGCTTTGTGAGTTGAGTGACACTCACCCCTGATGAACATCACTGGAACTCTCTGTGCTCAGGGAGGCCAACTCTACAGGGCCCTACTTGCAATAAAGGGGATGGAGTCGGCAGCCTGGAGATTCTTTTACTCCTACAGCTTATAAAAATACTAGGTCATCAATAATCACAGCCAATCAGCAGTCCTTCCATCTCTTTGTCTAAAACATATGGACTACTGAAGGCAAGGCGCCTGGGTGGCTCAGTCAGTTAAGCGTCTGCCCTTCGGCTCAGGTCATGATCCCAGGGTCCTGGGATCGAGTCCTACGTTGGGCTGCCTGCTCAGCAGGAAGTCTGCTTCTCCCTCTGACCCTACCCCCTCTTGTGCTCTATCTCTCTCACTCTCTGAAACAAAATCTTAAAAAAAAAAGGACTCACCTCCTTTAAAAAAAAAAAAAGACTACTGATGGCATTTACTCAAATGGCAGCTATTCTTCATTTAATTCTACTTTTAGAGCCTCTTCAGCTTTGGTTCAAATTTCATAATTTCATGGGTTCTGGGGAGTTCATCACAGCTTCACTACCAATTCACTGGGGGCTTGGGTGAGTCAGAGTCTTCTCCTGTGTAAAATGAAGGGGATGGGCTAGAATGGAGCTTTTCAACATGTGGTTTCCAATTCAGTGGCATTAGTCTCTCCTGGGAATTTGTTAGTAATGCATAGTCTAGGGCTCACTCCAGAACCTAGAGTCAGAAACTCTGGGGGTGGGGCCCAGCCATCTGTCTTTAACAAGTCTTCCAGGGAATTCTGAGGAGAACCCTGAGTTAGAAGACCCCTAGGGTAAAGACCCCTTCAGTAGTAAAATTTGGTTTGGGATCTAAGCTATTATAACTTAGTAGCATTTTCTCTGGGCAGAGTACTTCTTGTGACAGACAGGCAACCCTCAGGATAAGAAGAGAAGCTGTTTTCTTTGACAAACTAAGGCCCAGAGCTCAGGTGAGCTTTTCTAGAAAGGTTCAGAAAATGTGGCTGACTTTGAAGGTAAGAACTAAGAAGTCTCCAACTTGGCATGTGATGAAAGAGCAGTATCTGTTGTTGGAGAAATAAAGATGAGGGAAGAGCCGCTTTCTCTTTTCAGCTCCAATACAATGACTCATTGCGGGGTGTGGGTGGCCAGGAGCCGGGAGGGTGTTCCTCAGAGAGCAGCCTCCCCTCTCTGGTCCAGGAGCTTTCTGGCTGTAAATAAATCCTGGACTTCCCCCCACCCCCCTTTGGACAAATTTGATTACAAAACCTCAGAAGAGCCACAGACAGCCATGGTGCTGATTACATTGCAGAGCTGGGTTGACAGTTAAGTGAGGTTTGGCTTCCAAGACAGTAAGAAAGGAAAGAATGTCTAAAAGTTCCAATTTTTCCAGTCTGGACTGAATGCTAAAGGCCATCAAGAGGATGAAGGAAGAATTTCACAGTAATGGCCACAGTCTCCTAATTGGAGGAGGCACATCCAGACTG
This sequence comes from Leptonychotes weddellii, assembly GCF_054177405.1. NCBI lineage: Eukaryota > Metazoa > Chordata > Mammalia > Carnivora > Phocidae > Leptonychotes > Leptonychotes weddellii. The sequence goes on along the minus strand of NC_138373.1, from coordinate 148,683,985 downwards.
CCCCTGGGGAAGTGTTAGCTGTTTGGGCCAGGGCCTGTGGTTCCTCCCTCTGTTGGTGCACAACAAGGAGTACCTATGAAACCCTCCGCCCAGCTATTTCCAGGGATTCCCGACCCTCACTTGGTGGTATCTCAGTAACAGTGCGGATAAATACTACCACTTTCTTTTATATAGCAGGGCCATGTGCCAGGCACGGTTCTGAGTACTTTACAATTATTAGCGAGCTGAACCTTCACAACCACCCCACGGAAGCAGGGACCATTAATATACCCCTCATTACAGTGAGGAAACAGGGAGGAGGCAACGTCACAGAGCTAGTAAGTCTCCCATCAACAGGGGGCAGGAGAGCCAGGAGACCCGCGCTCTCAGTGAGTCTGTGCCTCCCGCCAGGGTCCTTAGCCCACCCGTCTACTGAGAAACGAGGGAGGCGCAATCAGGTGGTTCCTGAGATCACTTCCAGCTCCAGGAGTCTGCGACCGTGCGGTCGACCTGCTGCTGGTCTGGCAGGTTCGCCAGCGTCCGGCCGGGCCCCGGGAGTAGCAGGGTTGCCTGTCCCCGTCCCCACGAGTCGCCGGCCCAGACGCCAAGCCCCGGTCTCCTGGTCCTGAGAGAAGGGACTTATAGCCCTTCTCCGGTATCCGTGTCCCGAGAGCGCGGCGAGCCAGGAGGGAGCAGGCAAGAGCCCAGGCGCCAAGCCCCGGGCTGGGGAGGCGACGAAGGAGACAGGCCAGGGGCCCCAAAACGGTAAAACCACGCAGCCCCTTCCACCCCCAAAACTTTCTCCCTGGATTCACCGACCCCAGCAGCCACACATTGGCTGAGCCTCAACAGCCCGGACCCGGCCTCTCTCTTTAGCTATTGGCTGGCGTAGGCATCCATCACAAGTCGAGGCTTCCTAATGGACCATAGCTTTTGTCCATCAAGGTAGGCGGGAGGCTGGGCGGGGCCAGGTCGGGGAGAGACACGCCAGCCTCGTTCCCCTCCCAGCCTGCCTCCAGAGGGTGGCTTGGGATCATGGAGGGGCCCCGGGAGACTGAGGCCGGGTGCAGGGCCCTGCAGCGGGGCTAGGTGGGGCTCCGGGGACTCACCGATGCGCTGTCCCACCGGAGAGCTGAACGGATTTCCCAGGAGAAAGTCCATCGCCGCGGCTGCCCCAGCCACCAACCCGGGGAATCAGCTGACAGCAACCGCCAGCAACGCCGACCTGTCACGTGACGTGCCGGAAGGTCCGCGAGGAGGTGTCCGTGGAGGCGGGGCGTAGGGAGTCGAGCGCGGCCACAGGCCCCACCCCTGACGTGGAGGGTCGGGTGCCCGGAGTCGGAGGGCGATGACCTCACTGCCACTCACTCGGCGTCTGCGGACATCGCGCACAACGTAGGGCTGGGCGGATCTGGGGGGCGTGGCCTCTCCAAGCCACGCCCCAGTGTTTTTTTTTTAAGGGCGCTGCTGTCAAACAGTCGTAGAGCGGGGAAATGACTTGGGTAAGGTTACACAGCAAGCTTAGATCAGTTCTCACTCTAGTGACCTCACTAGACTACGCCCCCATCGCTGGGGTTGACAGCATCTTTGGCCTGTTGTCTCCCTGCCCTGGTAGAGCTCTTCCTATCTGATGTCCAGGCCTCCCGGTGGCAAGATGCACGCTGCTTGCAGCCCGCATTCGCTTATCTCAAATTGGAAGCCAGCACCAGGGGATTGCTATCCCTTGACAGAACCAACTCAGTGACCTGCAGCGAGGAATGGGCTAGAGCCCGGAGTGGCAGAAAGCACCCAGATGTAGTCGTAAGTGGGGCCTGGGACTCATCTCTACCATTTACTGTGTGATTCAGACAGCGAGCTTCCATTTTTTCCGGATGCTGGAATTCGATCAAGGACTGTACACCTTTCTTTTTTTTTTTTTAGGTCACAGGCTCCTTTGAGAACTTGAAGAAAACCACCAACCTTTCTGAAGAAAAAAGGGCAGAGATACAATTTAACTTCAGGGACTTTCTGGGGTCCCCGAAGTACAGCAGTAGACCCCAAGTTAAAAATTTTAAGACTCTCAAAGGCCTTTCCTAGTTCTAGGATTCTAATATCTTCTTCAGCCTTCCTATGTACCAGGTTTTAGATATTTCACCCACACATTAGATCAGATCTGACCTATTATGTTTTTTTTTTTTTGATCATATGTAGTCCAAAAGATACAATAACCACTGCTTTGGTAGTCTGGGCTACTGCAGGGTGCTTTCATATTTAATTGATCACAGTTAATTGTGATTTTAATTAGAAAGGCTAGTAAATTGTACAAAGTTAGGATGGAGAACCTAAATTAAAACTTAATCATTTCCTTACGTTACCTTGTTTGAGCAGCCACAGGGGCTGATAACTTTACTGTACAGTATAAGAACTTCATGGAAGTCTTGTACTCCTGTGCTTTGAGGTGTTTTAATAATGCTCATGAGACCTATTCATAAATACCCTTCTCCCCACTAGTCTAGCTACTCTGGGAGGGCTGGGATACTGTCTACTTTGCTCACCACTGTTATCTAGCATGGTGACTAATATATGAAAATTTATTTATTTTCAAAGATTTTATTTGAGAGACAGAACACGAGTGGGGGGGGAGGGGTAGAGGGAGAGGGACAAGCAGATCCCCCGCTGAGCAGGGCTAGATCCTAGATCCTAGGACCCTGAGATCATGACCTGAACCGAAGTCAGATGCTTAACTGACTGAGCCACCCAGGTGCCCCTGAGATTTAAATCAATCTACCAAATAATGGTATTTGGACTATAAAGGGGGAGATGTACATTTAAGATGACTTCCATGTCAGGTACCCACCATGCTTTTCTTCATTAAGCATATTGCTAGGTTGTATGGAGGATATTTTAGCATAAACTTCTTTTGGATTCTTCCATTAGCAACCTTTAACATGCTCATGTTGGTGGTGATTTACCTGAATGAGGTTCTTGCCTCCTTGCACCACTCTGGTTTAAAGTGATTATGGGCAGATCTTGGCTTTATTGACAAGAATAAAACAGCCACAAGTTATATCCTTCATGGTGAAAAAGCAGAAACAATCCACATACTCCCAAACAGGGAGTGGAATCATATCAACTCCATGCAAACAGAATACAATATAGCTCTTAAATTAGAAGTGGAAGTATGTGGATTTGTCAACACAACAGATAGGAATGTAAATGGCAAACATTAAGTGTAGATAAAACTGATTAAAACTAGTGATTGCTGGGGCACCTGGGTGGCTCCGATGGTTAATCATCTGCCTTCGGCTCAGGTCATGATCCCAGGATCCTGGGATCGAGTCCTGCATTGGGCTCCCTGCTATCCGGGGAGCCTGCTTCTCCCTCTGCTTCGGCCTCTCTCTGCTTTCATGAATAAGTAAGTAAAACATTTAAAAAAACACAAAAAACTAGTGATTGCTAAGGGGCACCTGGCTGGCTCAGTTGGTAGAGCATGTGACTCTTGTTCTCAGGGTCCTGAGAACTTATTTTTTTTTTAAAGATTTTATTTATTTATTTGACATAGAGCACAAGCAGAGGGGAAGGGCAGAGGGAGAGGGAGAAGCAGACTCCCCGCTGAGCGGGGAGCCCGATGTGGGACTTGATCCCAGGACCCTGGGATCATGACCTGAGCCAAAGGCAGATGCTTAACTGACTGAGCCACCCAGCTGTCCTCAGCCTATTTTTTTAAGTGTTTGATAACAAGGAATAAACTCATTTAGTAAACAGTGTTTTAATTTTTTAAGTATTTTAGTAATATTGATATAAAATGCCTTCTTGAGGGCAAATATGTCCCTAAGACTGACATATTGCATAAATGGGATGTAATCGGTTATATCCTTCAAGTCCTTTTAGACAAAAATCAAGATCCTCTACCTCCAAAGTTGAAAGACAATAGTATGACAAGAAAAGTGAGGCCTGTCTAGCAAAAGCCAGCCAGGACAAGCAGACATTTGAACAATGGAAAAGTCTTGGGTAGTCTTCCTATGATCTCATTTGCTCAGGACTGTCGATAACAGAGAAGGATTCTGATGGATTCCATACATGATCCGACTGTGAATGTGGTTTGGGGCAGAAGAGAGCCTAGGCCCTGGGTCAGCTGTGCCAGTGTGCTGCTTCCGGCTTTGCCATTTACTAGCTGTGCGACCCAAGGAAGAGCACTTTTCTGCATCTGTCTCATTTGTAAAGGGGGTAACACTCATAAGGCTCGTGGGAGGATTAAGAGAGAAAACATGCAAATCGCTCTTTCCTAGTCACTCAGCAGTCTTGGTCTCTTTCTTGTAGCCTCTCCATAAGAGGTCAGCCTTCCTATTGATCGAATATTCCACTATTTCTGACTAGTACCACCTCGGGTTTGCATTGAAATTTTTACCTTGAGAGGTCGGGTCTCCATATATTAAATGTTCACAGTGTTACTAGACACTCATGTCAGGCTGGCTGGCCGCAGGCTTGGGGATGGGAGTGACCTTAACACTATTTTACTGGTGGGACTTCAGATGCCCATAAGGACTAAGTGACCTATCCAACATCACTCATTTAGTCAGGAGAGGACTGAAACGGCATGAAATATATCATGTCTAAGCACATGGTTCAGATGTGACCCTTAATACATGACTGCTATTTTCTTGTGTTAGGCCAACACTGTGGTGTACATACAATTTCATTTATCAGTGAATAGAGCTTCTCTTATCAGAGTCACTGGTTTTTAGTTTGCAAGAGAGAGAACACGAGACTCTACAATGTAAAAGTGAACAGAGACAGAGCAAGATGTATGTTAGGAAAATGGCTAAGATCAGAAACTTGGCCTCTAGTCCGGACAGATTTTTCTTTTTAAGAAAATCATGGTGGGATATAGGGGGAAAATGACAGGTTTTAGAATTTCATAGCAACTTGGTCAGGAACAGGGAAAAGATACCAGAGACCGGACTACAAATATTAAAAATGTGATTTTTAATAATATAAGTACAAAATTTTATTTCTTTATACAACTGTAATGGAATTTGGATCAAACCGCTAGAATTTATTTAAAAAACAAAATAAAACAATGATATAAAAACTGCAAGAAGGTCTGAATCCAAAGTTTTTCCTCTAGTAGTACCAAATACCACAAGGTACAGATTATTATACAAATGTGTACAAATTTAAATACAAATACAATAGGGTCGGGTTTTAAAGGAAAACAAACAAACAAAAAGCAGGTCCTCATCAGGATTTCATTAATGTGCACAAATGACAAGCGTAGGATTGACTTCTTCCGTACTAATCTGTGTCTTCAAGGCCCCTTGTTGATAGACCCTGTGTCAAACAGGAAACTTCCATGGGTACGGATGAGGCGTGGCACAGGGTCTAACACACGAAATCAAACCCAGATTTCGGCTCTTCGTGATTTTGGTTCCCAAACATACCCGTTTCCTTCTGTTTCCCCAATTAAACTTCACAACTGCTCTGAGCTGAGGGCTGATCAGCAGCCAGAGTACCATCAGGAAACAGCCCTGTGACCACACTGGTGGGGAGAAGGGAAGGGATTAAGTCAGATGCAGGCTGGCTGCACGGTCCTCAAAGATCTACTCTGATGCTGTAGTGCTCCGTCTAGGCCGGGGGAAGAAAGCAGTTACCCCGGAGCTTGGTTTTGGCAGGGAATCTCACACCAGATTGAATAACAACCCTGAAGTGCTCAACTGTCTTCTTTGGAACTGGGAAGCAAAAGTCTGGTTCTTTGGAAAAGTGGGCAGCTAGGAATGGTAACATTCCTTTTAATTTTGCTTTCTTGACATTATTGAATTATGAAGAATTAGAATCCTGACATAATGATTCCTTTTTGAGGCACAATACCTTAAAATGTAGATGATTTGAAGTTCTCAGAGGAGACCAGAGGAAAAGAAGGAGGGAAGAAATGACAAATCTGTATCTTCCACATGCTGTTGCTGGTGGAGGCTTTTGTTATTAAATTATATATACAGAAATTTACAGGATAAATTAAAATCTAAGAGATTTTGAAGAGTTAAATACACATAATTAAAACACATTCACACGCGCACATAAATAAACCTACATGAGAATCGAGTACTTTCTTTTGCAATTCACTTATGTGTGGAATGCAGAACACTGGGTATCTATCTGCCCACCAGGGGAGCCAACAGGATGAACCCAAGAATCATGCTGGACAAAGTTCATCTTCCCAAACCATCAAGCAACTAAGCAGCAAAACCTTTGAGGACTCAGTGACTGAGCTAATGCTGCCGATGGAAGATATCAGCAGTTAGTTCTGTAGATGGAATATTCTGGGTCAGCTCACAATATATGCAATTCAACTTGTGCAATAACAGCTTTACCCTCTCCAAGGTGTTTTATGCTGCTGGGGCTCATGTAACTCCTTGGCCCCTACCGAGGCTGCTAATGGTACCAATGATTACAAGAAATTTTGAGACATGGACACCTGTATAGCAGGAATGGGAATGAACCCCCTACGAAGTTCACCTAAGCCACTGTAGTAACTGTAAGATGGGAACGATTTCATCACTTCCTATCTAGGTCACTTAAGTTGAAAGGCTTTGTACGTTCAGTCAACTGGCATCTTCCCATAATCTTTCCTATTACATTTCCGACTGTAAGACAGGTAAGGCAAATGGTCAGTGATGGGTCTGGAGGTACAACTGAGTTTGGAAAAAATCACATTTTAGCTGTCCATAAAGAGATGCCCTTGGCACCCAGAACAAGCCCCCAGCCCCCAAGTTACACTGATTTTTAAGGCAGATTTATCCACCACAGGAGAAAAAAGAATCCCAAGCCCATATTCATGCCAAGGTTTCTTCTTGGCTAAACCTTTGCCATTTCATAAAATTATTAAAAGCAAAGTAGTTGCAGTCCTATGTATATATTGTACATTATATATATATATATATATGTATATATATAAAAATTTAAAACCTACACCTGGAGGCCAGTGAAGGGATCTGGAACAGTCATATATACACAAACCAGCAATGGGGGGAGGATAAGGTCTCTGTCCCGGGACTCCTTGCTGTCACAGTCCAGGCATGATGTAAGCAATGTTGTCTAGTGTGTTTGACTGCAAAACAAGGGAAAAGGTTCAGCTGAAGAGTACTTTACCCTAGTTCCCCGAGACCTATTTCTTTGTTCAGAGGCAAGAGATGAGAAAGGAAACCGAGTGTTCGAGAAAGCAGCGGGAGCTGCACCCTGCTGTCTGCTCTGCTAGGAGCCTCTCTGCTGGCTCTTCCCATTGATCCTCGGAGAAAAGGCAGAAGACTCCTGGTACTTTCTTTGTGTGTAGAAGAGCAACTAGGCCACAGAGGCGTTGCAGCCCCTCGAGGGCGAGAAGGCTTCCCTCCAAAGGACTGTTTAGGGAAATGGCAGGATTTCTAGCTGCCCTGAAGGCATGGTCTGCGCTCAGCAATACCGTACGTGTTTGTGGGCCAGGAGACAGAGGGAGCACCATCTGCCAGGAAGCCTATGAGCCTGTGCCCGACAGAGCTCATTAAGGCAGGACCTCTGTGGCTCCCGAGGGGTCTGGTTGAAAAAATCCAAGGAAAACTCACCAAGACCTGCTTGGGACAGCCGTTCAGTTCAGGTAGTTGTGTGGTCAGACAGGCCAAGGGGCCAAGCGCACAGATAATGGAATCCAGAAGCACTGACAAGCTGCCGGACACAGCCACCATACCCTGAAAGGAGAGCAGTAAGGGAGAGCGGGTTGTAACTCGAGTCCCACTCCTGACACGCCCTCCATGTTCTGGCTGCTTTTCTCACATTGTTCTTGAAGTCTTGCCACTTCTCTGCAACTTGCAGCAGAAATGGGAAGGTATCTGCTTTGAAAACTCTGTAAGTTGTTTAAAAAGAAAACTTTTACAGTACGTTCCCAGGTTCCTTTTCTATATTCCCAACCCCCTTACCCGCTGTGCGACCTAAGGTCAGTCACTTAGACTAACCTACTCCGGAGAGCTCCTGGGAAGATTTGTGGAGGTCATGTGTGCAAAAGTACTTTTCTTATGAACTCCACGAGCATAGCTCAAATGTGATAACTATGAGAGTTCTACAGCCCTACCCAACTAACATGTGACACACACATACGTGTACTTCTCCACCTACGTGGCTTTTTAACAGCTGACGATACCACTTTTCTGGGTTGAGCTGTTAACTCTCAGAAAGAAGTGAATTGAGTTCACGTCAAATTTTAACATCTTGCACAATTCATAAATGTCTCTCTCTGATTCAAATAGATAAGAAATAAGACTGCTTGCTGCCAGTGCGCCTGCCCAGCTCTGGTATCATCTGCTTTATCTAGAAGCACTGGGGTACTATGCCATCTATAGGGAGGCAGCACAGCACAGTTCTTCAGAGAATGAGCCCTGGGCTCAGGACTGCTGGGTCCCCAACTCACTGCTTCTGTTCTGGGGCAAGATGCTTCCTATGCTGTCAGCGAGCCTATGCAGAGGGGATTAAGGGAAATAAAAGGTATGAGGTATTTGGGATGGTCCCAGTTACATGGTAAGTGCTCAAAAAGTATCAGTAGTTCTTCTTATTATTACCAAAATCTTCGTCTCCCAAACTGCATTTCTGTCTGCCTGCTAGGTCTCTCACTGTGTTTCCAGATCTCAACATGCTGTAAAGAGAAATCACCTCCTCTCCTCCTAGAATCCCTTCTCTGCTGAAGTCACCACCACTCACACGACTATCCAGTCTCAAGGCCTTGCCATTACTGACTCTTTTTTCCCCCTGTCCTAAGGAGGCTTCCCTCTCCTCCTCCCAAGGGAGGTTGTGCAGCAAGGGGTTAAGATTAGCCTGGACCTCAAGGTCGTGCCACCAAATTCAAGCCTCTGTTTTAGCACTTGGGGCTGAACTCCAGAGCAAGTTACTTAGTCTCTCTAAGTCTGTTTTTTTCTTCTGTAGAAGAGGGGGAACACAAATTCTGCCCCACGAAGCTGCGGTATGAATTACATGAAAGAATCCACATGAGGCACCTGAACCAAAGCTGGCTGAGGAAGCAGTCAACCAGTTAGCAATTAATAGTATTATTCCATTACTTTTGCCCTATAGTTAATTATAGCTAATATTTTATATCTGACTCTCCTAATGAATTATAAACAACTTGAGGGCAGGAATCATGTCCTATTCCTTTTTATATCCTCTCAAGAACTACTAGTGTTCTGCACACAGTAAGCCCTCAATAAATATTTGCTGAATTAATTCAAATCTTTGTCATTTCTGGACTGCATTACTGTTACATAACGTCTCCCCAGTTCTGGTCTCTTTTCACTCCCAATCTGAAATAGAAGATATTTCCAGAGAAAACCAAATGCAAGCTCTGATCACATCCCTCCCTACTCAAAAAAAAAAATCCCCGTAGTTCTCCAAAGCAGAGTATAAACATTTGAGAGCATCCAAGGCCTTCTGTAATTTGGGCTACGGCCTTAATTTTCAGCCTTCCTCCACCTTACACGTTGGATGTTCTAGATTTTCATCATTTTAGTGGTAAAACCCTTTTTTCAAATAAAGCCTGATGTTGAAGAAACAAAACAAACGAGCAATGGGAAAACAAAAAGAGAGAGACGGGGCGCCTGGGTGGCTCAGTTGGTTGAATGTCCAACTCTTGGTTTTGGCTCAGGTTGAGATCTCAGGGTCCTGAGGTCGAGCCCCATGTCGGGGCACCACACTCAGTGTGGAGTCTGCTTGAGATTCTCTCTCCCTCTCCCTCTGCCCCTCTCGCTCGTGCTCTCTCAAATGAAATCCTTAAAAAAAAAAGAGAGAGAATTTTTCCAAAGAAGACATCCAAATGGCCAACAGACACATGAAAAAGTGCTCAATATCGCTCAGCATCAGGGAAATCCAAATCAAAACCTCAATGAGATACCACCTCACACCAATCAGAATGGCTAGAATTTA
>NC_138373.1:148640035-148673594 GCF_054177405.1 Leptonychotes weddellii | reverse complement strand
AAAAAAAAAAAAAAAAAAAAAAAAAGAGAGAGAGAGAGAGAGACGCAAACCAAGAAACAGACTCTTAACTATAGAGAACTGATGGTCACCAAAAGGGAGGTGGGCAGGGGGATGGGTGAAATAGGTGATGGGGATTCAGGAGTGCATTTGTTGTGATGAGCACCAAGTGATGTATGAAGTGTTGAATCACTATATGGTACACCTGAAACTTCTATTACACTGTATGGTAACTAACTGGAATTTATTTTTTAAAAATTTTAATTGTTTTAAAAGGTTTTATTTGTAAGAGAGAGAGAGAGAGAGCGAGCATAAGCAGGGGGAGCGACAGGCACAGGGAGAAGCAGGCTCCCTGCTGAGCAAGGAGCCCGATGCAGGGCTTGATCCCAGGACCCCGGGTCATGACCTGAGCCAAAGGCAGACGCTTAACCAACTAAGCCACCCAGGCGTCCCAACTAACTGGAATTAAAAAAAAAAAACACTTAAAAGAAACCCTGATATGGAATCCCAATATATAAAACAGCTGGAAGATCTGGTTAAAGTGGGAGTGGGGTCTACGGCCCCAGTGGGGCTCCTTTCATCCATCTCTGCAGAAGACTGCAAGGTCGAGAAACAGAGATGTGCACCATTTTCTGGTTTTGGAAGGTCTCTCTCCAAAGTCTCCATGAGACAAAACCCTCTAGATCCTTTCAGGACCTGTTAGAAGAGTACCTCCCTTTGACAAAACCTCTCCTGACTCCCCCTAACTCTCTTTGTTCTCTAGCTACTTTCACTGCATCAGTGAGCATAGAGCAAAGAGGGAGACAGGGTTAGGAGCAACGCATGCTGGGCTCTGCCACAGTGTGTCAACTTGTAATAGTCACTTAATTTTAGTAGGCTCCTGGTATCCAATCTATAAATGAGTGACTTGTAGAAATCAATGTTCCTTAAAGCATAGTATGCAATTTCAGGTGGCATATAGGTATACATTAATTATTCTGACATACCGATTGTGATGTACTATATTAGAAAAATATTAGAATCTCAGACTTGTGACATCAAGGATATCATTGTCAAAGCATGGATAGATTTATTCAAATAAAAATATAAGGTAAATAACAGTGTGAGTGGTGCAAGGAAATTGCAAAATCGTGAGGATATACACAAGTGACTGAAGTCTGGGAAAAAGTGGCCTGGAGGGGGATGGGGAATTATGCTAATGGGTACAGAGTTTCTTTTGGGAGTAACGAAAATGTTCTGGAATTAGGTAGTGATGGCGCCATGATTCTGTGAATATACTGAAAACCACTAAATCCTAGAGTTTGAAAAGGTGAACTTTATGGTGTGTGAATTAGATCTTGGTAAGACCATTTGTTACATAAAATAAAGTGGCTGGAAAACCTGTGCAAGTCTTTCCCTCTTCTGGTCACATGTATGTGTAACTCTCTCCAAGCAGCTGCTCATAGAGGCTGGCTTGTTTTTTTTTTAAAGATTTATTTATTTGACAGAGAAAGACAGCAAGAGAGGGAACACAAGCAGGAGGAGTGGGAGAGGGAGAAGCAGGCTTCCTGCCGAGCAGGGAGCCGGATGTGGGGCTCGATCCCAGAACCCTGGGATCATGACCCGAGCCAAAGGCAGACGCTTAACGACTGAGCCACCCAGGCGCCCCGAGGCTGGCTTGTTTTAATTGCAGATTATGTATATGCTCTACCTTTCCAATGAGACTCTAAGTTTCCTAATGATATCATCAGGAAACCATCAGGAAGAGCATCAGATTTTCTACTCCCCCAAGTTTTGGAATAATGTCTAGGTACTCAACAAATATTTGCTAAACTAAATGGAAATATCAGGGGAAGTGTGGAATATGGAAGGGGCATAAAACAAATCATTTTAACTTCTAACTTTTTAGGAAACTAAGAATCACTAAATATGAAAAATAAATAAGGATCCCAGAATATTTTACTCTGGAAATATCTATATCTATTTAAATATCTGAGTCTATATGAAAATACCCTAGTTGTTCTGAAATCTGCTAAGTTATTGAAATTAGTCAAAAAACCTGGATAACCTTCATCTTTTGTGGCTTTTGCCATTTTATTTGTTTAATAATTCGACTTCCACAGAGAAGCAAGTGAATAGTTTTATATTCCTACACTGATTTCTCAGCTTAGAAATGGCTTTAGCAGCTGAGACTGATTTCCTTGCTGGAATGTCCTATTAGGACCCAGTGGAAAACTGAAATACTACACTATTGTGTTAGCCAGGGGGGCAATATGATTAGAAACTGAATATGGTAATAGAAATGGAACATGACAGCTTTGCAGGTTAAGTGATTTTGAAACTGAAGCTTAAAAGGACAAAGATCTCCCTAGGGCACACAGTGCTGTATAATTCAATGTGGAGTAATGAAGAGCTTGAGAACCTCAATTTCCCTATTTGCTACCTATTTTCTTTTCTTTCTTTTTTTTTTTTTTAAAGATTTATTTATTTATTTTAGAGAGCATGAGAGACAGCATGTGGGCCGGGAGGGCGGGGGAAGGGGCAGAGGGAGAAGGAGAGAAAGTTTTAAGCAGAATCTGCATTCAGCGCGGAGTCCGATGTGGGGCTCGATTTCAGACCCTGAGATCACAACCTGAGCTGAAACCAAGAGTCAGATGCTTAACCAACTGTGCTACCCAGGTGCCCCTTGCTACCTATTTTCAAAGAAGCAGAGGCACCCTTAATCCCCTATACAGTTTACTCCGTCTCTCCGAGACCTTACTGGAAATGTGCAGAAAAATTCAAACCATCTTAGAAGTACAAGTGATTAAAACTTCCATGGGATTTGTATTCATTTTTCCCATGTCATTTAAAAAAAAAATCAAAATGAGTTACAGGATCATATGTCGATTGTATCTCAATAAAAACCAGGAAAAAAAGTTATAGGAGATTCTAACTCCTTTTTGTGCCATTGTTCAATAGGATGGTGTAAGCGTAAACTGTGAGAGCCAGTAGGAAGATTCCAAATCTCTAGACGTTTTTACTAGCATATATCTTCTTTGTGACTGTCTCCTGAGCACCTGGCATATTCTAGCACACAGCAGTAGTTGCTCAATGGATGCACGTGGAGGGAGTACACGGACTCACATCCTATCAGAAACAAGCTACACTGACAGTCGTACTCACCTCAGTTTCCTGCAGGCGGTGTCCGATGAGGCTTAGGGACTCTCCCAGCAGCTGTAAATGAGCAGCGACATCAATGGGCTCTGTCTCAGGGGCTTTGGCTGGAGAGGACGGCAACAGCACGGTAGTGGGCGGGGATTTTTTTTGGGGTGACAGTACTCCTGCAGAGGAAGCTGAGAACAGATGAAATAGAGAGATAAAGCTTGCCTATGGCCTGGAACACCACAAAAATGTTCTTCCCGCTTTTTCCCCCTTTTATGAGCTATACCAGGCATTAGCAAAACTATGGACTGTGGGCCATATCTGGCCCATGACTTGTTTTTGTATAGCCCGTGAGCTAAGAATGGTTTTACATTTTTATTTTTTATTTTTCTTTTTTAAATATTTCATTCATTTATTTGACAGAGAGAGAGAGAGAGCACAAGCAGGCAGAGAGGCAGGCAGAGAGAGAGAGGGAGAAGCAGGCTCTCCGCTGAGCAGGGAGCCCGATGCGGGACTCGACCCCAGGACCCTGGGATCATGACCTGAGCCGAAGGCAGATGCTTTAACCAACTGAGCCACCCAGGCACTCCTGGCTTTATATTTTTATTTATTTTATTTTATTATTTTTTAAAGATTTTATTTATTTATTTGACAGAGAGAGAGAAAGCGAGAGCAGGAACACAAGCAGGGGGAGTGGGAGAGGGAGAAGCAGGCTTCCTGCCGAGCAGGGAGCCCGATGTGGGACTCGATCCCAGGACCCTGGGATCATATCCTGAGCCGAAGGCAGACGCTTAACGACTGAGCCACCCAGGCGCCCCGGCTTTATATTTTTAAATGGTTGTAAAAAAAAAAATAAAGAATATGTGACACAGAGTGCAGTATGGACCACAAGAACTAAAGTATTTACTCTGGCCCTTTACAGAAAGTTTGCTGACTTCTGATTTACATTTTCTAAATTTTTTTTTGCAACCTCGAATATTCGGTAATAACATCTGGGTATCAAGATCCGCTTCTGAACAGACTGTTCTCCCGATTCCTAGTAAGGAACAAGATTCACAACGCTCTAGGGAAGAGAGGGTCGCAGTCACTACCTTTCACTTTCACGGGAACTTCTGAGCAGGATGCTTTTCTTTTCACAGTTGTAGCTTCTGCTTTGTTCTGTTTGTGTTGCAGATACTGAGCTTTTTGCTTCCAAATCTGCAGTCAGATCAGGACCAAACAAATTATGATAAATGAAACGACAAGACATAAAAGGGAAAGCAGTTATGGGAGAGGAGAGTGAAGGAAAAAAAGGGAAGCCTGGAGGGGGGAGGGCAGGGGCTGGACAGCAACTTAGAAGCTGAAGGTTACTGAACAGGCAGGCCTCAGATGCTGACTACCGTGATATCTTAGTGGAGACTCTAAACGTTCCTCTGTGCTAACAGGCAGGTCTCGGCATGGATTTTGAGATCACTCGAAGGTCGAAATGTAAAATCATGGGGTAAACATGTGGCTCAGTACGCTGTCCATGGGGTTCAAACAGTTCTTTTGACCTGCTGATTGGCAACGCCAATCGCAGGATGACAATGACACGGAAATGGGAACAAAAAATAACCTAACCTGGGTGACAAATATTTTCGTTTCACCCAGATGAATTCCCAGACCACCTTCACATCACCTGATTGGAGAGTGACTGGGAATGATTCCGATAGGATTAGTTACCATTGCCTTCCTGGTTTGTTGATAGTGGGGTACATTATTTGGTAACAGCCGATGAGGATGATGACCTGCAACCAGCTCACCTAGTGAGTACAGCCCGTACTTTTATGGTTGGCAGTAATCAGGAGGCAGGTGACCTTTCTCCATTCTCAGATCTGGTCTCACCAGTTGCTGTTTGCAGGAAAGGGCTGATTTTAGATTCTCTTTTCACCCTTAATCACTGCCCAAGTTAGGTCGTCTTTTGGCTCAAATGTAAGGTTGTGGAAAATAACTAGATGAGGCTAGAAAAGATAGCCTTCCTGTAGCTGAATCCTCACTAGAGTAAACTGGCACCAGCCAGTGTTAACGCCCTCTGCAAAACCATTTTCTATCGATTTGTGATTTTTTTTCCCCCCCGCTGTTTTCACTGTTGGCTGGATGGGCTATAGGAGAATGACACATTTTGGAAGGCATAAAGCAATGAAAACTGTGTTCGTAAGGAAGTGTACTCACCAGTTTGTCCTTTTCTGGCAATTGCTTCCACACCTCAGCCAGTTTTTTACTAAGTTCCCCAAAATCTGGCATAAAAGAGTAAAAAAACATAACACAGTAAAGGCTTGACTATAAACCAAACAGAATATTGATAAGAGCAAAAACTAGAAAAAGGATTTTCCACTCAGATTTAAATAGCACAAGGTTCTTTCAGAAAACCAAACTAAAACCCCATCACTTTTCTTGATTCTTTTCTCTAGGGAGGGAAGGGGCTATTTTAGTGGTCATGAGACAGGCTCAAATTCTCACACATCTATTCTCCAGGGATTTATTATCCCTTAAACATCTTTCTGGTGTCTTTTAATTTGATCTCATTTTACAGAGCTTATCAACTTAGGTTAAAGAAAACATGTTCTGTAAAATTTGATAAAAGCTGTTAGATTTTTACCGAATTTTGAGAGCACAGAACCAAAGAATTTCCCTCGAGCAGTCCTCTAGATGCGCAATGTTGCCCTTCCATTTGTACGGCAAGGTCATGCTTTATAAAGCACTCAGATCTTTTATGGTACTTCATGGTGCCTCACAACAACCTTGATGTGCAGGTTGGGAAGTTATCGTACACATTAGGCAAATGAGATTTGTTGAGGTGAAGTGACTTGTCAAGGTCTGTGGCGGAGTGTTTTTCTCACCTCACTAACTTCTGACACAGAGACAAATATGAGCAATATAAGTCCTCTTGCTGTAACTCACACCCAAGGGCCAGATTAAGGAAAAGGTCAGCTGTAGGATCTTAGAAACAAACAACCAAGGATTTATGTGCTACGCTTCAGAACATTTAATTTTACTCAGTTTCCCATTTTATCAGTTTAAGAGATATAAACAGAAAGCTTATCTCTTTTATGGATGGGGTGGACGAAGACAAAATCTAAAGTGACTTCAGAACCGAGGGGAAAAATGAGATGTGTTTTATAAAATAGGAAGAAGTTGCCTGCTGATTGGCTGAATTAACTGCACTGCTGCAGAGATACAAATGGAAAGTAACAAAACTGAAGATCGCAAATGTTCTTACCTATACCTGGATGGTCAGCCACGATGGTTACGCGATACTCTTTACAGAACACCTGGTAGGCTGACATGTTCTTCTTTTTTGGCTAGTGTGACAAAAATAGAACAGGGTAAGACTTCATTAGAACACAAGTCGGGTAACCCTGAATCCATGGTTACAAAACAGAAAAGAGACCTATACTTTTTCATCAAGGGAAGAGTTCTACACCCCTAACCAGCTTCTTAAACAGGATAATTTTTAATTATATTTCATTTGTAATTATATTTACTTAATAAAATCACATGCTAAATGATTTTTAGATTTTTCAAGTTGCTGCAACTACTTGATAATTACTTGGAAAGCCATTCATTCTTCCTACATACAATCCCATGTTACATGTTTCTTTGAGAACTACATGCTGAGAAAACCTTATACCCTCTCCTGGGTTATTTTTCTTGTCTTTGAAAAGAAGAACCATGTAATTTCCCTTTACTTTGGGACCAGAAAGCCAAGAGCCAAATCTATGGTTTGTTTTGTTCCTCTGGTTTTGATTTCTAGTCTTCTAAGTTTCCTGATCTTGCTTTTCCTGTTACTTGTAGTTTATCATTATTTTATTACTCATATTCTTGTGGTCCAATGTGAGAAGTAAATAACTAACTGAAGACAATTCTTTGGTAGTCAGTGTAAGATGATCCTCTCTCACTTCAACAAACTGCTTTGCTACCTGAAGCATGTTTATTCTTCACTGTATTATGACACCTCCACAAGCAGGAAGGGAAGAGTGACAGGATTTAGCAAGGCAATATAGCAAAATGGAAAGAGCCTGGGCTTTGGATGCCACAAGATCTAGGTTAGAATCCTGACCACACTACTTATTAGCAACACAAACTGCTTCATTTCCCTGAGCTTTAGTTTCCTGGTAAGTGAAACGTGGATAATACCATTTAACCCAGAGGTGGGAATTAATCAAACAGTATCTGGCACTTCAGTAGGTACTTGGTAACATTATTACAGTATTATTTCTCTGATAGGCAGAATTCCAAGATGGCTCCCAAGATTTCCGCCCCCTGGTGTACACACCCTGCATAATGCCCTCCCGGTGAGTGTGGGCAGGACTGGTGAATATGGTGGGATATCACTCCCGTGATTGTTGTTATATGGCAAAAGGGACTTTGCAGATGTAGTTAAGGTCCCCAGTGAGTTGACCTTTTTTCTTTTTTTAAGATTTAATTAATTAATTAATTAGTTAATTAATTTGAGAGAGAGAGAGAGCATGCACGCATGTGAGTGGGCAGGGGAAGGGAGAGGGAGAGGGAGGGAGAATCTTAAGCAGACTCCGCACTGAGTGCAGAGCCTGATGTGGGGCTCCATCTCACGACCCTGAGATCATGACCTGAGCCAAAATCAAGAGTTGGATGCTTAACCGACTGGGCCACCCAGGCACCCCACGTCCCCAGAGAGTTGAATGTGAGTTAATCAAAAGGGAGAGCATCCTGAGTAAGCCTGACTTATCCTGGTAAGTCAGATGAGCCCCTGAAAGAGATGAGACACAACAGCAGACACCCTCCTGCTGGCCTTGAACTTGAGGAAAACAGTTGCCAAGAGTTCTACAACTACAAGGAACCGAATGCTGCTGACAGCCTGAAGAAGACCTCTCGCCTCACAAGAGAACCCTACTCTGGCCAACACCTTGATACAGTCTTGTAAGAGTCCAAGCAGAGAACCCAGTTGAGCCCTGCCTGGACTTCTGATCTACAGAGCCGTGAGATAATAATGGATGTTGTTTTGAACTACCAAATTTGTGGTAATTTGTTAGGCTACAATGGAAAACTACTGTGAGTTCTTTTCTATTCCCTCCAAAAAGCCAATACAAGCCTTTTTTTTTTTTTTTTTAATTTAAATAAGGAATGCTGGTGAAGGATAATAGGGTAAAATCATTTGACCTCAACCAGATAAAGAAAAGAGCAGCAAGGCCTTTACTTTAACCATTTCATCTAAATAGTGAAGGTCCTATTTTTGGTGTTCTGGTGAAGCCAGTCCTGTTTTGAGATGCTACAGAAGTGAGTTCTGGGTGCTGCATCTTTGTTATTAATTTAGGAGCAGCTGCATATCCACAAATGTTCTAAGGGTTCTAACTAAGGTTTGATTATTTCAAATCCCCTTTATTGGGCCCCAGATACAATGGAGTGGCGCTGCACAGACGGGAGTTCATGTAAGTTCCACATTTGGCCATTTGCGAGAGAGAGGGATGGATTGATTAGTCTGGGTGATTCCACGAACCTATTTTTTGGAGGTAGTGTGACAAACAGCATAAATCTGCTTTCCCTAGATAGTTCCTATAGGTCTCTCTTAGTGTGTGCAACTCACTACTCAAATGTGATTCTGATATTTGTAGTTAACATAATTTAAAAAATAATTATTATGGCTCCTGAACCTACGCCAATGACTTCACCTGGTGCTAAGAAGAAACCAGCTGCACTGGGCTGACATTCTGTCGGACTCAGAGTCTGTCAGCCTTCGTTGTGAAGCCGGCCTTCCTAAGGGATTTTCAGGGAAACTTGGACTACTTAAAATCCTCACCTTATGTGCTGATCTTAGAACCTAACCACTGTGCAAAATGCAACTCCCCTCTGTGGACTGAAAGTTGGGAATTCAAACTGAAGGGTTCAACTTTCTCCAGGGCACAGTGATTTTTCTAAATGTAGTTTAGTAGTTAGAAATATACAAATAATGGATGATCTCTTTGCATATAAAACATTTCTACATGATTCCAAAGACAAGGCCCGTAATTCCACTCTAGACTTTCTAATGCAAGGAAACACACAGTATTGCAAGTGAATCACAGTGGTTACATCTGGAGTAACAGGACTCCCCTTAATACAAAGGTAATATTTCAAAAACTTGGATACTTTATTATTAGTAGCAAATGACTGCCAACAAATCCACTTACTAAGTGTGACTCACAATGTTGTAATTGTGCAGCCAGAAGCTCCTTTTAAGTGTTTGATGACATATACCACAATATCAAGACCGTTCAAAGAGTAACTTCTTAATAATGCTCTTTATAAAGCAGTCATGCTTAAGTCTTGGAAAATAGAACTCTTTGACAATCTGATGAAAATCCCTCTTCAAGCCCACTCAAAACTCTAGTCTAAGAACATTTTTTAAAGGATAAAACATCTGGGGCCTAAGGCAAAACATAACTTGTAAATCTTAAAAATAAAACTTGGCTTGGGGCATCTGGCTGGCTGGCTCAGTTGGTTAAGACTCTTGGTTTTGGCTCAGGTTATGATCTCAGGGTCATGATACTGAGCCCTGTGTTGGGCTCCATGCTCAGTGCAGAGTCTGCTCGAGATTCTCTCTCCCTCCCCCACCTCATGGCCACGCCCACAAGCTGTCTCTTGCTCTAAAATAAATAAATAAATAAAACCTTAAAACAAAAACAAAAACAAGGGGTTCCTGGGTGGCTCAGTTGGTTAAGCATCCAATTCTTGATTTCAGCTCAGATCATGAACTCAAGAGGGTCGTAAGACTGAGCCACGCATAGGGCTCCACACCTGGTGTGGAGCCTGCTTAAGATTCTTCCTCTCCCGGGCGCCTGGGTGGCTCAGTTGGTTAAGCAACTGCCTTCGGCTCAGGTCATGATCCTGGACTCCCGGGATCGAGTCCCGCATCGGGCTCCCTGCTCGGCGGGGAGTCTGCTTCTCCCTCTGACCCTCCCCCCTCTCATGCTCTCTCTATCTCATTCTCTCTAATAAATAAATAAAAAATCTTTAAAAAAAAAAATCTTCCTCTCCCTCTGCACACCCCCCCAATAAAACAAAAAGAAAACAAAAAAACCCCACAAAAAACTGGCTTTCTTCTGCTGATGACAAGAATCCAATTGCCTCATTGATATTAATACTATGTAGGAGATGCTGTATAAAAGCATTATCTGTAGAAATTCATTTAAACCTTATAATAACCCTATGAGGTAAATTTCATTAGTAGTGCCATTTTATCTTTCAAACTTAGAAATTTTTTTTTTTAAAGATTTTGTTTATTTATTTGACAGAGAGAGACACAGCGAGAGAGAGAACACAAGCAGGGGGAGTGGGAGAGGGAGAAGCAGACTTCCCGCAGAGCAGGGAGCCTGATGTGGGGCTTGATCCCAGGACCCTGGGATCATGACCTGAGCCGAAGGCAGACGCTTAACGACTGAGCCACCCAGGCACCCCTCAAACTTATACATTTTTTAAAGTAACCTTTCTGCCCAACATGGGGCTCAAACTCACAACCCAGAGATCAAGAATTGTATGCTCTACTGACTGAGCCAGTCAGGCGCCCCATTACTGCCATTTTAAAGACGAGGCAACTGAGCTCCAGAGTTGTATGTATTAGGAGTGGCAGGGCTAGCATCTGAACGCAGGCGGTCTGGCTTCAGAGCCCGTACCTGTAACCATGATATCATCTGATGTTCTTCTGAACTAACCTGACTGAGATCCCTAAATCTGATCTGGCTAAAGGAAAGGGTACCAGAGAAGTAAGGTTTTCACACCGAAGCTTTTATTTGAACCATTCTGAATGGAAATCTTTCTAAAACATACTCTATACTTCTGTTATCTCTCATAATACACCACTGAATATAATTTAAACAACCTTTCTGTACAGTGGAAAGTGCACAGATCGTGCAATCACAAAAACCTGGGTTCAGATTCCTGCTCTGCCCCTGAAACAGGAGGGTGCCCTGGGCAGGTTCTTTCACTTTTTCTTTTTTTTTTTCTTAAAGATTTTATTTATTTGAGAGAGAGAGAATGAGAGACAGAGAGCACGAGAGGGAAGAGGGCAGAGGGAGCAGCAGACCCCCCGCTGAGCAGGGAGCCCGATGTGGGACTCGATCCCGGGACTCCAGGATCATGACCTGAGCCGAAGGCAGTCGCTTAACCAACTGAGCCACCCAGGCGCCCCTCTTTCACTTTTTCGAGCTCATTTCTGTGAAATGGAGATGATACTGGCTTCACCTCATTGGGTTCCTATGAAAATTCACTGATGTACCACAGATAAAACACTTAGGGCAGTGCTTAGAACATATTGCAAACCATAGATATAGCCGTTCTTGTCGTAATGTACTAATTGTGACTCAGCTCCACAACCCTTTCCTAGAAGGCAGGCCTGCAGCAACTCTTCCCGCCTTTACGTGCTCACTCTAACCTTCTGCCGGCTTTACTTCAGTCGCTTGGACTTCCTGTGGTTCCCTGAACATCCTTTGCCTTCTGGCATCTCAGTACCTTCACACACACCTTTCATTCCTCAAATGAAATAACTACTCTTCATTTCTACCCGATAGTTCCTATTTGGCCCTAAGATTCGGTTCAGATGATATGGCCCGCCTGAGGAAACCTCTGACAACCCAGGATTCCCTTGTACTCCCTCGGCACTCCGCACATGCCTGCGCTGAGGCTCGACTCACTGAAATACTTTCTGACCTCTCTTCCTACACCCAGAGTGCTCTTTGAGTTGACAGGATGCTGGCTGGCACGGCATCTTACTCATCTTTAATCCACAGCACCTGGCCAGTGCCCAGCACAACTTAAGTGCAGAAGAAATATGCACTAGCTGGATAACAAAGTCTCAGAATTGTGTGTGAAAAGGGCAGAGTGTGAATCCATAGGCTGGGTGCTAGTTCGCTCTTCTACGAAGAACAGAACAGGGGCAGGGAGGTCACGTGACTCATCTCTGGCCAGCATTCCTTTCCCCAGCGCCCAGGAAGCGCTCATAAGAGCTGCAGGAAACTTGTTTTTGCTTCTTGCAGACCCTGTTTTCTTTCTAGATCTTCACGGTTGTCCAAGCAGGTGAGATAACTGCAGAGTCTGCTTCCTACAAGGTAGGTGTTATATTATAAAGCAAGACAAAACCATAAAAGCATAGTCTCCTTGCTTGCTCTAATACGCAAAATGACCAGATGAGAAAAAGGCTTTAAAAAGATGTTTTCAAGCATACTTTATGCTTTTGAAGAACTTGGGATAAAAAACAGTAATTGTAACCACGGCTATTTATGGGGCCAGGCCCTGTGTGGAGCATGTTCCGTGTATCTGCTATTAATCTAAAACAACTGTGTTTTACAAGTGAGCTGTGAGGAAGCATCACCAAAGAACAAAGCTGGTAGCAGCAGACTAGAACAAGGACCGAGTTGGTGGTACCTGAGCCCAAGCTGTCTGCACTTCATCATACTCTGCCTCTTCGACTTAGAAACAATGTCTGTATGTCTCAGTGGTACGGATCTCAGACACTAGCACATGGCGTCGGTTTCCTTTGACCCAGAACCTACTTTTAGCTTTGACGAAGACACATGGCACTGGACGACCATCTCTCGAAGTTTTAGAAGGCCATGTGGTATAGCTGAAAGACTATGGGAGTGGGGTTCAAGAAACCTCTATTAAAATTCCAGCTCTGTGTCTTTTCTTCTCAGCTTCTTCCTCTGTCAAATGGGGCTATTGATACCTATCAGTGAAGACTGTTAGAGATGCCAAATGCCTAGGATGTCATATGCCTTAGACACAGAGCAGGCACACATTAGATGGCAGCTACTAACTTTTACCATTTATCGCTATTGTCACTCAACTTTGGTTTTACCAGAGGGAGAATGTAATACCATCACAAGTGTAGCTATAGCTGAGACTTCAGGGTATCACTTGATCAACAACAATGTCTGAGTGTGCCAGATACCAGGCCACCTGGCTGGCCTCAGCTTGCTTAGAGGAAACATGAACGTTCTGGAAACATATAGATAATTGGAGGCATGCCTCTGAAGTGGCAACATCACAGATACTATTTTGAGTAGTAGTGAATGGGCTTTTATTGATTTAGTAAAACCCAAAGTAAGGTATCTTTGCAATATTACTGGATCCTGCTCCTCCAATACAGATAAAGACTCCCACGCCACTGGGATGATCTTAAAGGGGACATCATCAAGGTATTACCAGCTGATTGCTCTACTCCTTCTCAGAAAGCAGGATTCAACAACGAACCAACACACAAGCAAAAAAATAAAACCACAAAAAGCCCCTCCCCAAACAAAACTCAGCACTGAGAGCATTACCTTTCCCCAGAGACAGAGCCCAGTCCCCTCGTCTGTATAAAGTCTCCAGTGAGAACTTCCGCCCCTGCTGCCTCCACTTCTCACTCCTGCATGGACTCGGCCAGGCTGGTTCCCATTCTCCCTGCTGCACTGGAGCTCCTCATCCTCTCTACTGGAGTCCAGTCTGTTCTCGAACCATCTGCTCCCTCACTTCTGTGACACTGGCCGCTCTCTGGTTTCTCCTCCCACACCACTGCACCCCCCTTCCTTCTCCGGTGCCCCAAGCTGCGCGCCCTACAGGATTCTGCTCTGGGCTCTCCTCCCTGGTCCCCGCTCACGGATTTCATCTGGTGCAAAGGAACACTCCAGCTCTCACCCCAGTTCCAACTGCTCTACTGAGTTCCAGGTCTTGCATTTCCATCGCTCTCTGGAACTTCTCCCGCGATGATGATTTTAACAACCAGCTTTTACCGGATGCTCATGAATGTGCAAAGCCAGAGTTCCTGAACTCAGCTGGGTGCCCATGTGGGTTTTCATGTGATACTGGCTTTTCACCACAGCCATTACAGCAGACCAGCATTGAAAAGACATGGCATTATCGAAAGGAGTGGAACAGGATAAGATGTTGCAACCATGAAGTACCTTGAGCTAGTGGTTCCTAAGGTGTCTGACTGATGCCACATACCGCTGTTTCTCTTGAAAATATATTTAAAATATCCAGTGGTGCCCCTGTGAGTTGGCTGTGGCCGCAGAGGGCCTTGGCACACTGTGGCCCTAAATAAACCCTTTTACATCTATTATCACCTCATTTAACCCTTAACAACCCCATCAGGTAGGCCTGTCGTCATCCACACTTTCTTTCTTTCTTTTTTTTTTAAAGACTTTATTTATTTATTTGAGAGAGAGAATGAGAGACAGCACAAGAGGGAAGAGGGTCAGAGGGAGAAGTAGACCCCCCGCTGAGCAGGGAGCCCGATGCGGGACTCGATCCCAGGACTCCAGGATCATGACCTGAGCTGAAGGCAGTCGCTTAACCAACTGAGCCACCCAGCCGCCCCACACTTTCTAGATGGAGAACTTAAGCAACTTGCCCAACAGCACATGGTTTGTGACTGGCACAGCCAGGATTTGAACTCAAGTGGTTTGGCTCCCCAGCCCACACACTTAACCTGAGAGATGCTGAATCTCCTGACACGTGTATCTTAAAATCTAACCTGACTTATCTTCTCCGAAACCAGCCATCCTTCTTGCTTGTCTATTTTTGTTCCAGTCCTGGTCATAGGACCCAAAGTAGAAAGGGCACACAGAGGCTTTCAGCGTTCCTACCAGTTGGCTTTCCCATCTCTGCTCACTGTAGTTGGAGGAACGCTATTCCTGAAGCCTTCCCTTCTATCTTTTGGTGGACTTTTAGATAGTTCTTTTTTACTGAAATAAAACCAAGGGAAGGATTTTTTTTTTTTTTTAAACTCCACAGGATGGGGCACCTAGGTGGCTCAGTTGGTTAAGTGTTCGACTCTTGATTTTGGCTCAGGTCATGATCTCAGGGTCATGAGATTGAGCCCTGCATTGGGCTCCGCGCTGGGCATGAAGCCTGCTTGAGATTCTCGCTCTCGCTCTGCACCAACCCCCAACCCCTGCTTGCACATATGCGCTTGTGCCCTCTCTAAAAAAACCCCCAAAACCAAAAAACAAACGCCACAGGAAATTTTTATGTATAGGTCAGGTTTTAAGAAACATGGTATATGTTCCATAAATACTTGCTGGATAAATAAATGATTACATTCCAAGTATGACTACCTCAAGTTTGGACAGTCATGATCAAATACTGATTCCTAGTAAAATTTTCGCTATAAATCAAAGTATCTTTTTTTTTTACTAGCAATTGCTAGCTACATGGGGGAATTATAAATAAGTCCTACACTGGAGGAGATTATAATTTTATTTTCCAAGGCACCCAGGTTCAAAACCTTAAGCCATTTTTTTAAAAGATTTTATTTATTTATTTGAGACAGAAAGAGAGAGAGCGCATACAAGCGGGGAGGAGTGGCAGAGGGAGAAGGAGAAGCAGGCTCCTTGCTGAGCAGGTAGCCCGATGCGGGGCTCGATCCCATCTGGGGATCACAACCTGAGCTGAAGGCAGACGCTCAACTGATGAGCCACCCAGGTGCCCCTTTAAGGGCCATTTTTATACTCATTTATGCTTCTGCTTTCCCAGACCTAAGCCCTACTGCCAGATCTTGTCAGTTTTTCCTTCAGAGCCTCTCCTGAATGTCTCTTCAGCTGTTTCCATGAGGCTTTTATAGTATTCAAAACCTCAGACTGTAATAAGCTCCTGGGTGGTCTGTTACAATCTCTCCTCAGTCTCACCCATCCGCTGCAGTGCTATCATTTTCTTCTTAAACGATCACTGAAAGCACATCTACTAAGTCCTGCTCATAAGCCCAGAGTGCCTGCTGCCAAAGCCTTAATTCAAGATTCTTTGCAATTTGCACCTGACCTACCTGTTCAATACTTATGTTTGCATCCATATATTCATTCATTTGACATCTATGACAAAATGCCAACCAAGGACATTGAGGAGTTGAAGATAATAGTAAGGTGACTAAAACAGTCCCTAAGGAGCTTATAGTCTTTAATAGAGGAAACGGAATATGCACAAAGAAAACTCCAACATAAGGGACAATAAGTGCAGTGACTTCCCATAGCAAGGTGTTATGGGAAGTCAGAAGTTAATTCTGACTGGAGGGTCAGGATGTTTTGGAAGAGGCGGCATTTGATTAGGTCTTGAAGGGAAGGCAGAGCTTCAGTAGATGAAGGAGAACAAAGAAGATCACTATAAAAAACAAGCAAAGGAAGAGGTAAGACTGTAAGGGCTAAGTTTGGTTTCCATACAGTGTGTGTAACGTAGACTAAGAGGTAGAGCTGAGAAGGGAGGTTTAGGGCTAAATCCCAGACAATTATGAATGCTTGACGAAGGGTTTGGACTTTGATATTTATTCATTCAACAAGTATTTATGGACTAACTATGACAGGCCAGACTGCGGGTTCAGTGCTAGGGATGAAGTGGAGAGCATGACAGACATGATTCTGGTCTTCTCAGAGCTTACGCTCTAACGTGAAGGAGGTAAGGATCCACTGAAGATGCTGAACCAGAGGACTGTCCACAACAAAGTCGTACTTAAGAACATTCTGGCATCAATGTATACTAATTACATTGGGGAAGAAACAGAAAGAAGGCCATTTATTACATTAAGTACAGGGAGGGATGAGGCCCAAGGTGGGGGAGTGGTAATGGAGGACATAAAGGCGTGGAAGTTATTAAGGAGGAAGAATATCAGGCTCAACACTTGAGTGGACATAGAGGAGAGGGCAAGCAGGGAAGAGGGAGATGTAAAAATGAGCTGTAAGACTGGGAAAAAATCAGAAGAGTGAGGACTGACTGGGAAGGGGTATGAGAATGCTATTTTGGATGATGGTGATGTCTATATCCTGACAGAGGTTTAGTCACACAGGTATGTGCAACTGTCAAAACTCACACAAATGGTAAACATGTGTACACTTGTGCATAAGTAAATTCTACCAAAAAAACCACAAAAAACAAAAAACAAACCCTGAAAACAAATACTGAACTTAAGTTAATGATATGTAAGCTGAAGTGTTTGGGGGTGAAGTGTATGATATCTATAATTCACTTCAAAATACATTATAAAAGATGGATTGATGGACGGACAGATGTGTGATAAAGCAAACAGCAAAACAGTAACGATAGAATCTCATTGGGTGGCATATGGTGTTCACTGTACGATTTCAAAGCTTTTTGTTTGAAAAATTTCATAATGAAGTGTTGAGAAAAATGATTATAAGCATACAGTTTTGAGTTTGGGTTGACTGGAAGGACATGGGGGACACAGAAGCAGATGGAGGAGGAGATGCAGGTTTGGGAGGCTGGATGATGAGCTTATTAATCAGTGACACATGGGTCTGAGGAATCCAAGGCATTAAGGTGGAAATATTTATCAGGCAGTTAGAAATGCAGGACTAGAGTTCATTTGTTCTGCTGTGCTACTTCCTAAACATCTTTCTGCCTTCTTGTATTCCCTTCCAGTGAAATCCTTTTTCTTTGGTAAGCTTTCTCTGACTACCCTGTCCTCCTGCATTCAACACTGTAAGATTAGTTCATGGCATTATCATACATTAATAGAATGGAAGTTCTCCGGATAAACAGAATCTTACACAGAATATATATGATCTCATGAAGCAATTTTCAAATAAATAAATGAATAAAACCTGACCTAGTATTTGACTATCCAGTTCTTTATGCTCACACTCATTCTCGGCTCAGAAGGTACAGTTTTGTTTTTAATTTCTGAGATATACATACTTAAAGGGCACTCTTTGGGGTGCCTGGGGGGCTCAGTCAGTGAAGTGTCTGCCTCTTGGTCTTGGCTTAGGTCATGATTTCAGGGTTGTTGAAATCGAGCCCCTCGCCAGTCAGACAGAGCACCAGAGCCTGCTTAGAGTTTCTCTCTCCTCCTCCCTCTACCCCGTGTGTGCACGGGCACACACATACGTGCCCACTCTCTCTCAAATAAATAAATCTTAAAAAAAAGGCACTCTTTGTAGTGGGAAACATGACTTGAACCTCAATTACAGACTGAAGTGAAACCGCCATTCCCAAATTCTTAGTACACTTGACTTTCTCCTTCTTAGTAGCGCCTCTTTCAGACTTTATCTGACATTTCCTTTTGCAGAACTCTAAACATGGGAAGAAAATGGTTGTCCTTAGGTGGTGAAACTAACCTTTTTGACCTTTTTCTTTCCATGACTCTGAATTTCTAAATTTCTATAAAATTAATGTATTACTTTGATAGCAGGGGGGGAAAAAGCTTTTTACAGAAAACCTTTAATGACATAGTCGTCAGCCCCTAAAGTACAAACTACTAGAAGATTTCTCGAGTTGCAGGAAAAGAAGTTAAACTAAGGTGGCTGATTTCTCCCTCCTACCTCCTCAGCAATCAGCATGCTCCCTAAGGTCAGGAGCTATGTCCTCCTCAGCTCTGCACCTCTCTCCACCCACTGGAGCACTGGACCCAGCAAACAGTAAGCACTCACATAGTGAAAGAACACACATTTAACATTAAAAATACCAGAAAGTGGCCCACGAAGGGTAGTGGAAAGCCATTAGCTTATCCCATGAACTTGGTCATTATTTTCCTAATTTTGAAGATCTGTTTCTCAGAAGGAATTCAGAATACCTCTTCATCTCTCTCAATTGCCCCAGGCAGACAGTGCTGCTCAGTGAAAGAAACCAGGTTTGGATCCTGTGAATTCCAAGTTCAACAGTATCCCTAAGCCTACGCGTGGCACGATGGGAGAACAACTCTATTAAGAAAACCAAGGAAAAATTAAGATTGCTCCTGTTTTTGCACCAGAGAGACTTGGCCACTGGCCATATTTTACCTCCTGTCATCCCATCAGATTGGCCTCACCACGCTCCCTGCCGTTCACCTCGGCTGCCTAATTCCAAGTCTGCTTACTACTATCGTCTCTTACCACCACACTTTAAAAAAATGGTTTACCTTTTCTCCTCTGTCTCTTTCTCTATCTTTCTCCTCTTTTTTCTTTTTTTTTTCACTATGCCCATCTGTGTGGAGGCCGGGCAGTGGCTGGGGAGGGGCAGTGGCTCCAGTGTGGGGGACGCTGGGAGGAGGGCCAGGTGCCACTGCGACCTCTCCCACGGCGGTAGCTGCAAGGCCTGAACTTCTCTTGGACTTGGAGTGCCGCTTCTCTTTATGCTTCTCCTTGTCCTTCTTCTTTTTGCTCTTCTTGGACTTCTTTTTCTTCTTGATTTCCCGGTAAGAGTCGTCGATGACTAACTCCCCAGCCTCTAGCTCCCCACCAGAGGACGAGTCCGATTCTACTAGAATAGGTTCAAGTCCTGAAAGATCAAGGTTAGCACTGTGGGATTCTGGGAACTGGGAGCCATCCGCCCCACAGGCTTCGGGGCCGGGAGAGGAATGTGGGTCTGAGGAGGACTTGTGCTTCTTCCGGGCTGTTTTCAGAAAGCTCTGTAACTCGTGTCCTAGGAATAAAGCACCTTGCTCATCCCGAGCTGATTTCTTAGAGGATTTTTTCACAGTCGCTTGCTGAGAGGGGTACTGAAAAGGCTCCTCATCAACCGAGCTGCTTCCCTTCTCCTTTGGTGAGAGAATCAGTTTCATCTTTAAGCCATCGGGCTCGCGGAGGGTCAGTGTCTCTGTGTTCACATAGAGCGGTTTCATTTTTTTTGATTTGTGGGAACCACCATCCTCCAGGGACAGCTCCCCACTGCTTCCGCTTACTTTCTTCCTGTGGTGTTCCTTTTTACTCTCTGAATGACTTGAAGAACTAGAGGATTTCTCCCCCATCTTTTTGGAGGGCTTGGAGCCTGTTGCCAGCGGGGAAGTGATGGCTTTCAACAGGTCCATGGCTGTATCGGTAGACTGCGGGCTGGACTTTTTCTTTTTCTTCTGTGACGATTCCAAAGACGAAAGGTCTGGAAATAATCAAAAGAAGTAATGTCCAAACGACAAACCAACTTCCAACAAGTTTCCTCTCTCACCAAAAAACACTCAACTAAAATGAGGAAGAGGCTAAGAGAAATGATTTGAGGGGAGGCCCTTCCACTGATTCCTGATGACGCCCGTGTGCTTCTTGGCTCGGTAAATGCTGCCTGACCCTGGACACAGTTCTTGCCACTAAAGTTGCTTCTCTTCACTGAGTCTTCACAGTAACCAGAGAGGGTAGACCCAGAAGAACGGACTAAGTTGTGGGATTACGAGCAGTTACAATTTAGGTTACGCTGTAGACAGAGTGTCATTTGCTTCTGTGTTCAGGACAAGCCTATTCTAGTAAAGGGTTAGTCTCATCAGTTATGCGCATAAGAGAGGTAAGAAAAACTGGTCTTGTGAGTGGCTATGCACTGGACTGAGAAGTAACCCACAGGTGCAGGCCAGAGGGCCCAGGACTACATATGGCAAAAGGGATGCTAGGTAACAATGGGCAGAAGATAAGTGGATGATTGGGGGGAGAAGGAACCTGGTACCTGGTGTATCACAAATGAAGACTGTTCTTCTATGCTGAATCCTCCAAAATACCAGCCCTCCACCTCTCTCCTCCTTCACACTGGTTTATCGGCACTCAGAACAAGAACCACTGTCCTGTTAAATAGGCCACTGAGTCAGCAACATCTGGATCCCTTTCCCCTACCCCGACTCCAAGAACCAGTGATGTGTTCATCCCACCTGCTGCCCTTTCCCCTCCTTACCTCCATAGTAGTAATCATCAGAGGAGTGCTTCCTCTTCTTCTTGTGTGTGTCCGTCCCCAAGAAATAAAGCTCACTATCCTGGAATTGAAGAGGAAGAAGAATTGACCACTGAATAAGATGATGAGGCAAAAGCAGTTTGGAACCAATTTTGTTCTCTTATTTCTGACTTTGGAAAACAAAGTAAAACACGGGAAATATTAAAAATAGCGAACGATGTTTATTTTTTTAAAGTTTTAAAAATACGTTTCTTTCTTCAAGTACTAGGAAACAGGACGTGAGATGGTTAAAAACTTTCCTAATTCACATGTTTAGAATTTACCTTTAACTTCTTCTTGGAAGAGTTTCTGACCTGAGCAGCGATTTCTTCCTCTTCCCTTAAAAAATCTTTGTAAGAACGTTTCTTTTCTCGTTGGCTTCGGCCAGCGGCTAGTCCTGTATCCTCAGAGCTGTGATCACCATCAAAGCAATCTGAAAGCCAGGTTCGTTTGGGAAAGGGAAGGAGAAAGGCAAGTAAGTGACAACCAAATCACCACATATGTAATGCAACAGTCCCTCCATTTCCAAGTTAATCTAATGTTTCAATAAGTCCATTGGAATATAGGGCTAGATCCAGGGGGACAAGAGTATTTCTTGATGACCTGGCTGCAAATACAAGAACCAAACCTGAAGAAACAATGCTTCCACGCTATGCAAAGGCCCAGTGTGCATCCTCAGACATGGTTTCTTAGTTGTGATTTGGCAGGTGGACACAGACTTGCAGAGGTAAGGCTGAAAAGAATAAGGATTCACATGCTGTGCTGCTCTGTGGGAGTCCAAAATGTGATTCCTATCCCCAGACTCCTGCACACTGGAGCTGGCAAGGACCACGAGTGCTGCAGGGGATCACCCCAATAGACTACAAAGACTTATATTTCAGACTCTCATGTTGGAACCCTGTCCTGGTTTTCGCTTCCATGGGCCCAGTCTGGGGATGATGTGGAGGCTGAGTGTCATAATACTGCTCTAGGCCATCACTTGGGAGTCCAGGCTGTGATGGCCAGTCCTGGTCTCTATGTCCATGGGCTGCAAGGACTGAAGAGGAAACCCCCTTTAGAATGCTTCTCAGATTAAGGGGTCATACCTTCTTTCTTCACGGAGTCATCATAAGCCATGGCGGTCCTGCAGGGCCTTTGTGAATGTGTCACTGTGTCCAGGCTCCTTCCCGTCTACAGGACCAGGTCTGAGAAACAAAGAAGGAAAACCCTCCTGTAATGCGAAATCACTGTGGAGAAGCAACCTTCCAGATGGAAATGCGTAGTGATCCAAGGGCAGACTGGAAGGGCAGCAAGAAATAAAGGAGTGTCTTGTCACCTCCTCATTCTGTTTGTAAACATACTGGGGTTGAAACTGCAGGAAGTGTACTGGGCTTAATTTGATTTGATTTATGAGTTAGAATTGTGGTTTGGTGAAGTATATAAAATACCCCCATATAATAAAAAATATCTCAAAATTAATGAGAATTTCTGAAATGCCAACAGGACTGACAACACTGAGATGGTAAATACTGACATTAAGTCAGAGGGATAAGTTCAATCACAGTTACAAAATGCACAGATAAAGCAGGATGCAGAGGAAGACAGATTACAGCAAACATTCCAGACCATAAAATCCTACCATGTGGATCGGTGACAGGCTAAAATCTATTGTATTGCAGTTTAAACAGAAATGATAAGATTAAAGGGATATTAAAGAGATTTAGTGTAATTTTTTGGTATGCATTTTGTTTATATGAATTTGCTCAAAACCACAGAAGTGTAAAAGCAAGGACACTTCTTATATTGGTCACATGACAGCTTTCAAGGCTATCAGGCCTTTCTTAAAGACTAGGTGAAAATGAAGAATTATCATTTGTCCATTGGTGGTGAGTTTTTATGATTATTAAGATTTTCACTGATTTGAAGAATTACTGTAATTTAAATGTTCTAAATATTATTTTGTATTTGTTAAAAAAATTTTTTGGACATCCAAGTTTATGTCACTGACTTTGACAATGACAAGCCACAGATTGTACTCTAAGGTAAAGTTCTTCAAATACTTTAAGGACAGGCAATGTCACAAATCCTGTAGGAAGTCTTTGCAGGAAATTTAAGAATGACATTCTAAATATATTGAAAATGTTCTCATCCGGTTAGTGAAATGCTTACAAGGTGACTGGATTGGTTATTTATTTACATTTTATTTTACCTTCATCACTATATGGGGATTTAGAAATGCTGAAGGGCTCTTCAGTGAGACATTGCCAGTCCCTTCAGGTGGGTATGGGTAATACTGAAGTATGTAATTCTTGTCAAAGAAAATCTGATTAACAAGGGAAACTCTCCTAAGAGTTACATTTAAAATAAATGAAAGGAAAAAAGACCTAACTGCACAAGTCAGATAAAATACAATGCGCAGACATGCCTAAGTTGAACAAAGAGAAAAAGCATTACCAAGAATGATTTACAAGGAACGTAAAGAAAAGTAACATAAAAAAGCATTTCTCCACTGCCCTGAGGAGGAGAAGGAAGAACGGACTTGGCCAAAGTTAAGAGAATCTAGAGAGAAGTAAAGAAACCAAATGGATTCAATTATTTTAGTGATAAACCAAAGAACTGCTTGCTCCCAGGGCTTTCAAAGGAAATGAAGGGGATATAAGGTCAGAGCTCATGTAGAAATACGAAGTAATGTACATCATGTAGCCAGTTTTTCATGCTCCAGCATTCTCAACTTTCTCAAATAGAAATTACTGCCCTCCCCTTTCCACACAAGTGGTGCTGACTCCAAAAGTAGTGAAGGAAGGGGGAATGTCATAGGGAATCATGTCCATTCATTTGAAAATTGTATGCCCTCTCACTAGCACTACAATATACTGACTTCATGAGAAAAAATATATAGGTCCCGTTAGTTTTCATAGGCTGGTAATGCCAAGAAATACGACAACTTGAGACCTCAAGTTAAATGTTTTCATGCCAAATGAATTTTGGCTAAGAATGTTTGACAAGGAAACAATCTTAAACATTCATTGTCATAAATATGGCCGTCAATCTGTTGTCAACAAGAAAATTCACTTCTAAATGAAGCAAAGGCAGGCCCTGAGACTTACAGGCCAGCCTTCTTTATAGTAACATCAAAACTAACATAAAACAGAGTTGAACAATCTAACAGAGTGGGAATAAGTACCTCAGGAGACAGTAAGAGAAAGAAAACCATGATTTGACTTCTGAACTATGAAAAAAATGTTCATGGTCTCGTAACTGACTGCTTTAAAAAACAACCAGTGGATTTAAAAAGTTGTGAAAGGGAACAGGAAATCAGTTGATCTTCTGAACACAGAAAACACGTGCTGGTGTGAGCACTATGTATTGAAATTAGGCCTGCTGCTGTTTAAATTTTCATAAAAACACTGAAAAGCATTTTATAAATTACAGGATTAAATAACCTGTAGAGAAAAAAACTGAGTGGGGCCTGAAGGCAAGGCCGATTCGCTAAAGAACTGAACAGTCAAGAGTTTAAAAAATAAAATTAAACACAATGGACTATGCCACTCACAGCCTGGGCAGACTGATGGACCTTGAATTTTTAGGTTCTTTAAAAATCAAGATATTATTGCAGCTCAGGGGTTAGTTTTGGTTGCTGACTCATAAAGGAAAGATGAAACCGGATAAAGAAGTCTCAAGCAACAGTGTGGAAGAAAGGCAGAGTTAGGACAACATTTATATAGGATCAGATGACCCATTGATATTCCTTCCAGGTCTTGCATATTATCCATGATAAACTCAGAGTTCAGGGTTAGGCAGCAGATTGTAGGATTAACGAAAGTAAAAAAATATTAGGTTTGATTTTCACATTAGAAAGCAGAGGCCATAATTACATTAAATGTTGGCAATAGTAAAACAGGTGTTAAATCCCATTCTCCTGAATTCCATCAAATTCAATGTTGTCAACTTCAAGAGGCAGGGATAGTTTTACAATTATGTTCCTCTCAGTGTGCTAAGAAATGACAACATAGTGAAAGTTCATTATTTAATGTTGCGTACGGAGGCCAGATACATGCCATCACAAAAAATGCGTACTTATGCAATGTGCAAAATGTTAAATGGCTCTTCTGGGACTCTTCAGGATATGAAAAAGGGGAGGGGGAGCTGCTGTTCCACGTGTAGAGAAGTGTCCACATTTTGTTCAGGCACAGCTTTCGGGATTACCAAAGTGATGAATGAAAAAGCAAAAAATCATCAGGTATAGTATTTTTTTATGTTGCAGGTCCAAATGATAATTATTGGGGAAAAAAAAAGTTTCAGAAGGTGATTTGTTTGAAGTAATCTGAGCCCCAGCAATCGTTAACAAGCTTCTTCATTCCAGAATGTAAATGAGTGTTGAAAAAGAACAAATTAATCCCCCTGATCCGAGCAGTAAGCAAAATCCTGAATTCCGGGTCTAGTCCGGGATGAGAGCCTTGTTCAAGAGTCCGCGTTCTCTTCCAGCACTCCCTCCATGAACTGAAATCGCCTCTCCGTGGAGGAAAAAGAAGGAAGGTGCACATCCAGCTGCTGGCAGTTTTTAAATTGTTGCTGTTGTTGTTTACTTCTGGGATAGCGCAGGTGCTGTCTTGTCATTTTTCTAGAGATCTCCTCCAATCTCAGAACACAGATACTCCGAATTCCTGCCACTCCCTTCTCCAGAACCTACCTAAGCAGCACTCACAGCCCCTGCCAGCTCTGGAAACTGCAGAGATCCCGGCAGCCTGGGATGGGGATTGAATCCTATCACTGCATGGCAGCTAAACGGAACCACGACCACCGCACAGATCGGCTGAAAACACACATTTCCAAAAAACCACCAATACAAATTTTGACGAGCTTTGACCAATCAACAAGCTTTCCTTTGAGTTTTTTATTTGTTCTGCTATAAGGGAATATAATCAGCCACCTGCTTAACCGGCAGAGAGAGGGGGAAATGGTGCATGATATAAAGTGAATCTACAAGTAATAGCTGTGGGGGGAAACGGGCCTGCACGGAGAAGATCGCACTACGAAGGCACGTTCCAACTGGGTCGCCCGCAAAAAGGACACACAACACCGGGTTATTTACACAGAGAGCCCCCAGGACCACCGTTTTTGCGGTCCCCACGCAAACCAATGGGATTCTCTCCCGGCCGTTTTGCAGCAACAGCTAGTTCAACAAAGCTCTGTGAAGAGGAAAAGAAGAACGCTCCTCGCATCCTCTCCCGCCGGCCGAGGGCCCTGCCCTCCCGCCGTCCCGACCCCGGGGCCCTTTCGCCTTGACAGCCCGGAGACCCCGCACCCCGGGTCCCGAGCCGCAGCGCGGCCCCGACCCGGTCCCCGCGTCCCCGGCGGCCTCCCGGCGCCCCCGAGGGCGGAGACGGCCCCGGCAGGGGGAGGGGCGGCCCCGGCCCGCAGGCCCCCGGGGCGGCCGCACGCCCCCTCCCGGCCCCGCAGCTTTCCCGCCTTCCCCATTTGAACAGCTCCCGCCCGCCTTCCTTCGGCGGCCCGCTCCAGCCCCTTCTCGGGGGCGGACTGTGGCCGCTACTCCAGTCCCCGGCTCGGCCTCTGGGCTAGGCCGCACCGGGCCTGACGCGCCCCCGCGGCGGTGTCGCGGGCCCAAGCGGCGGGTGGCGGCGGGGCGGGGCCGCTGCCGCCTCGGGGAGGGGGCCCAGGCCGGCCTCGTGGGGGCTCCGCTCGCCGCTACCTTCACTCGGCTCGCCCGGATCCCGCCTCAGCGCCGCCGACCGCCGCCATCTTGGAGAAGGAGAGAAAAGCG
This sequence comes from Leptonychotes weddellii, assembly GCF_054177405.1. NCBI lineage: Eukaryota > Metazoa > Chordata > Mammalia > Carnivora > Phocidae > Leptonychotes > Leptonychotes weddellii. Next base: position 148,647,100 of record NC_138373.1, on the reverse strand, counting down.
CGAGCGGCCAGGGAGCCTCAGTCGAGCCCAGAGCGCAGGCTCCGGCTCGGGGAAGGGGAATCCCGCTCCTGACAGAGCGCCGAGCGCATCGAAAGAAGCGCGCTGCTTGCTGAGCCCGGGAACTGGAGTTGATTGAGAATTTGCGGTGGGGCCAGGCTTGGGCTGGAAGCTTTATGAACATTATATCATTTAATCCTCACTGCATCCCTGTGAGGTAGGTTTGATCACATTTTACAGATGAGAAACAGGCTCAGAGAGGTTAGGTGACTTGCACAACCGTACACAGGTAGTTGGAGAAGGCAGATACTACTCCAAGTCTTCTGATTCTTAATGAAGTGCTCTTTCCTCAAGACTATGCCATTTCCTTCGAGATATTTTTGTACATAAATGCTCTTTCTGCGAAACCTAGATCATGCAGATTAATACCATCGGTGCTTATTTGGAATTTGGCATCTATGTTTGGGTGGTTGGCATATTTCGGATGAGGTGGAAGGACATATTTTTCTAACAATGCACTATAACATAATTTGCATGGTGAATCCTCTGCATTTCTCCTCACAAATTATTTGCATTTAAAAGGTGGAAACAGTCCTCAGACAAACGAAGGGATGCCACACACAGGAGAAAGAGGGGTTTTTCTGATTTGCTCTGGAGAATTTGGACTCATAGGTAGAAATTACTGTTTGAAGCTCTTGGTTCCATATGAAGACAAACTCATTTTTCTAGAGCAGTTCAGTCGTGTTTGGCTACCTTGTAAGGTAGTGAGCTCCCCATTACCAAAGGAATTCAAGAAGAAGCTAGTGCCTTCGTTACTGCAGAATGGAGAGGTTGGAGATCTAGATTGGTTTCTAGCATTGTGAACCCCATGAAACTCTGTGCAAAATTATGCTTTTGTGCAACTGTGTGTTTTTCTGGGGTTTAGATCCTATCAAAGATTAGGAATCCCTATTTTAGAGGGCTTTCCAGTCCAGAATTGGATGGGTGCTTTAAGGGGATGTAGTAATGCTGCTCATTTTGCAGACTTAGAAATCGAGACCAAGAGAAGCAGATGATTTGACTCAGAACACACTGCTAGATAGTGATCGGATAAGGATTAGAAACCAGATTATTGGACTCTTGATTCAGTGCTCTTTTCACCAAGATTGAGTGCTCTTTCTCTCCCTCTGCGCTGAGTGGAATATTGGATTCTGTTTAATCTGCTTTTATGGTTGTGAGATGCTGAGATGCTAAAAGAAACACTCAAAGTTGTTGAATTTATTCCCAAAATGTAACTGCGAATAGTAAATAAAATGACCACCATGGTCCCATCCTGCTCACCAGAAATATAGTCAATACGTTTCACCAAAAGGTATGGGATTGCTCTTCTGGGACACCTTGCCTGACATTAGGCTTCCCTGCGAGGTATTGAAGAGCCGTGAGAACGTATTTCCCCCCTGTTCTTCAGTATTGGTCAGGATGTTTTCAGTTGGGAATGACATAATCCCAATTCAAAATAGCTCACTGGAAAAGGAGAATTTATTGGCTGACATTACTGAAATGTTCCTGTGGGCGCGGCCGGATCCAGGGAGGGACTCAAATCTCTCAACAGAGGTGCTTTCCTCTGAGTTGGCTTTATTCTCAGGTTCCAGGTGATGATTCCACCTCCGGGCTTGACCATCCTTCCAACTACCAGTGTCCCCGGACAGGAAGTTTCTTTTACCAATTTGTTTTGGGAGACTCTCATTGCCTGAATTGGATCAGCAATCAGTATGAGCAAAGGTGTGGGGCATGCTGATGGGCTAAATCAGGTCACAGGCTCACCCCCCAAAGCAGGATAAACTCAAGGAAAATCAGGGGTTATTGTCAGATGGGTAAAGGAGTGTTAGGTAGGGAAGGTGTCCACCCAGCTCTACCACTAGCGTGGACCTGCCTGCCTCAGGGTCCTGTTTGTCCAGTCCCTTCCTTTATCCCACCTGAGGTTGGGCATATCAAGTTATTGCCCATCTTAACCTCCTGAAGACCTGAAGTACATTGCTCCTTAGTCTGTTCCCTTCCTCCAGTCTTGTATCACTGTGTGTATGTTCATTCATTTAACAAATACTGATTGGAAACATGACATGGGTCAGGCACTGTCCTGGATGTTCAGAAGAGAACAATGAACAAAACTGAGAGTCTTTGACATCACTCCCCCACCCCCCCGAGCTTACATTCTAATTGGGGTGGGGAGCAGAAAATAAATAAATAGGGGCCATGTTAGGTGGTGATCAAAGGTGGAGAAAAATGCCAGGTAGGGTAAGGGATACCAGGAGGGAGTGGAGGTGGGGATTTTTATTAAAATGTGATCAGGGAGGCTCCTCTGATGGGGTGCACACCGGAGGCTGAGGCTGGTGGCTCAGTCAGAAGTGGGCTGGTGGTGGGCGCTGGGAGGCCAAAGCCTTTTGGAATGGATGCAAGGCCTTCTTCTGAGCCTTGATGGAAAAATATTCTCGACTGAGTATCCTGTCCTGGTTCTTTTGTTTCTGCAACTTGCAAAGGGAGAAAGGAGGATGGCTTGGTAGCCCCAGGTGGGGAGGGGCCTGGTCACGGTGGGCTTTGTGAGTAAGAACATCTTGTCCTGTGATGGCATCTGAGATGTGTGAAGATTGGGTGCTCCCTGGGCCTGGGGCTGGTCTCTGGCCCGCTGGACCCCAGTAAGCTGTCCAGCACATGGTAGTAACAGGTGGCCATCAAGTTGTGCTTGATTTGGATGTTTTCTTCTTCGGATTGTTTTCCTGTGCTTTGCCCTCTGCAGCTGTGTTTGGAGCAGCTTTGTTGTGTCAGGCCCAATGGATATGCACATGACAAGGCCCTTTTGGCTGGGAGTGGTGGGACCTAATTAAAACTACCATAAGCAACAGGAAGTTTATGGCTCATGTGAAAAAACATTAAGAGTCGGAGAGAAGCTGGCTGTCTAGGCCTCCAGGTCCAGGGATTCAGATCCCTCCCTCCTAGCTCTGTTCCCTTAAGTTGGCTGTCCTCATGGGCCTGGAGTCATGGCCGCAGGTAGCCCAGGCTTCTGTGCTTACAGTCTCCTGACCAGAGAGGAAAGAGGGCTTCCCCACACCTGCTCCATGGGAAGGAATCTCAGGGAGGAACGACTGGTTGGCTTGGGGTCACTGGTCATTCCATGTTGTGATGGACTGTTCCCAGCAGAACCATTAAGTTGGAACCGGGTGAGAGTTGATCCACAAAAGGATACAGGAATCTCTTCTGGGACAACAAATAGTAAATCCTCTGTGATGAGGGGCACCTGGGTGGCTCAGTTGTTAGGCTTCTGCCTTCAGCTCAGGTCATGATCCCAGGGTCCTGGGATCGAGTCCCGCGTCTTGCTCCCTGCTCAGTGGGGAGCCTGCTTCTCCCTCTCCCTCTGCCTGCCGCTGCCTCTGCTCATGCTCTCTCTCTCTGTCAAATAAATAAATAAAACCTTAAAAAAAAATCCTCTGTGATGAGGCAGTGGTGCTCTGTTCCTGCTTCTGAGTAGCTCCGATCTTGTGTGCAGCCTTGATTCGGCTCATCCCTTGATACCTGCCCCAGCCACGCTGACCTTCTCCCGATTCCCTAAGCATGTGGTGCCCTGTCGTGCATCCATGCCATTGTGCACACATGTCCTTATGTGTAATGTGTCTCCCCCACTCCACTGCTTTTGCCATCTCGGCACCCAGAAAGCTCCTATGTATTCTTCAAGACATAGCTTGGATGCCCCCTCCCTCTCCAATCATGCTCTGTGTTCCCACGCACCTGATTACATGCACTTCCCACCCTGCACTGCGGTCATCCTTTGACATACGTCCTTTCCCTGTTCCTCAAGTGTAGGATCTTTGTCCCTCCAACCACATGGTAGGTGTTCAGTGAATCCTTTTGATTAAATGTTGTTGAGTGAAGAGTGGGACAGACCGTTTTTCCTGGGACTGGGCAATAGAGGTGAAAGCTGCTTGGGAGAGTTACAGAAGGTGTGGCTGCAGTGGGTTTGGTTTGCCCACACCCTTGCTCATCTTCTGCCCCAGACGTCAGTGTGCAGACCTCAGGGATGGCCATGTAACTCCAGCCTGGTAATCATAATCCACAGCTTGAGCTTTCCTGGGGCTAGATCAGGCTGTCTCCTGCCCCTTCCATGCTTTGCTGTGCGAACCAGGGATTCCCCCCTCCCCCTCGGTGTGTGCTGGCTGGGGGCTTCTCTGTCCTTTGGAGCCCCTCTGGGCTCCCTAGTCCCTAGGCTTCAAGAAAGAGGAACCCCTTGAGCTGGTCCGTGTCTGTGGGGTATGGTTGGTGGGATAGGGTGGGAAGGCATTCCTGGTGGAAGAAACCGGGTAAAAGGAGGCAGGGAGGCTCAGGGCCGTATCATATCCTCAGAATGACAAGCAGTGGGGTCAGCAGTGGGAATGCTGGGGGAGGTTGGGGCCACCCGGAGAGTTTGTACTTCATCTGAAAGGGCAGGGACCAGCACCCCACCTGTCTGTCTCTCTCCCCCACTGCACATTTCTAGCTGATGGCAGTGACCCTCTGTTTCTTCTTTCCTCCCCCCCCAACCCCCGCAGGAAAATAATTTTAAACTTATAAGTTCAAAGTACAAATATTCATGTACGCACCTCCTGGATGAAACAAATGTTAACATTATATATATATAAATTTTTAAAGATTATATATATACATTTTTAAAGATTTTATTTATTTATTTGAGAGAGAGAGAGCCAGAGCGAAAGAGCAAGGGGGAGGGAGAAGCAGACTCCCCGCTGAGCAGGGATTCACACCATGGGGCTCGATCCCAGGACCCCGAGACCATGACTTGAGTGGAAGGCAGATGCTTAACTGACCACCATCCAGGTGCCCCTATTCTACTTATATTGGCTTGTTCTAAATTTTATTTAATTTAAAATTTTTTTAGGAAGAAAACATGAATACAGTTTGAATCGCATCTCTGCCTCCAGTACCAATAGCTCACTCCTTTCCCTCTTTTCTCAGAGGAATTGAAATTGGTGCGTGTCCTTCCTGTCCATGTTCTGATCACGTATATGCATGGGAAGTGAGAGTAGCCTAATTAATGGTTCAGGGCATTAATTCAGGAGCCGGACTTATTAGGTTAAAGTCTAACCCCATTACTTTCTAGCTGTGTGATCTTGAGCAAGTTCTAGACATCTCTGGGCCCTAATGTCTATCTTCTCAAAATGGAAATAAGGAAAGTGAAGCCCTTACACAGCAGTGCCTGGTACCTGGAAGGTGCTGTATGTGTTAGTTACTATTATGCACGAATAATATATGGTGTTACATTGTATCGCACTATACCATCATTGTTTCATAAAGCTAAGTGGTATAGAACCATCTGGGTAGCAATTTGTGTTTTTCACTCAACGTACCACATTTGGGAGACTTTGCTTCTAGCCAAATTGGAATGACAGGGACCAAATTTCTCTTGCTGCCCGAAACAATCGACAAAAAGATTCATACCAAAATATAAGAGACAAGGGTTTTCAGACCTTGAATATCAGGCAGCACAGGACAACAATCCCTGAGATGTGGGGGGACAAACAAAGTGAGTCCTATGATTGCCTCGGTTTACCACCTGAAGTGTCCAGACTTCAGCGTAGGGAAGGGTAACCCAAATGGCACCTGTGGTCTCCCTGAGCTGTGGAGATGGAACTGGGAGTTTGGAAAGGTCAGGGTGACGGATTCTCGGGCGGAGTATGAATGAGGAGAGCCCGGCCCAGAAAGAGCTCTGGAGCGCCATAGGAAGCCCCCCTTGAGGGCGGGCCCGTCTTCTGCTGAGGACGGATCAGTACATGTATGTGAAGAAACTACCTAAAGCCAGGGAAAGAACTCAAAAGGATCAGAGAGAGGGATTCCTATAGTTCATGCAGGGCTGGGGATAGTTCAGGTTCTCATCAACCAGAGTGGAAAAACCTTGTAATTCATGGGATGTCTTGCAGAGCACTCAGTTGTGGGGGAAAGGTAGCCCAGAATAAAGGCTGCTCTGATTCCACCTAACAAAACTTAAAAACAAACCTTATGAGGATCAAACTGTTTTCAAGTAATTTAATTGTATCACAGAGCAAACCCTGGGACTATCTATAGGAATACAAAATATCCAGTGCATGCCACGCTAAAATTCACAATCTCCGGCAGTCAGTAAAAATCACCAGGCGTGCAAACAAGCAATGAACTATGACCCATAACAAGGAGAAAAATCAATCAATATAAACAGACCCATAAAAGACACAAATGATAGAATCAGTAGACAAGGACATTAAAACAGTAATTATAACTATATTCCATATGTTCAAGAGGAGAGAACAAAGATTAAGCATGTTAAGCAGAGACATGAAAGGTATAAAAGGGGTTCAGGAAGTCACCAGGTTCTGGGCAGATCCTCCCACTAAGTGAATAAAATCCCCCAAAACAGGGGCACCTGGGTGGCTCAATAGGTTGGGTATCTGCCTTTGGTTCAGGTCATGATCTCGGGGTCCTGGGATCAAGCCCTGCGGTCAGGCTCTGTGCTCAGCTGGGGGTCTGCTTCTCCCTTTCCCTCTGCCTCTCCCCCTGCTCCTGCTCTCTCTGTCTCCCTCTCGAATAAATAAAATCTTTTTTTTTAAATTTTTTTTTTAAAGATTTTATTTATTTATTTGAGACAGAGAGAATGAGAGAGAGAGAGCACATGAGAGGGGGGAGGGGCAGAGGGAGAAGCAGACTCCCCGCTGAGCAGGGAGCCCGATGCGGGACTCGATCCCGGGACTCCAGGATCATGACCTGAGCCGAAGGCAGTCGCTTAACCAACTGAGCCACCCAGGCGCCCTCGAATAAATAAAATCTTAAAAAAAACAAAACAAACAAATTAAGAAGACACTGAAAGGTGGGGAGAATAATGTAGATTTCAGGACCTAAACAACATGTCCTTCCTTTATCTTATACAAAAATCAACTCAAAATATAAAGATTTTATTTATTTATTTGACAGAGAGACACAGCGAGACAGGGAACACAAGCAGGGGGAGGGGGAGAGGGAGAAGCAGGCTTCCCGTGGAGCAGGGAGCCCGATGCAGGGCTCGGTCCCAGGACC